>NC_044328.1:21358627-21694195 GCF_007399415.2 Gopherus evgoodei | reverse complement strand
AGGGAGGATCAGAGACATGGCGTGCTCCAGAAAGGAGGTGGAGTGGGGACAGGAAGAGGCGGGCCTGGAGCATCCTGGCAAAGTCAGCACCTGTTCTTCTGGGAGGAAGCTGCCACTGCTGTTGCACAAGGTGCTTCCTAGTGTCCTTGCCTGCAGCGGGCTGTGCCTGTGTAGGGTAAACCGGGACATCTCCCAACCACAATACAGTACTGTACAGTATATAATGCCTTTTGTCTGCCCCCCCCCAAATTTCCTTGGAACCTAACCCCCCGCATTTACATTAAATCTTATGGGAAAATTGGATTCATTTAACATCATTTCACTTAAAGTTGGATTTTTCAGGAACATAACTACAATGTTAAGTGAGGAGTTACTGTATAACTGTGTCCACACTAGGCCTGTTGTACTCCATTTTAAGTATCCCAGTACAGTTAAAGCAGTACAGCTTGTGCATGTGGACTAGTCCTGAGACTCTTTTGAAATCCAGACCCTAATATTTTTGACTCTTTGCAGTTCCCTTAGACGGGGAAACTAAGACTGGTCCGTTTCACTCTATGACTCTCATTCAGTAACCTAATGCTCTCACTTTTCCGAGGCTAAATTTAAACAGATAAGAAAAATTGTTTTCAATGAAATAAAAAAAACCCTACAAAAATACTCCTCTTCTGCATTAGATTTTGTTAACACTTTTTTTTTTCTTTAACAAAACCCAAAACTACATTTTGGTTCTAAAATTAGTTGTCCTGTCTCCCTAAGGAATATACTCTGGGTAAGAACATAACTGAAAATACTAAAATGACAGCAAAGTGGATTACAATCTTGCATAATATAAGTATTGAAAAGAAATCTCACCGTTAGAAGTAAAATGAAAAGTCACTCTCCAATCTCACTCCCCTACTCCCCGCCCCTCCATCACCACAGAAAAGGGAAGTTTGACTGGAGTTTGGCTTACTTTCTTTCACTGTGCCCTTTACACCTAAGAATGGCCCTAGATTTCTTATCACAGCAATGTTGTTTTTCCTAATGAATGGCAAACCTGTCAGACTTGTTGATTTATGCCTAAACCTGAGTTACCTATATAAATCTCATGTATCAGCATACTGGTGCAGATACCAGTGTACTTCTGGTCTAAAAATTGTTGAGCTGTCTAGACAGGTTGAGGTGATAGGTCATTCAGAAGGCGTTAAAGGACTACATGTGCTGTAATTGGATTATTATGGAAATCTGAAATTTAGTCCAGAGTACTTTTAAAAGGATATGTTTACCAGAGGCCCAAATAGAATAATTAAGCTGAGTTTGATGAAATTACAGCAACCTAGCCACATAGATTTTTCTATATAAATATGAACTTTCAAAGTTCAATATATACATTGTTAGTAGCATGGATTCTTCTGAAATTATCTCCTCCATATCTTGCAGAACACTTGAGACCACTCATGTGCTTAAAGTTAAGCAGGTGCTTAAGTGCTTTGTTAGATCAGGGCCATAGTTCTCCATTAGCATTTGGCCAAATTCTCACTGCAGAATCAGGCCCATTAAATTGAATTGCATAAGGGAAAACAGATTCCTATGCATTTATAATATAATGTATTAGTCATTATTTATTATTTATAAAGCACCATATGTTTATGGTACTTGACTATTCATTGGTATCAATGGGAGCTCTGCGCAAATTCAGATCCACTGCACATATCTAGGAAGAGAAGTTTTACTCTTAAAGAAGAATCCAATTTTTTTTCCGGGTAAATAAAGCCTCATGTTTCTGTAGAATTGTGCATCACTTTCATTGTATAATTTTAAATACAGAACCAAAGCCTCTTTCTTCTCCTGTTCTTGTTCCAATTTTGTCTTGGGGCTCCTTTTCTGTCATGAGCATCTTTCCATTCATGTGAAGCTCCATCAACCTGCAAAGTCCCTCCTTATACAAATGACTATCTTTCTAACATGTTAATTAATCCTGCAGGAACTTGCTCTACTTTCTAAATGTAGCTCTGTTAGCTTCACAGCTCTTTGAAATGTGTCTCTACCAGCAAGCTGTAATCAAAGATGGCCAGAATTAAGATTTTTCATTAATCAAAAGGTTTATCTTTCAACAAAGTGCCCTTAATGAGCACAGAGTGTGATGAGCGCAGAGTATGTCATGAGAATTTTCCCCAAGGTTTGAGGGAGAAAAGAGAAGGGAAGTTTCCATGAAAGGGATTATAGAAGAGGAAAATAATTTGTGACGGGGTCACCATGTATTGGGGCTGGATTGGAGCCTGTAGCTACAGTTTCATTTTTACATTAGATCCAAAGCCTAATTTATATTTTGCATTTCTGGTTCAAATGTACTGGAAATCTTACAGGAGTATCCAGTCTCTTGAGGATTTGGGTCAAGATAAGGAAACATTTCGAAAGCACAGTGAATCCCATGAAATTTTAACCCTCTTGGGCTGAACCTGAACTCTGGCCTGATTCACCTTAGAATCTGAACTCCAATCTCTAGTTTATTCTAGCCCCAACTACAAACAAACATCCCTTCTCAAGTCTGTGCAGTAAGAAGTGGGAGGAAGGTGTGGATGTTGCATGATGATGGCATCAGTGTGTTTTGAGCTGTGTAGGGAAGGAGAAATTAAGCTTATCTTAACTTTTCACTCATTTGGAAAACAATATGTTTGGCAGTGATTCTGTCAGACCTCATAAGCCAAACACAGCTGGACCAGGTTAGTACTTGTATGAGAAACCTCTGGAGTGGCCAGGGGCTCTAGGAGGTGGTGTTGGGAAATCAGAAGGTGGAGATACACTTTCTCAAGCCAGACTAGTGTTAGAGGAAGGTACCGAGGGTCTGTCTTTTTGGTTGAGATGTCAAATTGAGGCCCTGCATGGCTGGTGATAATTAATAATCTCTAGGCATGTTTCGCAGTAGTAATGAGTGTTACAGTCCCAGTGGCCTGGTCAGTATTACATAGTCTCATTTGGATAGTCAGTCCCCATACTAGATCTGATTTTGGAAGGTGCTGAGTCCTGGACTACCCACAGATTTTGTACTGCTGTAACTATTTCCATTAGGGATGGGATTTTTTTATTTTTTTTTAATCAGAATCGTTATACTGGTACAACCCCGAGTATGAATGCCATTATAACTAGCAGAAAGGTGCTTTTTACATCTAGGGTAGTTGTAGTTACGACTATCAGTCTAATTATATCTGTACAGTTAATTATACGACTTTCGTGTGTAGACAAAGCTGAAGAGTCCCTAAGTCCCACTGACAATAGTGGGATTTGAAGGCTGCAATGTGGGGCTTGAAACCTTCCAAGGCCAGGTCCTAAATTAGACAGACTGTACAGTACAGACAAAGAAATCATTAGAAGGCCAGATGAAGGCTCAAGATCAAAGAGGGAACATTTCTTTAATGTACATGTCCAGAGGGCTAGAGGAAGAATATACATTCCAAACTGCCTTCAGTCATATTCTAGGGGACTTCTTATTTTGATCTACAGATGGTTAGAAGAAAGTACTAAGGAAGCTGAATTTTGATCCCAGTCAAATTTATCCTGGCATTGTTTTTATTTATAATGCAGGATCTTTAGTGTTGATAAGTTCCAATGAAAGGCTTTAGGTTTTTAGCTTCTGTATGATTTTTGAGGCATTTTTGTATTAAAGAGCTGTATCTGCCACACGACATTTCAGAATCTCATTACTTTCTCCTCACCAGTTATCTCTGACTCTGACACCCTCCTGTTTTGCACAGTGATGACTCCTGTATGCTGGGGAATCCTGACTGGCTGGTAAGGCTAGTGTTCCTTCTAGATAAAACATTCCATTATGATGCAGTGTTCTTATCTGAAAACAAATAATGCAATGAAAATTAAAAATACATTGATATCAATGGGAGTTCCACAAGAATGCAAGGAGGATGCGCAGTGGATATCTGCCGTCAAAATTGGATGGGAGGATTTGGGCCACACTGAACACTAACTTTGAAGAAGATGAAAATAATAAAACACTTGTAAAGTTTTTATAATAAAGGATTTTGTGCCTGTTGGGTGTCTTTTATGGGCCAAGTGTTGATTTGTTTGCGATATAGGCAATAAAACTTCATCTCTGCTTCCTGGCTCTCTTATGCATACTGTGCCATTCATGATGAGATGGCTGTCATTGCTAGGAACACATACCCCAACCGCATAGATTCATAAGTTGTGTAATATTAAGTGAATGCTGTTAAACATATAAATAGATGACTCCAATCCTGAACAATGCAGAAATAGTAATGTGGGCTTGATTTACACATGCCTAAACCATGTGCATGTTACTGATCTTTGCATTGAGCACGGAAATTACCCCACTTTCTGCTGTAATTCTTTTCTTTGTTTTATATATATGAGAGAGAGATCGAGAGAGATCCTCATCTTCGGTATATCAGCATAACTCCATCAACAAAAGGAAGGATGGTTTTAAGTATTAGACTGGCCTGTTGGAGACCCATGTTCATTCCCTGCTCTGCCACAGATCCTGTATGATCTTGAGCAACTCACTTAATCTTTCTGTGCCTCAGTTCCCCACATATAAAATGGGGATCCCTGCCTCACAGGAGGTACTGTGAGGCTAAATACAGCAAAGATTATGGGGTGTTCACATACTACAGTAATGAAGGGGATCAAAGTATCTTAAACAGATGTCAAGACTGGTGTGAGCGTAGGAGACACTAGAGCTATGTTGATTCACAGCAACCAGGGGCGGCTCTATTTTTTTTGCCGCCCCAAGCATGGCAGGCAAGCTGCCTTCGGTGGCGTGCCTGCGGGAGGTCCCCAGTCGGGTCCTGTGGATTCAGCAGTGTGCCTGCCGGACGGCCCCGGTCCTGCAGCTTCAGCGTACCTGCCACCGAATTGCCACCAAATTCGCGGGACCGGCGGACCTCCCACAGGAATGCTGCTGAAGGCTACCAGACTGCCGCCCTCGCAGGGACTGGTAGGGCGCCCCCCGCAGCTTGCTGCCCCAGGCACGCGCTTAGCACGCTGGTGCCTGGAGCTGCCACTGACAACAACTGTGGATCTGACCCAAGGATTTAAAAAAGTACTAGGTGCAAGTTAGAGATGGAGCTGAGCTGCAGAGTTTGGATCCAGGGCAAAGCTTCGGGGATTTTCCCATGTGTTGTTGAGTTTAGCCCTTTGTAGAGAATAGGCCCAAATCCAAAGTTCAGTTCTGGATTGAGATCCAAACTGCTTGGATCTCATGTTCTGCCCTTAGCCCTTCCCTCATGGTAATCTAATAGGACCAGATTGTAGCGATGAGAACAACTACGGTTTGTGAGCTTTGGAGAGAGATGGTCCTGAGTATATATTCAGCATATGGCTCTCAACCAGAAATGGCTCCCTCACAGAGACTGGAAACACTTGACAGTTTTGCTTGTGCAATCCAGCTGACTGAAAGAGAATGGTGCCCTCTCTTTTACTTTGCAACAATGAGCTAACATATACTGAATTAGTCCCATATCTGCACACATTGACTTTGCTAATTTGCATACAAGAAAGTAAACAAAAAAGGGGGCTGTGTTGGCAAGATCTTTTTTTAGAAGTGTTACATGCATTATTAGTGTTGTTTTTCATAAGGGCATTCAACAGGTGAAGACATTTTACTTACCATACCCACTTAAAAGCTTCAAGGCCCCAGCCCCCTCTTGCTCCTCTTCACCCGTCCCTCACATCACTCACTGCTCTTCCCCTACCCTTTCCTTGTCGCTTGACCCTCTCCACCTCTCACCCCCATGCCCCCTGATCGGGTGCTCCTGCTTCGCAGCTGCGACGGGAGCTGCAGCCTGATGCAGAGCCTGCTGCCTGCCTGTCCACAAGATGCAGATAGGAGGCAGCCCCGACTAAACACGGGCTGGTGCAGATTGATGACCTGGCCGTCGCCCCTCCTGTCCACAGTAACTGAATGTTTGGTGTTTGTTCAGTTCATCTGACCAGATACTGGCAGGTCCCCTTTTTGAATGGATTTTCTGGTTGAAAATGGGACACCTGACAATCTTATTATTGTTATTAAATTCTGGGACCATTAGGCTCTTTCCCTCTCAGGTAAAATAAAAAAATCTCCTCATAAAGATGTGCTATGTAAATACTGACAGATTTCAGACTCGCGTTCAGGTTGATCATAATGGTTGGGACCGCAGTGAAAATTTGAGCACTTTTGCACCTCAGCTCAAAGTCTCTGGTGGATGGCTCATTGCAGCTGTAATTATAATTGCATTGGTCAATATAAAATGACTTAATTTCACTTCTGGTACAGCACTGAAATGAATGGCAAACATTGTCAAAAAAAAAAGGTATTGAAGGGTGAAAAAACGACAGAGTTTAAATTCCAAATGTATCCCAGGAGATCGTTTGATTCTGATATAACTCATGAGACAGGTTCCAACTTTTAAGCCTCAGTTTTTTTTAAATAACTGTAATGTATGCAAGACAGTAAAAGTCAAATTTATGGCTTGGTGGGAAAACACATCAGAACTGTATTTCATTTCAAGATCAAAAGGAAATGACATGGTTTAAATAATGTAGAAGATCTTGGAAGCAGAAGGATTTTTCCTTTGGTCAAATCATTACACATATGGGCATAACTATTCATTATCCCTTAATTTTTATTTAAAATCACAAATAATTGAAAAAATATTAAATCAATCTTGGAAATTATGTTTAGAACGACATTTAGTCCGCGGATGAAATCTTAATGTTTCTTCCCTTCCTGTTTCTTTGACAAACAATTCACCTTATTCATTTCACTGGTCTATAACATCACTGGAATCACATTACTGCTCATGTTCACCAAAGAAAAACGCAGAGTGAGTAGCACTAATGTGGGGTTACTCATTCGCACAACCCGCATTTGAAGCTCAATGCATCTTACGACCCTGGGAAAGTGGCTAGTTTGCTATAACAAATTTCTCCATGCCTGAAATATTTACTCTGCGTTTATAGATCTTTGTGCAAAGGCTTTTTCTACATTGTTGCAAAAAAAAAAAAAAAAGAGAGAGAACTTTTGTTAGTTATCATGGATCGGCCTACCTTGGTCATTTCCTTATCAAAGGAAAACTGCATACATTCTGAATACATCAAGCACAGCACACAGAAAGGAAGGGTGGTTTGTGGTTAAAGCACTGTATTAGGACTCAGAAATATTGATTCAGTTCCTAGCTTGCCACAGACTTCCTGTGCGACCGGGCCTCTGTGCCTCATTTTCACATCTGTAAAAATGGGGATAACAACACTTCTTTTCTCCCACCGTTCATCTGTCTTATTTAGTTAGATTGTTAGTTCTTCCGGGCAGGGTCTGTCTCTGCAGTGAATCTTTACAGTGCCTAGCACAATGGTGCTCTAATCTTAGCTCAGGCTTCTGTGTCATTCTACTACTAATAATAATATCGAAAGACTGTCCATTTGCCAGTAAAAGGGCAGTCCAGGAGTACAGTTTGATGGTGACCTACTGAAGCAGGATATCTTTGAGGTTCCAAAAGAGCCTGCGAGGATGTAACTTGTTGTAGTGGGCCCTGTCTTAGTTATAATCCAGTTAATAATATGTAACGCAATGACATACTTTATTTGTACTTCAAAATCAAAACAATCCCATCTACTTGAATTATAATTTGCAACTCTCTTAAAAAAAGTTATCAAATTGATTAAAAACTAATTCCCATCAGACAAACAAACTGAAGTGGATTTAAGGGCACAGACAGACCTGGTTAACCTTTGTATAATTTAGCCAGATGTTTCTGGGGTAGTCAAAAGATTTCTATGATATCAGTCTCATGGCATGTGCTCTGTGCAGCACTGTCTGGTGAACCTGGAACTTTTTTTGATTATAGTCATTCGAATGATAGTTTTCTCAATGAATTCAGATTAGATGGGATTTGACCATATAAAATTAACAAGCCAAATAACAAAGCTTGTTTTCCTAAATATCTTGGGAGAGCACTCTTATCAAACCTGAACAGTCTCAAGCCACAGACTGTGTGGTCCAAGCCCAGCGGGCACTGCCACAATGTGACCCTATGTCTGTGGTTCCACCAGGTGGCTAGTAGCTGTGGTAGGAAATGCTACTCTGAAGAGGCACAGTACAGCAGCATTATATGCTGCGTTCTTGGGGGAACGGAGGGGAAAACTGGATATTTTGCCAGCTCTGGAAATCTGAGGCCGTAGGTGGCCATCTATCCCAGTGCCCATCTACGCAGTGCCTGATGTGACTATTCTGCATGCTCTCCATACATCCCCTTAACCCAATAAGTGAGGCCAGAATGGAGTTAATGCTTTATTATGAGACAGACAAAGGCTGATCTATGTCCTTTACTCATGTGAATGGAAATGGAGGCAATAATACTCAACCCTCTGTTGCCCTTTAAACAATACATGAGGCCCTCTGTTGCCCTTATTTACCTCTGTGAAGTCAGAGGGGTGTGGATAAGGGCAGAGCTGGGATAGCATGATTTCTGAAAGACAACAGTTGGTCAAGTGTTATGCCCTTGTTTGCACTCACATGAGAGGAGGGGACTTAAAATACAACAAAGATGTACAGTGTTTCTCTTCAAAATGGAGACAGATTCCAATTGTATCCAAAAGGAATACATCTGAGGTATCACATGTCTGTGATTAACTCTTGAGCGTCTGGGGATACATTGCTTATAGTCCCATAAACCAGCTTTTACATAGGCCTAGAGATGTATCCCAAACTTAAAAGATCAGTATTACCCTATTAAGGTTTCTGAAGCAAACTCAACTTTAAAAGGATACAATAATGTCAATTGATCCATGATTGATTGGAGCCACCTGCAAGGTCTATTTTGAAATTCTTTCAGGAACCCATTGTTTGCCCCAGAAAAAGATTCTTCTTCCAATTATTATCAAAACTCTGTTGCTTTAAGTGGAGATGGATTGGGCCTATTGTGTGACTTTCTGAGGGAACCACAGCAGGTCTGAATAAAGCTCTGTTTTCTGTCTGAAATCTCGTAAATGCCTGTCACATACTGGCTTAGAATGTGCCGTTGGTTTGCTCTTCGCCCCAGTGAACCACATGCCTTTTTATTTAATATTTTGAAGAATAGCAAGGACTGGTCTGCAGACAAGATGGACAGCTCTGTGGATGAAATGTTGAAGGGATGAATTTCAACCTGGGTTAACTCAGGCCACTGTTGTAGCTTCCTTTTTAAAACTGACAAAGTGTGGCAGATCTTAAAGCTCCTTTAAATCTCGATGGGATATTTTTAGTTATGCATGAATACAAAAGAGTGAAGAGTCTAGGTGGGTCAGAGGCCTTTGTAGCAAACATGGAAGTTGATTTAGACCACATGTGCCATTTCTTTGTTGGCTAAAATTGGCCTTCCCAGAAACACGGCCTGGCATAAATTGCTGCCCTCACACAACTGCAGCATCTTTTCTGGAATGTCATTTGTTGTCTATTGACAGCTAGCTAAATAACTACTGTGTCATTCTGTCATATCATAACCTGGTATGTGACCTGGTCTGAACTCCTATTTACTGAAGTCCTCAAAGCAAATGCCTGAGGAGAGGGTGTAGGCATGATCTAGAAAGCTAGGCAGCTTAAGGGTGACCTTGCATGTTTTTTGTGAGAACCAGGTCACTAGCAAAAGCCCTTGGTTAACCCACAGCTACTTTACTGGTTCTCAAAACAATCATTAAGGAAAGGAAATTTATAGTGTAATGGAGAAATCAGGCCCTTAAAGTCTCTGCATAAGGTTCTGATTTGTGTTTCAAAAGGAATTGTTCCACTCTGAATGCTCTCCTGGCAAGTCCATTGTTTAACTGCTCTCTGACAAGCCACTAGTGACACCAACAAATCCCAGTTTCAAAGACTGCAAAATTATTTTGAAAGTTCCATAGCTGCTGTTAAGATTGTTGCCCAACATAGCACAGTGAATCCTTATATTCTGGGCTGCTTCTTGATGAGCTGGAGAGTGCTAACTGTTGATCACCCCTTTCTTAGGATTTGAATGGGGGTGATATAGAAAGAGCCTGGCTCTTTAGCTTAACCTGCAGAGACTCATGTTTTTCACTCTGATGGTCCCGGTTCATTCATTCAGTGTGTCAGCCAAGAAGGCAGCCATCACATTTGAACGTGCAATAAATTTGTAGGCCCATGTCTTTAGTGAGGAAGTTTGGGGCACAAGTCTGGGACTTGGGAGAGCCCGGGTCTGTTCCCTGCTCCAGCAGACTTTCTGTGTGTCCAGGGCTGGCTCCAGGCACCAGCTTATCAAGCAGAGCGGGGCGGCACTTTCAGATATTTGGTGGCAATTCGGCAGAGAGTCCCTCACTCCCGCTTGGAGCGAAGGACCTCCCACTGAATTGCCACAGATTGGATCGCAGCTTTTTTTTTTTTTTTGGCTGCTTGGGGCAGCAAAACACCTGGAGCCGGCCCTGTGTGTGTCTTAATCACTTAGTCTCTCTGTGAGTCAGTTCCCCAGCCGTAAAAAGGGGGCTAAATAGCACTTCCTTACCTTAAGTGGGTGTGTTGCAAGGATAATACATTAAAGATTACGAAGCATTCAGATACTATGGTACTGGGGTCCATAGATAGTTTCTGTTTATAGAAAAATAAAACCCTTTGGCAAAGAGTTTCCCACTTCAAGTTAAGGAAATGCTGAGAAAGCTCTCTGCTGAGAAAATTGCAGTTCAAGTTGTCATTGCTAGAACTTTACAGCTAATTGTTGCATTCTGCATCCACCTGTAGCCTGAAGATTGCCAGCCTGAGAGCTTGCTAGGGAAACGTGGCTATTAAATAATGATTGCTTACTGACTTCTGTCTAATCCACATACAGAACCTTAGCTGAGATTGTCTTATGCACTCAGCAAACATGGAAAGGCTCACATGATCAGAGGTCAGCCTCCTGCTATTGCAAGGACCACCTCAACCAGAGGAAATATCCTTTGTCTAATTTTGTGCCATCTAGTTGATGATGCCAACTTCAGCTTCAGCACGATCCAGCCTTGAGGAGTGTGTAAGTCAGCAAGTGTCATCTGTCCTTGCAAATCACAGTTCAGATTCAGTTATAAAGACTGGCTGAAACGCACAAGATCTGACTTAGTTGTCTGTCAGCTGCCAGCTATTTTAAACTGAGTATATTCTCTTTGCTGGCTTGGTATCAAGATCAGGCAGTGTGTGGTACTTTCTTGCCAGCTACTGCCAGATTCCTGACATACAGACATATTACAAAGAGGCCACCAACAGCATTTGTTCACCATGTTTTAAGAAATCTAGACAAAGATTTTTTTTTTTTTTGCAGTTTTCTTGGCTTCAGAGCCTCATCAATATTTCTGGTAAATATCACAGCAATGCAATCTGAAAACAGTAGTCTGATTTTTTTTCTCCGGCTGATAATTGTGTCTTCTTTTTCTGTTTGAGGTTGTTGAAGAGAATCAAAGAGTGTGAGAGAGATCAGAAAAGATGTAAACAGACAGTGTCCAGGGAACACGTATGGCAGGGCATTAAAAAAGATTTGGGATCTTCAGCCAGCTTCAGCACAGCTGTCATAACAGCTCCTTTGGGCATGAGATAATGTTACCATGGTCTTCTGGGCAATTTTTTTTAAACAGTGTTTTCCAATGGGAAGTTTTGTTAGTCATGATCAAGCTAGTTCAAGGGGAATCTTGTGCACTGTAATATTTTAGTCTAATTTTGATTGTTGGATTTAGAATTTGGGTACTGGATGATGTTGGTGGCCTTTGATATATGGGAGGTCAGGCTAGATGATGCTTCTGGCCTTAAACTCTGTGACTCTTTTTTGTAGCTCTGTGAAACCATTACAGAAAGAGGAGCTAAATAAACAAAAGAGACAATCAATGCTTCCTGTACCGCAGGGATGCTCCAAGTGTGGGCTGCACTGGAAACTTGCCTGAAACCTGAGACTTGCACCTAATTTACATAAAATGAAGCAGATGATGACAGCTTTAATGTGACAATGTGACCCACAAAAACTACAAATCCCAGCATGCAAAGTTCCACCATAATCTCAGATGCTGGCAGATGATATATGTAGTTATTTAGAAAGATGCACACGTATACATACACACATCTTTTATGATTCCTAAAAGCACACAAAAGGCCACTAGAGATAAGTGCTGGGTAATGAATTGTATTTGTAATTCACATTGTTAAATGTATGCTTATGCTTACCAGTTTTTGTTCAGTGACTCTTAAAGGAGCAGCGTGATTTTGTGGATAGTTCATGGGATTAAGCAACAGCAACGCCTGAAAATTTTAAACCCAGCTCTGCTGCAGTGCTGCCACTCTTGCAATTTTATCATGAATCTCCTGATATTTGGCTATTTTCTTAAAGCCCCAAGCAACTGCAGTCGGGGGATTACATGAAGATCACAGTTTTTTAAAAAAAAGTAAGTTTCTAGGTTTCATGGTTGTGAAGAAAAAACATGAATACAAATGGCTTTAAAAACCAGAAGGCAAATAAAAAGAACTCCAAAACTATTATTTTTTAAATTTCATGATTTTGAAGCCAATCTCTTGATTTTTGAACACTCAGGATTGGCAATACTTGCTTTGTGATCTCATACAGATCATTAAACCTAATGTGTCTCAGCTTCTCTATCTAAAAAATTGAAGGGGATAGTTCTTACCTTACACTGGATTTTTGAGGATAAGTTGATGTTTATACAGTGCTTTGAGGCGGTTGTACACTGCTAAGTAGTATTTTTTTAATGATAGTAAATTGCCACACTCCAATAAGACACAGTAAATCATTATACATACCACTTATTTTCAAATTACTGTGTAAACAATCACTAATTAAATTTCACAACTCCCCTCAAGGGAGGGAGGTATCATGATTCCCATCTAGCACATACAGAAACTGAGAAAGAGGCCTCGCCTACATGGGAAATTCATTCAGGCTTTTCTGCACTGGTGCCATTTTACAGGCAGTAGCAACATTAGAAGCTGGAGCTTCATCACATCTAGAAAAAGGTTGACGCCTAGAAGTACAGAGTACTGACTGTGCCTCAGACAAGCAATGTACCTGTTAGATCATATGGGAAAAGCGGCCACTGAAATAATCTTTTCAAGAGTGTAGTATGTGCCAACTCCTGCACACAACCAGTTCTGCTGTCTATGAGGAAATGGGGGAGAATGGGATTTTGGCCCCATCCCTACTGGTAGGCTAGGGCTGGCAGCCATGTGAGGTTAGAAGATTGTAAAGGTTTTTCAAGAGGGAATGAAAGCCCCCTTAAATCCTTTTCCGTAATCCTTGGGCCTCTTCTCCAGGCTAGGCATAACAGAGTCTTGTGCCTAAATATATGGCAATATAAAAGGAAACATGGGAATGGCAGCATTGTTATATACAGTATGATAACATCTTAAGGCCAAAACTGAGGTTGCAGTCCTGTGGTGCTAGATACCCTATAAGACACAGCCCCTGCCTTAAAGAATGCAAAGTCTAAATAGATAAGAGAGACAAAGGGGGGATATTCTCTCAGTTTCACTGATGGTACATCTCTCCCAGTGCTCCTGAGGCCAAGGCTTGTGCCTTAACCACAAGACCATCCTTCTTCTCTTGCCAGATGCAAAGCCCAATTTTCAAACATGGATCATCAAGGTCTGCATTTGGATGCTTAAGTCACTACCTAGCCACCTAGCAGGTATCTGTCCAGCCAGATGCCACTGAGAGATGGATGCATATCTAGAAATCTGGCCCACCACACTGTATTCAGAGGCTACTGTCCACCTCTCTACATAGGCCATGAAGGCTGGGTCATGTACATACACCTTCTCGGTGTGTATACCCAAAGAACCTGAGATCTATCAGGTTTTTGTTATAACCAGTATTGGCATGTGCTGGTGGGAGATGAACTCTGCTGCTCCATAGTTTCTGTGCAGCATTCCTAGTAGTTGTCTGCACTTGTTCCCTGGTATATTTCAAAATCTGAATTAAGGTCATTTAAAAAGACATGGTTAGACATTGGGTAAATCAGATGCAGGTGTTCTTGACTACAGCCTGAGCTAATGGTCCAGGCTCAGTGGGCAGAGATTACAACACATTCATATCCCATGTACAGAGGGAGATGTGAAACACACATTGACCAGAGGGTTATATTTCCACTGTTACGAGCAGCTATGGAGCTATATTGGTGCTAAGGAAATGGTGCAAAAAGTCCTTCTATTCATATACTCATGGAGTGAAAGAACTGCTGCCTTCAGTAGCTCCTGTTGGGGCACTGGGTCTCTATATCATCCCACTACCATGGGCACTGCTTACAATCACTGCTCTGTCTCCTGCAAATGAAAATCTGACAGATAATTTGCATGCATCCCTGGATATTAAGAAAACTACCTTAGTTAAGCTATAAATGTGGTTTTACAAAATAAGCAATATGGGAAACAAGGAGATCCCTCTGTGTAGATCACATAGGTCACAGTTAGTATTGAATTTTTAATAGCCTTTTATTTAATTCTTATGGTTATTATATGTATTGCAGTAGCAGCTAGGGATCCTAATTAAGGGATCAGGGCCCATCCTACTAGCTGCTGTACAAACAAGTAACAAAGTCCAGGCCCCAGAAAGCTCACAGTCCAGGTTTATGACAAGTTACCTCAGGTGGGTGAAATGGGCAAACGTTGGTCATAGTGGTTGGAAGGCTGAAGTAACAATAAAATAAGCAAGTTGAAATAATAAGCAGCAGAAGTTTCAGCTTGCCACTTGCATAGTCATTGCTGAATGGTAGCATTCATGCAAGAGAGGAGTCTTAAGGAGAATGAGGTGGCGTCACCATGCATGTTGATGTGGAGTTCTTTCAACGTCTGAGGAATGCCATGGAAAAAAACAAAGTTGGCCTATTAACCTAAGCCAGTGTTTCTCAAACTTTTGTACTGGTGACCCCTTTCACACAGCAAGCCTCTGAGTGTGACCCCCCTTATAAATTAAAAAACACTTTTAAAATATTTAACGCTATTATAAATGCTAGCGGCAAAGAGGGGCTTGGGGTGGAGGCTGACACCTCACAACCCCGCATGTTATAACCTCATGACCCTCTGAGGGGTCACGACACCCAGTTTGAGACCCACTGACCTAAACAGTAATTAAAGACTGGATTAATTATTGTGGGTTCGACTCATAAACAGACACTGTATATTAATCCAAGTAAATTACTCTAAAAGACAGACTGTAGAAACAATCTCATCTGAGTCTCAGTTTGTCCAATTATGCAGTGTTGTCCCCTTCCACTAATTCTTGGAAAATCTACCAACTATGGTATGTGACTGTGCAAAATATATTATTGGACAAACTGATGTTGTCTCATTTGGAAAATGTTCCACATTCTGAAACTCTTTTCCACAGCTTCCTTTGATACCCACATTGGCATGCTATGACAGTGCTCCTTTTGCTCCTGGTTATATTTATCCTGCTGTAGATGTAGCCAGCTGTTCAGTCACTGAATCTCCTTTCATACACCCATCTTTGCTATCTCTTGCTTAGTCCCTATGTGGGCTCCCACCTATGGACCTGTGTTGGAGCTTCCTGAGGCCAACAGAGAAAGGCCACTGTGTGGTGGCAGGGTTTTGATTCTGCTATTGATAATAATTTCCTTTAGGTAGGCAACATTAAAAGTTCAGAATGATTGGGCCTGTTTCCACTCTGAATTTCCAGGCATCCAGGGGCTCTTTCCAAGGGTGCATATTGGTGCCAGCCACTCATGTAACCTTTCTTACAACATATAGGAATTACCTGGGCAAGGTCATTTTTTCAGCAAAGCAGCCAGTTGACCGATGATTTAGGACAAGAACCAGAATGAGAGGGGCTGTTTCGTGCAGTCATACATGGTGCATAGGTCTAGAACCAGCTGCTATGCTAAAATAATTGTATTGCCTCCTCTCATGGGGCTCTAAGAACCTAATTAGAAGGATGGTTCTCTTACTGAAGGCACATTCCGTTATATTCAGTATAGAGAGAGACATCGCCTAGTGGTCTGAGCACAGAGCTATGTGCCAGGATCTCCTGAGTTTTAATCCGCACGTGGAGATATTGTTTCTCTCTATGTCCTCCCATAAATCACTTCATATCTCTGCCTCAGCCTTCCTAGATGGGAAAGTTGTGACCTTTAATTAGAGCTGCACTGTGGCTCTTAGCTCCAGCCGATGATGGGGAAGAAGGGAAGAGATACACTGATTTAGCAGCAGATACTAGAGATAGGCACAATGTGTTGGAGAGACTGTGAGGGTTGGGCAGAGAAATCCCTGCTGCATTCTTTGCACTCCCTGGGCCTCACACTAGCTCTTCCCTTACCCCTCTCTGCCCCGGCAGAAAGCTTTGATTGTAGTTGGCAGGGTGGAGAAGGAGTGGTCGTTTGCAGCATTTCTACACCACCACCCCTTTTGGGCCTGCCCAGGATTAGGCACCTTCCAAGCCCTTAAGGGTATATCTACATTGCATCTGGAAGTGAACTTCCCAGCCTGGGTTCACAGACTTGGGTTAACGGGGCCCTGAAGACCAGGGCCAGCTCCAGCATTTCTGCTGCCCCAAGTGGGGAAAAAAAAAAAAGCTGATCGGCGGCACTTCAGTGGCAGCTCAATCGCACCACTTCATTCTTCGGCAGCAATTCTGTGGCGGGTCCTGCGCTCCCTCTTGTCCTCTTCAGCGGCACTTTGGTGGCAGCTCAAAGAAGAAGAGAGGGACAGAGGGATCCGTCGCCGAATTCTCGCTGAAGACCCGGAGGTGCTGCCCCGATACCGGACGGAGTGTTGCCCCTTTGTATTGGCTACCCCAAGCACCTGCTTCCTTCGCTGGTGCCTGGAGCCGGCCCTGCTGAAGACAGCTATGTACATAATGCTTTGACATTGCAGCTCAAGCTGGAAATTGGGCTCTGAAGCGCCTCCTCCCCCCAGGTGTCAGAGCCTGGACTTCTGCCCTAGCTGCAATGTCTACACAGATACTTGTAGCATGCCAGTGTCAGGGGTGGCCCGTCCATATAGGTGAACTAGGCGGTCGCCTAGGGTGCAAGTTAAATGGAGCACCAAATTCAAGGGAAAAAAATCAAATTTAAAAAAAAATGGAAAAAAAATTAAAAAGATAAAAAAATACAAATAAAATAATGAAGGTGTCATTTTTGATAAGCAATAACTCAGCTACAATGAAACACATCTGCCAGCAGCAAGATCTGCAGTGCTAGTGACACCTAACTCGAATATACATCAAGGTCACATAGTCGGAAATTCATGTAGAGCGGAGATATTGTGATTTGATACATGTCAAACGGTCATTTTAACACACGTTGCAGGGAGATGGTTAAGAATCGACGAATGCTGTGTAAAATTGTGTTTCTTGGTGCCAAAGAATAAAGAATAATGTCTTTCAGCATTTTAAATCCAAAATGTGAGTATCTTTAAGCATTATTAAACTTTAGCGTTATTATTGGTCTGTATAATTATGAATTTTTCTTTGTTATAACTGGCTGACAAGTAATAAATAAGGTCCATAAAAGAAAAGTAACAGCATTAATGCTTAATAGACTATGAAAGTTATGATGTCACACTCCAAGCGGGTAACCATGAGGAAAGAGATTACTTTCCAAACAACTGGTGTCGGGTTATAATGTAGAAAAAGGTCTTTTGGTTCTGTGTAAACGCTGTAACTAACTGTTTTAATAGGTAAGTGAGTGTATGTTACTAATCACTGAAACTTTAAGCAGTGAAAAGACATGTTGGGCTGGCTGCAATGTGGTTTAAATTGCCAACCATGTGGTATGTCAGCCATCCTTAACTCTATAATGCTTGCAGTCAGGAGCACAGTTAGTACATAACAATATTCAAATGCCCCATGGCAGAAAGAGGAAAAAGAAAACCCTCAGGAGCTGAGTATAGTAAATGAAAGGCTGAGAAGGAAAAGGACAAAGCGAAACAGCAGGGATCCTTTCTGAAATATCTTCTCTTTAATCCAAATAAAGATGGAAGCAGTTCAGAGCATCCAGATGAAGGAATTTTACTTGGAGAGGAGGTTAGCTCACATCTGCATGGAAGCAGGTTGGAACATCAAGATGAAGGTATATTACTTTGAGATGAGGGTAGCTCACATCCACAAAAAAGCAGTTTGGAAACTCAAGATGATGGAAACTTACTTCTAGGTGAAGGCAGTTCACAGAATCAGACTGATATGGAAGTGGAGAAAATTTATTCACCTTCAGAGACATGCAGAAATTGAAGTAAATGAAGTAGAAGGAAGAAAGGATGAGGAAGTTACAAACAAGTTACAGTATGGGGACCCAGCTTCATGGCCCAGATGTGATGACAGTGTGCGGCAAATGCTCGTGGAACATGAACCCGAAAGCTCATGCTCCAATATGTCTGTTAGTCTATAAGGTGCCACAGGACTCTTTGCTGCTTTTACAGATCCAGACTAACACGGCTACCCCTCTGATATTTGATTAATGGGGAAGAAATTCATCAAAACTGGTTACAATATTCAGTGTTGAAGGACTCTGTGTTTTGCTTTTGCTGCAAGTTCTTTAGAAATCAAGCAATTGGTACATCTCTTACTGAAAATGGTTCGAAGGACTGGAATTCTCTCTTCACATGAAAGAAGTACAGAACATTTGGAATGTTTTCAAAATTGGAAAGAACTTGAACTACAATTAAAAAAAGGAAAAACTATCGATGAAGAAAATTTACGTGTGATCAAGGAAAGAAGAATATTGGAAACAAATATTAGAGCATCTGATTGCTTTAGTGAGAGTTCTCGGTGGGCAAAATTTAGCATTCTGCAGCCATGGTAGAAATGAAAAATTATACACTCCAGGTAATGGAAACTTTTTAAAATTTGTCAAATACCTAGCTTTGTTTGATCCAGTCATGAAGGAGCATCTACATAAAATAACTGATCATGAAACAGAGGTTCATTACTTAGGAAAAAAATGCAGAATGAACTGATTCAAATCCTAGAAAATGTCATTAAAAAGAAAATTGTAGAAGCTGCCCATTCTGCAAAATACTTTTCAATAATACTGGACCATTCACCAGTTGTAAGTCATGTTCAACAAATGACAATGTTCATTTGTTTTGTGGATATGGAAGAGTCTGCAGATGAAGACAATGATGAAGTGCTCTTAAAGGAACATTTTTTGGGTTTCATACCACTGAAGGGGATGACTGGAGCATTTATGATTGAAAGTATTCTACAAGAGCTTGAATCATAGAATCATAGAATATCAGGGTTGGAAGGGACCTCAGGAGGTCATCTAGTCCAACCCCCTGCTCAAAGCAGGACCAATTCCCAACTAAATCATCCCAGCCAGGGCTTTGTCAAGCCTGATCTTAAAAACCTCTAAGGAAGGAGATTCCACCACCTCCCTAGGTAATCCATTCCAGTGCTTCACCACCCTCCTAGTGAAAAAGTTTTTCTTAATATCCAACCTAAACCTCCCTCACTACAACTTGAGACCATTACTCCTTGTTCTGTCATCAGGTACCACTGAGAACAGTCTTGATGCATCCTCTTTGGAACCCCCCTTCAGGTAGTTGAAAGCAGCTATCAGATCTCCCCTCATTCTTCTCTTCTGCAGATTAAACAATCCCAGTTCCCTCAGCCTCTCCTCATAAGTCATGTGCTCCAGCCCCCTAAGCATTTTTGTTGCTCTCCGCTGGACTCTTTCCAATTTGTCCACATCCTTCTTGTAGTGTGAGGCCCAAAACTGGACACAGTACTCCAGATGAGTACTGTTATAACCTTATTCCCAGATCTGGACCTTAGCGTCCAAAATATGGGGGTTAGCATGAAAACCTCCAAGCTTAGTCACCAGCTTGGACCTGGTACCTGCTGCCACCACCCAAAAAATTAGAGTGTTTTGGGGCACTCTGGTCCCCCTGAAAAACCTTCCCTGGGGACCCCAAGACCCAAATCCCTTGAGTCTCACAACAAAGGGAAATAATCCTGATTCCCTTCCCCCCTCCAGGTGCTCCTGGAGGGATACACAGACACAAGCTCTGTGAAACTACGCAGAGTGATTCCCCCTCTCCGTTCCCAATCCTGGAACAAAAGCACTTTCCTCTTCACCCAGAGGAAATGCAAAATCAGGCTAGCAATCCAACACAGAGCTCTCCCCTTGATTTCTTCCTCCCACCAATTCCCTGGTGAGTACAGACTCAATTTTCCTGAAGTAAAGAAAAACTCCAACAGGTCTTAAAAGAAAGCTTTATATAAAAAGAAAGAAAAAATACAAATAGTCTCTCTGTATACAGATGACACAATACAGGGCAATTTCTTAAAAGAATATTGAATAAACAGCCTTATTCAACAAGAATACAAATCAAAGCACTCCAGCACTTATATTCATGCAAATACCAAAGAAAAGAAACCATAGAACTTACTATCTGATCTCTTTGTCCTTACACTTAGAAACAGAAGACTAGAAAATAGAACTACTTCTCCAAAGCTCAGAGACAGCAGGCAGACAGACAAAAGACTCAGACACACAATTCCCTCCACCCAAAGTTGAAAAAATCCAGTTTCCTGATTGGTTCTCTGGTCAGGTGTTTCAGGTGAAAGAGACATTAACCCTTAGCTATCTGTTTATGACAAGTACAATGTCATTATCTGTTGAAAACTTACGTGGCCAAGGCTATGGTAATGGAAGTAATATGAAGGATAAAGACAATGATGTGCAAAGGAGAATGATGGAAATCAATCCTAGGGCCTTTTTCGTTCCTTGCAATGCGCATTCTCTGAATTTAGTTGTCAGTGATGATGCTAGATGCTGTCCTTGGAGGCAAGCAGCTTCTTTGACCTGGTGCAACGTGTTTATGTGTTTTTCTCAGGCTCAACACGCCATTGGGAGATTCTGACTTGCCATGTGAATTCTCTAACTGTGAAACCACTTAGGGTTGGCTACACTTGCAAGTTAGAGCGCATTAAATCAGCCCCAGGTTCCCTAACTCCTGAGCTGTCCACACTGGGAAGACACTTAGAGCGCCTGGACTGCAGCTGGAGCGCTCCTGGTAATCCACCGCCACGAGAAGCATAAAGCTTGCTGTGCCCCGGCTGAAACGCCTGAGTGTCAGTGTGGATGATGTGTTGCATTACTGCACTGTGATTTGCCTCTGGAAATGTCCCATAATCTCCTGAAGTCAAGTGGCCATTCTTGTCATTGTTTTGAACTCAGCTGCAGGCATGTGGATATCCCCTTTCAAAGCTCTGTTTCTGACAACTGGCATGCTTGTCTGCTCTGGGACAAAGCAAACCATTACTGTAGAATGCTGTTGCTGTGAGTGTATGTGATGAAGAGAGAAGAGAGGGAGGAGGGTCTGCTGCTATCTGAATTTATAAGACAGCATGCTGACACACTCTCTGCCGCTCAAAACACAGTCTCTCCCACCACATACACAGAACACACTCCCTGTCATCCTCCCGCCCCCATTTGAAAAGCGTGCTGCAGCCACTTGCACACTGAGATAGCTACCACAATACACTGCTCTTCGTGGCGTTGCAAGAGCTGCTAATGTGGCCACGCCAGTGTGCTTGCAGCTGACAGTGTAAACACACAGCAGTGTTTTCCCTGCTGCGGTCTCCGAAGGCCGGTTTATCTCCCAGCGCTCTACATCTGCAAGTGTAGCTAAGCCCTAAGTCAGACAAGATGGGAGAGTCGCACTGATGCTTTGAAGCCTCTTCGCTATGAACTTGCAAACATTTATGATGCCCTAATTGAAATTTCTGATACTACCTTTACTGGATCATCTGGTAATACGGCTCGTTCACATGCAGAAGCTTTTGCAAATGGCCTTTCCAAGTTCATATTTGTGACTTCACTCATTTGTGGTGTAATATCCTTTTCGAGATTAACCTCACTAGTAAGCAGCTTCAGGAAAAGAACTTGAACATTCATTCTGCTATTCAAAAACTGCAGCAAACTAAAAATATTCTGGAGGAATTCAGAAGTGATGAAGGGTTTGAAAGAACTCTGGTAGATTCTCTTGAGCTTACTGAACAAATAGACTTCCTGACTGAATTTGAACCAGAGCCAGTTCGAATTTGGCGAAAGAAACAGCAGTGTTTGTATGAAGGACGAGACACACCCATTCAGAACCCAAAACAAAGGTTCAAAGTGAATTTCTACTTCGCAGTCCTTGATACTGCTATTCACTTGGTTGATGAAAGATTTCAACAGATGCAGCAGTTAGAGTCAGTATTTGGTTTTCTGTATGATAGTCACAGCTTGCAAAAGAAAACAGCAAATCAGATAAGAGAATTTTGGATAAAACTGGAGTCATGAGAATTCAAAAGACATTGATGCTACAGATTTGTGTAGTCAGCTTCAGGCTTTTTCAAGACGACTTAAGAAACATTCCACTCCTCAAGAAGTTCTCAAGTTGTTTGTGAAAATAAACTGAGACAGTTTTCCATTTTTATAGCTCTATGCATTCTTTTAACTGCCAGTTTCTGTAGCTAGTGGGGAACCTAGCTTCTCAAAGTTAAAATTGATAAAAATGTATCTGCATTCAACAATGGTGCAAGAGAGACTTGTTGGACTTGCCACAATGTCAGTAGAGCATGAAATAGCTGGAAAACTGGATCTAAAAGAACTAGTGACTGAATTTTCAAAACTTAAAGCAAGAAAAGTCATGTTTTAACTGCACAGAGTGTTTTTTATTTGGAGTGTTTTGTAAATACAGGTTGAAGTTCATTGATGATTTTCTTATTTCTTTCTATATTGGATGTGATGGTAATGGCAGCTAAAGCAGGATAGCATAATGGCTGATTTTGGATTTGTAATAATAAAAATTATAATTAACATTTTTAATGCATTTTTATTTGAAATCGGACTAGCTGTCGTGTACAAATCTCTGCGGAAAATTTCGTGTCTCTATTTTATCTGATCTCAGAAATGTTGGTTGGGCAGACAGACAGATGGGCAAACCAAATAATTAAGCCTCTGTTTTTAAAAGAACAAAACACTTAAAAACATTAAAAGGAAAAAAGGGGCAAAATGTTTCCCAGTTTACCCAAAACCTCAGCCTAGATCTGCCCTTGAGGGGGCGGGGGGAGAGGGTGCCGATTGCATGGTTCGCCTAGGGCACCAGTGGCTGGCAGCTAGTCTAGGACCACCCCTGGCCAGCGTGAGTCCTGCTGCACAAGTCTGTAGATCCGGACTGGGAGGCTCGCTTCCAGATGCAGTGTAGACATACCCTTCCTGGCCTGATTTTCAGAAGCACTGAGCATTTACAGCTCTCATTCCAGGTGCTCAGCTCCCCTAAAAAACAGGTGATGTGTTTCTAAATTGCTTTCAAAAGGGGAAAGCACTATCAGTGAGATTTTCAGATGCCTTTAGCTTTGGCCTAATGCTGCTCCCTTGATATCAATGGAAGTTTGACCATTGACTCCAGCAGGAGTGGAGTTTGGCTAGTGCTGAGTGCTTTTGTAAATCCCACTCCAGGCTGCTAGGAGTCACCTTTAAAGTTATTGAAATAAATGCAGATAAACAGAAGACACTGTAGGAAGGAACAGTGGTGCACAAAGGCATGAAATGACATGTAATGAATGAATGAGATTGGTTAAAAATACATTACTCCAGATGACATTTTCCTCCCATATTTTTTTTAATCAAACACAACATTAATAGAATGAGCCAAAAAGAGCTCACAGCCCCTAAATGGACCTAATTCTCTTGTCCCTTACTCTGGTATAAGTCAGCAGTAACTCCACCGATTAGAGTTAGCTTGGAAACTAGAAACCTTAGTTGCTCGTTCTTTATGTTGATCACTACATAACACCTCTTAATGGTGATGTTAGTGCTTTCAGAATTCCATCATTTCAGTCCTATCACTTCATCCTTCACTCACTCTAAGAGCAGTTGCTCAGCCAAACATAGTGTCAGAAGCATGAACCTGTGCAAGTAAGAAACAAATTGGGCTGTATGTATTCAATAATGGCCCATAAACAAAAATCCCAGATCAGAATCACAAGTGAGTACATTCAAGGGCCTGTGTTGAGGATCTTTACAGTGATTATTCATGTCACAGGAAAGTGCTATAATTCTAAGTAATGTCACCCTTAAACACAACGGAACAAATTCATCCCTGGTAAAACTCCATTAAAGTCAATGGAATTACACCAGGGATTAATTTGGTTCAGTACTTGACAACTCGTAGTAGGAATCAGTTTTTCACGTAGTCTTCATTGGAGAGCTGCTTTCTCTCCGTGCCTAATATGTAAATATAATATTTTCCTTACAGAGAATTTTTCTCTGGTATAGCAATGGAGATTGTTTGAAGCACAATTTGCTAGTACAGTTTGCTAGCCTGGAGAATTCCACCAGCTTCAGTGGCTTAGGCCAGGGATTCTCAACCTTTTCTTTCTGAGGCCCCCCAAACATGCTATAAAAACTGCATGGCCCACCTGTGCCACAATAACTGGTTTTCTGCTTATAAAAGCCAGGGCTGGCTTTAAGGGGTAGCAAGCAGGGCAGTTGCCCTCATGCCACAGGGGGCACAGTGAAGCTAAGTTACTCAGCTTTCTGCTTCAGCCCCTGGTGGTGGGGCTCAAGGCCCCACGCTTCACTCCGTGCAGTGGGACTTCGGCTTTCTGCTCTGGGCCCCAGCAAGTCTAACACTGGCCTTGCTTGGTGGCCCCCCAGTGGGCCCCGGTGCCCTGGTTGAGAATCACTGGCTTAGGCTACATGATGTTTCAGGTTGTGGTAGCTGAATGTAGTCTCATATTAATACTACTGCATGAATGTTAATGATAGAGTTGGTTGAAAATGTTCACTGGAAAATGCTGATTTGACAAAATTGAAAAATTTGTGGAAATGTATAAGTTTTGTTGCATTTTGAATGAGAATTAACAAATGTTTTGTTTCTATTTTCATTTTTATTTATATTATATTATCTTGTAATAATATAAAAGTCAAAACATTTCAGCTTTTATATTTATTCTATTCTAGTCTAAATTATAGCAAAATATCATTAAAATAAAAGGAGAAACAATAACATGGAAATATTTTCAGAATATTTTGTTTCAAGAAAAATCCTGAGATTTCAACTTTTCAGCCTGATCTGGAAGGAAATCCGCTTTGATTAAACAGAACCAAAATGTACCAATGCTTTCCACCATATTCCTTGAGACAATCTATTCTGCAGAAGGGATCTACTTTTCTTCCTGAACAGTACTAGTTAATTCCTCCCATTCTGAGTTAGGGGAACAGCTACCGAAGAGTGAAGCCTGGCTTCCTGGGGTTTAGAGGATAACTGGAGGGAATACGGAAAAAACTGCCAGTTCCGAAATGTATGCAAATATATTTTTGCAGCTATTCTGGCTCCAGGAGCTTTAACTGAGCCAACAGCTTGTTAATTTTGGACATGCAGGTCATTTCCAGAGTGCAATGTTCAGTTTCATATATATATTGTACAGGAAAAAAAGCACATTACTCAATGAGCCTGCTGTCTACCACACTTGAACAGTATCATAGGAAACCTCTTCCCCTGCCTGCTTTTGGTAGATATTAGAGAGCTGCCCGTCTGTCTTTGTTCATAGACGGTGCCCCTAATCTTGCTGCAGGGCTTTTAAGACCAAATTGATTTTGCTTATTCTGGAGTGGATTCAGCAAACTTAGCACTGCTCATTTGTAGACCAATGCTCTGGGTGCAGAGACACGAAACCCAGACTCAGTGAAATGGGCCAAATTCTGTGCTGATTTAACATTTTTAACAAGCCCAAGTGAAGCCAGTGGGATTGCACAGAACTTCAATCAGCACAGGGTTTGACCCAGTGTATTTGCTGAACCGGTGGAAGGTGATATTTACATGCCAGAGCACACTCCGACCAATTAAGTGTTTAACAATGAACGCTGCTCTTCCCTGTTGCTAGAGCCGTGTGCTATGGCTTCCCTGCCTGTGCAGCCTCCACAGCCTCCCTTTGAGTCAATGTGGCCTTGTGTAGAGCGAGCTCTGTGGGAAAGTTAATACAGTCCCAGCTGCAGTCCCCACAGACAGCAGGCATCTGAGTTGCTATTTGCCTCACACTGGACAGCACTGTTGCTCTTACAACATGCATCTTGCCTTCATCCTCATCCTCTCCCCCTGGCCTGCCATGAGCTCTTCCCGTATACAGACAACACGAGAGCTTGCTGCAGGTCCCAATTAGATAGCTTCCCTCATCCTCTTCAGAGCTGTGGGCAGATCAATGCACCGAGAGTCTCTTCTGCTCTCCAATATATGGGACACAGTCAGGCCCCAAATTGGTTTTGTAATCCATGCACCATTCAGCATCTGTGTTATAGACTAAAAGGAAGAATTGAGAGGAAGGATGGTCTTGTGGTTAAGGCACTGGAATGGGACTTAAGGGATCTGGGCTCCGTCTCAGACCTCATGTGTGACTTTAGGCAAGTCATTTAATCTCTCTTAGCTTCAGTTCCTCATCTGTAAAAGTGGTTAATAAACCTTCCTTTTCCCTCTCTTTGTCAGTCTTGTCACTTAAGGGCCAGGACTCTTCTATACACTGTTTGTTTGTACCGCTTCCTAGCAAAGAGACCCTGATCTCTACTAGGGCTTCTAGAAACTACCATAATTACCAATATCGCTGCCAATCTGGTTATTATTACCTAGCATTCCATAGCACCTGCCATCTGAGGGCCTTGCAGAAGTAGATTACTGTACTTTTCCTTCATGATAACTATTAAAAAACACTTTACAAACTAAAGATGCCCATTAATTTGACTGATGCTTTTTTGTTTATTATTTTCAATTAGAATGGCACATATCGGAGCTGTGATTTTAATTAGCATATTTTGATAATGAATGCTATGAAATACCAGGAGAGAAATGCCTGTCACAGACAAAGAGCAAACACTGAGCATAGACACAAAGTAACCACGGGGATCAAGGAGAAAAGGAGCCACAAAAATTCTGGGAATTTTTTTTAAAATGTGTAATACTTGTATGGTTTCACAATGACCTCAGTTGGCATATAGACACCTCCAGCATGCACTACAATAGTCAGGGGATATAGCCAAAGGGGTTTTCTGTAGCAAGAATTGATGATTTCTCCCCAGTTATTGTTATTTGTGTTGCACTAACAGCTAGAGGCCCAACTGAGATTTGGACGTGCCTTGTGCTAGGCACAGTATATTGGGAAAGACAGTCCCAGTCCCAAAGAGTTTACAGTCTAAATGGATAAGCTAGACAGAGAGTGAAGGGGAAACCAAGACAGGAAGTGACTCATCTAACGTCCTACAGCAGATCAGTGGCAGACACCCAGGTCTCCTGTCTCTTAATTCAGCATCCAGCTTGCTAGACCAGACTGACTTTCCAAATCTCTAGTGTTTCTTGTTTTAACGTTGTCATTTTAAGAGTTCGCGAGTTGATGTGAATCTAGATTAACCTGATCTTTCTCTACTACACTCTTCATCCTCTGCTATCATGCATATGCAGACCTATTATATTCCTTCTTAGTGGGGATGGAAGAGTTTTTAAAATGATCTCTCCAAGCTAACACAGATATCACAAGAGAGTCCTATTGATGGGTAATATAACACCCTCAGGATTTATTTTTTCCCATTCATAAAAACCCACTAAATTCTTCATGGTAATGGGACAATTACAGAGATGGAAAGAAGACGAGAGTAAAATTGCAAACAAAATTAAATACAATCTGCAGGTTCCAAGACAGCTTTAATGCTAAAGAGAGGCTCAAACACCACAGCACTGAACTGAGACCTGAGGTTTCTTCCCAGCTCTGCCACTGGCTTGCTGGTGACCTTAGATAAGTCATTTCCCTGCTCTGTCTGTTACTCAGTTTCCCTATTTTTACAATGAGAATAAGGATCCCTTCTTTGTCAAGCACTTTGTTGAATGAAAAGCACTATAGAGAGTTAGGTATTATGATGAACTATCTAGTAAATAAGAATAAGAATAATTAATAATAAAGTATCTAGTTTTTTGAATTCCCCAAGTCCTGCATAATCCAGATGCAGATCACTATGTGACTGGGCAATACATTATTTTAGCAGAAACTTTTCTGAAGAACAAAAAAACTGTCTCTCCCTATCCTCATTTTTCAGCCCGTTCTAGAAACTGCAAAGGAAGCCCATAGCTCAGAGAGGGCAGTTCTGACCATCCATGTGTGTCGATTCAGCCAGCAAGGATTTGCTGTGAGTTGAAATCATTCAAAAGTGGTAAACAGGCATTAGCAATTATCGAAAAAAATGTTGGCTGAGTGAGAATTTAATTACCGGGCAATATCTGGGCCTGTTTCCCTAGGTATAACCCAGCGCAGACTCCAGGACAGACAGTATTCTATTTGCATTTCACATGTTTTATAACTGCCCTGTGTTTTTTTCCTTGGATATTTCAGTCGTATTTTTTTCTGACACTTCATTCATCACTGGAAGGTTGTTCTAGGAAAAAGTAATGTCAGTATAAAATCTGCATCCTTTCCCCCAGTATGAATGTTGATCTTGGAATTCCTTGGCCTTTTCCTCATTGCCCTAGTATAGGATGGCAGTGGTAGCCAATTACTGTTGGTAGAAGTAAGACAGCCACATCTTTCAGCATCCTTTGGAGACAGACTCCAAAGCTCACAGTCACGGTGCAAATTAGAAATCCAGTACAACCAACAGTTAGAAAGATTATAGAGTCCTGCAGTGGGATTAACGCACAGAATCAATGCACTGAGATATTTCATTTCAGCTCTGGGTTTAATGAGATGCTGCTAGGATTAAAAATCATACATTTAAAAAAGAAAAAAATTCCCAATTGCTCTTTCTAATCACATTTTGGATAATTAAAACAGAATGCATTCAAGAATTTAACATACTTTTGACTATTCATGATGCCTATTTGTTTATTTCTTAGAGCTTGCACAGTGAAAATAGACGTTAGTTTAAATTTAGTCCAAGAATTGTATTATTATTGTTGTCACTTTTACTTTATATTTTACATGCACTTTTGCAATGTAGCAGGGTTTGAGTTGCAACCCTGCATGCCTGCTTGCATCTCAGGTAAAAGCTCACTCAAAATGCTCTTTGGCCTAGGAGACAGGAAAGCCTGGATTTGCCTCTTCTACGTACTCATGTTAATACTTCTCTGCAGTTCACAACCCTTGCTACTGAACAGGGTCTCAATACCCTTTCCCTAGGAAGCAGGCAACTCTTCCCTGCCAGTTTTTAAGCAAGGTAATTGAGAGGCTGCATAAGGTCACAATTGGTAGAAATGGGAATAAGACCCAGCTCTCTAAGGTCTTATGAAAGTCATATGAAATAGGAGTCTCCATCCCTGTGCCATATTCAGTGCTATAATGTGCCTTTGGCCCAGCCATTACTAATGTGTGGTGCATTAGCTGCATCATGCTAGGAGTAGTCCCCTGAGGGATTGAGACTGAGAGAGGAGGTGCTGATGTTGCACCGGGTCACATCTGTCACAGGGGTAGGGGCCTGCATCCCTTTAAAGGACACTGCTTCCTGTTCCTCATGTGCCCAGTGCCGTCTCGCTCCACTTGAATGGGGTGGGGAGGAGCAATGGCTCTGCATACGATTCCCTTCCCTTCCCCCTTCCACCACCTCCACCCTAACCATTTGCCTGAGGGGGCGGGTGAGGGGGGAAGCAGTAGCTATGCAGCCCTCCTGCTCTGGAAAGCAGATCCTGGCATATGTAACATGGCCAAGCATGGGGGTGGGTGGGATCTTACAACCTCATGTGCGTCCAGGGTGTAAATTAGCCCTAATCCATGGTGCAGGTGTGGATACTGTGTACATTCATAGACTTGGTATGGCATAGCATGCAACATACAAGATGCTACACCCATGTAGAAAAACTCTTATGTTAAACGGTAGTTATAGGTGAAGACTATTGTAATATATGTACAATAGGGCAGGCAGAAATAACAGACTGCTTAATACAACCTTAAGTTTTATGTTAACTTAGTTTTTGTAAGCCATTTCCTGGGTTTTGTAAAAGAAAGTCTCAGCAGATGTTCTGTGCTCTGGGACTTGGCATTAGTCCTGCCTAGTGCGCACCAGCTCTTCTTCTTTAAAAAACAACAACTGTTTGTTTATTTAGGGTTTACAATCCATGCCATGGAACTATCAGGGGCAAACCAATAATCATTATAACAGCGAGCGTTTGTTTATACAGTCATGTAATCATCAGCCTCTCTGTGTAGCAGAGTGCTGCCATATTGCAGAGGAGCAGCTTTACACTATTCACGACATGCTGTTTCTGATGATTTTATTAAATGAGTGAAATCTCTGCTTACACATATTTAACAAACCAGGCATTTCTAAACTCCTTCATCTTTTAAGGCCTGCACAGACTGAACCATTAGTATACTCTTCATTACGCAGCTAAACTATGTAACACCACCTACATTAGCAAAAAAAAACAAAAAACAAAACCCTCTATGCAAATACACTGGGCATCTCTACAAGGAGTTTTCAAAGAGCCACAACTCAGTGAAATCAATAAAAAAAATCATCCAAATGTATTTCTCCTTAGTGAGAGCTATTTCCATGCCAAATTTCAGCTTTCTTCTCCCAGTCATTTCTGATGGAGGTCTGTTCAAGCAGAGGTAGTTATTATCATTCTCTTTATACTAAAACATTGCTGAAACATTTGGGCTCAAACTTTCAGACATGCACACACACAAATTACCTACAAGCTATGAAACCAAGTCTCAAATACAGTGGCCTAAAATGAAAATTTGAGAAAATTATGATTGACTGAAAAGGGGGTTCGACTGGAAACTTATGGAACTTAAATATTAACAGTTGGTGCTGATCCTGCTATAATTAAGTTTAAAAAAACCCTAAATTTAAAGTTTTGGTATGAACCACCTGCATGCACCTCTTTCCCTTTATTGCAAATGCTTGAGTAGCAGCTGCTATGGTAAGGAAAAGGCTGATGGAGTTGTTCCATCATAGCAAGATTTCTCTGCAGCATGAGAAGGCGAAATACTTTCCACCCACAGGTCAGTTCTCAGTTTCCTTCTCACAGATAGTTATTTTCAGCCCTATGAAGAAACTGTATGTAACACGGTGCCGACAGTTTAGTAGGTAGGGTTGTTATTGTCGACAGCTTGTAGCATTACACCTTTAACAAGACAATTGCAGCAATTACCTAACTGGGGGGGAAAGTGTTTGTGCAAAACCCATTCCAAGTGTTTCACCTTGGAGACTATAGTTCTGTTAATATTTATTCTAGCATATTTACTTGGGGATTTCTTATTTGAGGGAGACATTCTTAGAATTTCATTGGAGGACAGAGTTTAAGTTTCACCTTTTATTGGGGCGGCAGAGAGTTTTATGAAGAAATATGTAAGGTGAATTTCTTTAGCTTTCCCAGTGGTTAGGTTGCCAGTGTTCCACATTTATTCTTAATATATAACTCTGTTTGTTAGATACAAAAACAGTGGCTGGAGGAAATTGTAAGTATCTGGTCCGAAGCCCATTAACTCAATGAAAAGACTTCCATTGACTCCAGTCAGTTTTGAATCCAAGCCTAAATTAGTGGCCTGTCACAGAGGAGACATTGCATTGTAAAGTTGTCTTGAGATTGAGCGCCTGATTTGCACATCTTGCAAAATATTTAAAATGTAGTTAAAGGGTCGACAGCTGCATCAGGATGGTGCAGATAGAAGCTGAGAAATCCAGCCAGCCCCTACATGGTGTATGCAAGGTGGTCATGAAAGAGTTATTTTCCTAAGAATTCAGGCCAAATATTTCAAACTTGTGTGCCTAAAGCATAGGCACCAAGATAAGTCAGTCAGTGACCGCTGAAGTCAGTAAGAGCTGCACATGTTCAGCACCTTTGAAAATCAGGTCACTTTTATGTATGTTCCTACACGTAAGTTTGTGTGTCTGAAATTTGGCTGTCTGAAATTTGACAGTTTTGACCACAGGGCTCAGTTATGTATTCCTTGTATGTCCAAAATTCCCACTGAAGTTAATGGTCCCAGCTACTCTATAATTACTGCTCTGCTAAAGCACCCAGCTGCAGACAAGAGCCCAATCCTGCAAACCCTATACATGAGGAGCTTTATACAGATGGAGTAGTCCCACTGATGCCAGTGGTACTACTCAAAGGCCTGATACAAAGCATGTTGTAGTCAACTGAAAGACTTCCACTGACATCAGCAGGCTTTGGGTGAGTTAGTGTTTGCAGAATCTATGTGTCATGCCACATATTTTAAGAAGTGTAAGAAGTCCTGATTCCTTGTTTAAGGGTAAATCTGTTGGTTCCCCCGGAGGTCAGGAAGAGGTACTACATGTTAAAGAAGCAAAAATTCAAACAATAACACATTTTCCTACTTTATTAACCCTGATCCCAAATGCCTTGTTCATCTGTTGTAAGCATTTTACGAACATGCATACAGGTGGTATCACTCCTATCTGAAACCAAGTGAAAACAAACACCAAAAGCCAATTTCCATTGACAGTTACATAGGGTCACCCACTAGATCGGGGTCGGCAACCTTTCAGAAGTGCTGTGCCGAGTCTTCATTTATTCACTCTCAGTCAAGGTTTCACGTGCCGGTAATACATTTTAATGTTTTTAGAAGGTCTCTTTCTATAAGGTCTATAATATATAACTAAACTATTGTTGTATGTAAAGTAAACAAGGTTTTTAAAATGTTTAAGAAGATTCATTTAAAATTAAATTAAAATGCAGAGCCCGCCGGACTGGTGGCCAGGACCAGTCTGAGTGCCACTGAAAATCAGCTTGTGTGCCGCCTTCAGCACCCATGCCATATGTTGCCTACCCCTGCACTGAAGTCAATATAGACTTATCCTTGAAAATGACAGCAGAATTTGACTGCAGGAAAACCATTTAATAATTCACAAAAAAGGACTAGCTCTGTAAGTTAACAAAATGTATCAACTGACTGGAGGAAAAAGTAGATTCTATAATAGAACTGCTGTACTTTAAATAGAAAACATTATGTTAGAAGAACATTCGCAGCCTTGTTTAAACAGACTGAATCAGAGAAGTGCAGCGATAAGGCCAGCACAACTTGCCCAGGCGTGTCTAGGCCTGTTTGGGTAATGCAGAACATGTATAAATGTGTACTCTAAACAAGCAATGCTCTCCGAGCTGTACAATACTGATTAACTAAAGGTTGGATTAAAGGTGGAAGGATGGAGGTTAGGGAATATAAAAAATGCCCTGAAGTGCAAACAGCTCCGTGGAATCCCAATCCATAAAATGTAGATTAATTAAAACCTAGATGAAAGATGCCCGTGCAAATACAAACAGCTGGACCAGCTAGATAATTAAGTGTGCCCTGTGATGCTCAGATAAACGTCGCGTGTTGTTATTCCTCCTCAGATATGTGGATCGTATTGCTGCGTATTTGAGTTTTTTAGACATATAGCTGAGAGTGCTTCTGATATCATCTCTCTTGCTTGAATTGTTCTGTGCTTCATGCTTCCCACAAGGGAGGCCCCTGGATGGGGGCACAAGAGTAGACAGCAAAAGGCAGAATAGAGAGCAAATAGGCACCCGTGGACCTGAGCAATCCCTGTATAGAGCATAGATACCCACAGGCAAATTGACAAGATCAGAATAGGCCTTGAAACCAAATAAAGTATCATTTCCCTTTAGAATATATTAGGCTCATTGGTCTCTGCACTGAGCCTAGTTTCACAAGAGCGGACCGGCACAGAGTAAGGTGCAAGTCAAACAAGAGTGTGTGTGCTTTATTTAGCCTTTACAGCGGTCATACAAGAGGTCTTGGACAGTGCTAAAGGACCTGCCCTCAGGGTGGTCTGGTTTGCAAGAACAGTGGTTGGCAGCCTGTAGCTCCCTCAGGTTGGTCTTGCAGCTTTGCATTTTTTTGGCTGTTCCCCTGCAATGTGCCCTTTTGGAGATGTCAGCAGCTCCTTAGCTCGAAAGCTGCTAGAAGAAGAAGCGAGAGATGTAGAAGTTTTGCTTTTTAGGCTTTTCTTATATTTATTTAATTTTTATGGCAATGTTGTTTGTTTAGCAACTTCTTATTTCCGTCCCATATATGTAGATTTATTAGCACTCTCTCTTTGAGCACCTAAGATTTCATATTTTTGGAAGGGATAACAGAGAATAAACTGAATGGCTCTCGAGATTAGAAACGGACTATAGAGCCATTCACTGGTTCAGATTCAGCCTACTTATTTGGTGACTGAAACTTATTACCACCTGATGATAGTCCAGTGGGGAATTATGAACCCAGTTTAGTGAAAACAATGGTCCCAGTTACCCACTAGTAATTATCTTACTGAAGCACCCAGTTGCAGACTGGATGTGCAGTGATGAACTCAGCCTTTTTCAAAGTGGATGAGTTTCTACATTACAAAATCTGCCACCACAGTAGGTGCTATATGGCAGTCTTGTTAAGAGTCACTGAAGAAACCAAGGGCTGAGTGGGTGTGGAGAATGAACTACTACTGGTGAGGCATTGTGGAGAAACTTGCAGTACTTCTCTTGATGCTATCTGTCTGGCAGATATAAATAGAGAACTTTACTCTCCAGAGTTGCCAGTCCGGCACTTTTCACAAGCACTAAATCCACCCAATAAATGAACAACAACAACAACAACAAAAATCCAGATGAACGTAGAACAGATGGTGCAGTGAATACAGCATCTGATTCAGATCTGCTCACCAGGCAGCTGAGACATCCAACAGCAGGTGAAAATATGGGCTTCATCATCACAAAAATATTGCAGATCCTTGATCAAAAAGCTTGTTCCATACTACCATATACAATAACCTCACCAGTGTGTTAAAGGTTCCTATCAAAATACAGTTATTCCATTACAGACCCAAAATGAGTATGAAAAAGCACTTTTCTTCTAGAACAACACATGAAAATGAGTGAGTGAAGCTTTTGTTGTATATATTTTACATAATATATAGCTATAGATATATAATTAAATTTGGAGAGTTTAAAATCATGGTAGAGAAGATATTTGTTTGACTGCACTGTTCACGTGTACACACAAGTCTAAGTCTGTATCATCTGCACCTCCTTTAAAGTTTGATGTTCTCTGTCTGAGGAAAGTCCCTTTAATCAGATTTTGAAGTAGACATCTTAGCCTTCTCAAAACAAATGTGGTATTTTTCAAGGTGTTTTTCTCCGTTTCTGTAAAAGTATCTAAAAACTGTACTAAATACATTAGAGCCCATAGGCGGCTCTAACTTATGCCCAGAGACCCCCTTGAACTTAGCAGCCCCTCAGTCAGTGGAGTGCAATGTTGTGCTTTATGTTATTCCCTGACATGCACTGTGTGAACCTGATGCAAAGCCCATTGAAGTCAGTGGAATTCTTTCCACTGACTTCAATGGGCTTTGGATCAGGCCTTAAATTCCTTGGCAGTAACTGAAGATGTGACCCAATATGACCCTGCATATCATGACTAATTCAGCTCAGGGCTTCTATCTGAGAAAATACATATGAATCAGTTTGGTTTTGGTTTTTTTTGGGGGGGGGGGTGATCTTCCCCCATTTAACCAGCTCTGGTCCTTACACAAGCACATTTCACTGGCAGCTTTGCATGTGCAAGGTGTACAAAATTGAGCTCTATGGTGTACAGTACAAGTGCATATCTGCAGCTAGGTGGCTTGAAAGAATGTTGTGCTTGTGGAGGGTGCATTTACTTTTGTTATAAAGAAAATTCTATTCATGCCAAAAGACGGGAAAGGGAGGTTTCTGACTGAGTCTACAATGTAAGCAAGACAGACAAAATGTTTGTTTTGAAACTGTGCAAGAGTGAACAGTTCCTTTGAGGACACGGTGGGATACATCATTAATCCTAGAATGCAGAGGAGATCATCTCCTTCAGGCACAAAGAACTTCCATTGCCACACTGTTTGCAAACTTAATACCCCTCATCTGTTACCAGGTAACTAGAGTATCACAGATCCTGCCAAAGTTTATGACATTAGGATTAGGAAGGCTTCTGTTCCTGTTCAAATGGACAGCTGCGACAACCTCAGAATGCCAGCCAAATGAATTGTCATAGGGCCATCTTTTCCTCACTTTACCCTCAGACCAATGCAACGAGGATTAGTAACACAGAGGATTTCACAGAAACTCAGTGCCTGGGAAAACTTGCTTTCTAAATTGAGTGCTGGCAAGTCAACTTTTTAAACACTGTCTCATTTATAAAACTGCATGTCGTTCGAAAATAGCAATGCTCTTCCTTCATCAGGCATGGCAACAAAATATACAGCAACCCAAGAGCATATGAGCTTTTCATGAGCTGACACAGGAGCCTTCTATTTAATGGTCTCAGTAATCTTTAGGTCAGAGGTTGAATTGCAGCAGATGCAAATCTAATTGTGGATGTTATAGGAAAATGAGAAAATGACTCTCTGCAGATATAGGCCCAGATCCTGAAAAGGTATTTAGGCCTCTAACTCCCACTGAAATCAAGAGGTGTCTCAGGGGGACTTCCAAATCCTGCTCCCAATACTTCCCCCTCCATTCATCATCACGTGGACCACCTCCCCACATCTTTAAGACTGTGTGGACACCTCCCTCCCATTCATGGTAATATAGAATCCCTGGAGCAACTGCAGCATTTGGACAATGGACAATTAATAGCAGAAAACTATTGGATTTATTTTAGCAGGTCTTTTAATACGAGTTGACAGGTGGAGGAGAGTTAGCACCATGGGCAACATTTTCAAAAGTGTCTAAGTGACTTAGGAGTAGAGCCGAGTGAATTTTTTTTGTCTGAATCTTTTTTTTGGTCGGGGAAGGGTAAATAATGCAGATTCAACATCATCACACTGTTTTGCAAACTCATATCAGTTATGTGTTGTAAAAAATAAATGTTGAAAGAAACACAATGTTTGGTTTACCATTTTGGAAATGAAACATTCCAGTTTTTCAGCACACAGTGGCTTTGTTTCAAAATTTCCTTAACATTTATTGAAAACAACTTTAAAATGTTAAATGCTCAAAACTGCAAAACAATTTTTTCCCAACTTTTCAATTCACTAAAAAGTTTTAAATTTTTTCGATTCAACCTGAAACGAATCTTTTCCCCAATTTTTTCAAAATTGCCAGTGAATTGAAAAATCCACTTAAGAGTCTACATCCCATTTAAAAAATGACTTGGCATTTAAGAGTCTAAGTCTTATTGGCTTTCAATGAAACATAGGCTTCTAAGTACCTAAGATACTTTTGAATAATAGGGCTTAGGCTGTGACCATGAGCAAGAGCTCCACCACGTTTTGAGAACCTCTTATTGAAATCATGCTACATGAGAATATTGAATATGACCTCTTTGGCACTGGGAATTTCATATGTGTTTTACATAGACCCAGGATGAGAATATTCCTGTCAACAAATGATATATGAAAGCCACTGCAAGGGAAATAGGATATGAATAACTCATTGCAAAAGCACTATGCTCAGCATGGTAGTATACTTCAGCTCTCCTGCAGCTTCCTAGGGATGAACGGAAAGGTCTGCATTTTCAGACGGGAGAACGCACATCACAAACCAGTTAGAATGCCTGGCCTTTCATATGTGCCATCTACCACTTTATAAAGGATAATCCTCGGGGCCGAGATTCTTTGCTGTGTGTCTTGTACAACACAAAGCACATATTCTGAATCTTGACAAATGATAATTAGTACTAATAATAAATAATGCCTATCAGCTCCATGGTTTACAGTTTCAGCAGGTTTTGAGAGGTTTTTGTTTTTGGCCAAGTTCTAGTTATTAAGCAGGTTCATAAAGTTGTTAGTCCTGTATATGGACTAATACCTAGTCTTTTATATGGATTAGTGCCTTTTGATACCCGGAGGGTTTTATTTTAAAGAAAAGAGCTATTTCCATTTGAAATGCAGCCATTGAACTTATGCATTAGCTACTATTTTTCACAAACAGGCTTCCAAAGAAATTCACTCATATGGCTCAATGCGCTGCAGTACCCAAGCACCAGGAGCGATAAAGATGCTGTCAGATCAGTTCATTGTTTTCTGACCCACCTCTAAGAAAAGACTGTTCCTGGCTGAATGTCTGTGCCCATATAAAAAACAGTTCTTACTTAATTTGCCTACTTGACACTTGCCTACAGGCCTGATGTAAGCAGGTGTGGTGAGGGGGTTTACCGAGCCTAAGGGAATGAAGGAGCAGTACTGTGGAGCATGTTCCAAATGGAGGATCTGCTCAGAAAAAGACTCTGACAGTCAAGCAGGGAGGGAGAATGAAGGAGAGACTGTTTGAAGGGAGGAAGGTAGTTTGCAGCTTCTGAGGACAAAGCAATCCACAGGAGAGGGTCTGGTAAGGCCCAACTGGGAGGATAGGGGCCTGCCCCTTTTCTCTCCAACACACTTTGCTTGATGGAGCATAACTGGAGACTAGGAAGAGAGCAGGACTAACTGAGCTTCTGGTGCTGATTGGGTACTCCAGCTGCGCAGGAAAGAGAAAAGAAAGCGGGGAGGTAGGAAGCAGCTCAGGAGAGGCTGGTCAGGCACACCAGGAAGAGGTGACAAGACATTCCACCCCTCTCTCCATTGGGCCCTGGGCTAGGACCCAGTGCAGAGGAAAGGGCTGGGTCTCTCTATCTTTCTCAATCTGTCCAGGAGAACTCTGGGGTACTGGGAAATTGATGGGCCATGGCCTGCGTGCTGGCCCCAGAGCGAAATTTGCTATAGGGTTGAAGGACTGTCAAGCCATGGCCTGGCCACTAGGCATGCTGGCCCCCAGTGAAACCTGCTCCAAGGTGCAATTCCATTTAACTTACCAGAGCTACTCTGGATTTATAATAGTGTAAATGAGATCAGACTCTGGCTCTCTGTCCCTTGAGTTGGAGTTGCAGGGACTCCTAGTGGAAGACTGAATCACAACAATTTATTATATATAACTGTGCATTTGCTTGCAATGACTTGTTTTATTATGATGCTTCATTTAACATAATGCTCAAGGATGTCGATTAAAGCATTTCAGGAGATGATCAATTTGTATAAATTTAGTGCCAGTGCCTTGGGTTTGTGTGTTTTAAAAAGATAATGAAGCATAAAGTTGCTGAAACACTGACACCGGATTACTCAATAGATATTTGGGTCTGACTCCACTCTCACTGAGATGAGGCTTACGCTGGTGTAAATGAGTTCGATTGCATGACTCCTGATGTGAGAGGAGCACCAGAGACAAATCCCCAAACAAATCTGTACAGAGTGCTGGAGAACGCCAGCCATCAGCTTTACTTTGAAAATTGGGGGGGGGGGGGGTTAATGCAAATTTCTAATAAAAAGCCACAGAATTCTTTGTGCGTATAAGCAAGTGAGGCTGCAATGAAGTAATGCTGTGTTACCCCAGTAGTGAATTTAGCTCATAGTCTTTATGAGAATACAAATGCACATATAAACACAGTATGGAGACAGCACTATTTTCTCCTTTTTATCTCTGCTACCACTGGCAAATATATACATACAAACCTAGTAATGGTGAATATGAAAAATCAAGCTACTTCATCATTTAAATTCAGGGATCTCATGACCTGCCACCCTATTGCATTCCAGATATGCTACAGGTTTATGCCATGTGCAATTCCCATGTAGAGATGTGAGAGTTTGTGGGGCATGAGAGAGTTTTAATCTAATCAGTTGTTTGTTTGTAATGCATTTATTTGCTTCAGCTTCTGGTTCTTTCGGAAGTGTGTGTCAGATGATCGTCTTCATCCAGAACAGATACTTTCTTCTGTGGGCACATTTATTAGATTCATATTCTAAACAGCTAAACCTGAACATTGGTGGCTACATAGCAGGCTACCTGGCCCATGAAAAAAACCCACATGTTTTTGCTGAAAAGGTCTACTCATCTGGTTTTCATCAGAGCCTTCCTCCTTTGGGAATCATGTGTTTCTGTGATGCAAAAGCAAGAGAGGGGCGTATGGAAAGGCAAGAGAACAAGTCACAGGAGATAATACTTTATACAAAAAGAGAGCATGTGTCACCTTTGCCCTGTGGTTTTACATAACATTCACTCAAAATGGGATCCTGAAACATTTATATTGGCTGTGGTAGACTTTTGGTTATAGAGTAACTGAGGTCAGTAGCAACAAACTTTTGCATCAGAGTAGTTGAAGTAGCTGTAGCTTCTAGCATATGCTTTTATTGCAGCATTAAGTCGTACTGTGGATCCCTATAAAAACGTAGATTTTGTGACCCATTCCCTTATACAGATTTACAGTAGGGCACATTTATTAGCTCTCAATACTCATAAGAACATCTGGGGAAGATTTTTTTTCCTCATGGTCCAGACTGGGGTTAGAAAAAACTGAAGTAGAGACAGTTCCTCAAAAGGCTGTCCCAGGTATTACATGAAGATCCAGTGCATGCTGGGATAGGAAGCTTGTGGAGTGAGAGTCAGTTCTCTGATGACAATGAGACAGGTTGGATGTGTTGCATATGGCTACGGGGCGGGGAGGGGTGTCACATGACTGTGCTGCCGAAATTTAATGAGCTCCTGCTGTTTTGGTCTGAGAGCAACATTTACTTAAAATCAAGTCTGAGCTAAATGGTGTTTCTAGCCAGAATAATTCATGTTTTGCTGGATGCGGGGAGGTGGGGGGGAATAGGGCCTCAGTAGTGAATTGAAGGGTAGTCTCCCCTCGTGCCCCCTCCCACCCCCTGGAAGCATAGCAGCTGGTGCATTCTAAAGCAATAAAAGGGGGAAAATGTTTCTCAGCTTTATTTTTATGACTCATGGATATCAGTAATCCTGGGAGAGGAGGATAGCAGTATGGTACCATGGGATCCCCCAGGGACAAGCACATCGCTTCTACTCACCCTTTCAAACCACTGCATCTGGCACTGCTCAGATAGTGTGTGTGCACCACAATGCGAGAATGTGGCATTAAAAAAACTAGATGTGGCGATGTAAAATGGCTGTGTGGTCTTTGGTGTCCTCTTTCGGAAAGTTTGTTTATGGCATGGTTAATATAAGTCTTGAGTCCTCTCTATGGATGCAATGGGTTTATTACACCATGTATTGCTTAGGAAACAGCCCATCTATTACATTCACATATGTATGCAAAGGGGTCATCTAAGTCAGTTAATATCGCTTAGATCAGTGGTGGGCAACCTGCGGTCTGTGGGCTCCATGCGGCCCATCAGGGTAATCCGTTGGTGGGCTGCCAGACTGTTTGTTTACGTTTGCATGGCCGTCTGCAGCTCCCAGTGGCTGCAGTTCACTGTTCCCAGCCAATGGGAGCTGCAGAAAGCAGCGCAGGCCTGGCTGCCACTTCCCGCTGCTCCCATTGGCCGAGAACAGCAAACTGCGGCCACTGGGAGCTTTGAATATGTTGAACAGCACTGGTCCCAGTACAGATCCTTGGGGGCCCTGCTATTTACTGCTTTCCATTGTGAAAACTGACCAATTTTTCCTTCCCTTTGTTTCCCAACTTTTAACGAATTACTGATCCATGGGAGGACCTTACCTCTTATCTCATGGCTTCTTATTTGCTTAAGAGCCTTTGGTGAGGACCTTTTCAAAGGCTTTCTGAAAGTCCAAGTTTACTATATTGACTGGCTCACTCTCGTCCACGTGTTTATTGACCCCCTCAAAGAATTTTAATATACTGGTGAGATATGATTTCCCTTTAAAAAAGCCTTGTTGACTCTTCCCTAACGTACTGTGTTCAGCTGTGTGTCTGATAATTCTATTCTTTACTGTAGTGTCAACCACTTTGCCTGGTACGGAAGTTAGGCTTACTAGTCTGTAAGTGCCAGGATCATTGCTGGAGCCTTTTAAAAATATCCTCCAGTAATTTGGTACAGAGGATGATTTAAGTGATAGGTTACATACCACAGTTAGTAGTTCTGCAATTTCGTATTTGAGTTCCTTCAGAACTGTTAGGTGAATACCCTCTGGGCCAAGACTATAACAGGGTCCAAAAAAGAATTAGATACATTCATGGAATAGGTCCATCAATGGCTGTTAGCCAGGATAGGCAGGGATGGTGTCCCTAACCTCTGTTTGCCAGAAGCTGGGAATGGGTGACGGGATGGATCGCTTGATGATTACCTGTTCTGTTCATCCCCTCTGGGGAACCTGGCATTGGCCATGGTCGGAAGACAGGATACTCGGCTAGATGGACCTTTGGCCTGACCCAATATGGCTGTTCTTATGGCCTGGAAACGCATTACTGTTTAATTTATTAATTTGTTCCAAAACCTCCTCTACTAACACCTCAGTCTGGGACAATTCCTCAGATTTGGCACCTAAAAAGAATCGCTCAGGTGTGGGAGTCTTCGTCACATTCTCTGCAGTTAAGACTGACACAAAGAATTCATTTAGCTTCTCTGCAATGGCCTTGTCTTCCTTGAGCAGGGGTGCCTGAACAATTTGTAGAGTGGGAGTGCTGAGAGCCATTGAACCAAACTGTAAACCCTGATGGAAACTGCTGCTGCACCCTGCCTAGTTCCAGCACCTATATACCTGAGTGCCCCTTTAGTACCTTGATCATCCACCCTGCCATTAAAGCCTGCCTGTGAGATGTGCTGAATCAGTGCATTTCCCAGGGCAATTGATCCATTCATCCGTTGGCGGCCCTTCCCACTTTCTGAATCAAACTCAGGAAGTGTAACCGAAAACAGACCAGACTAGCTGTGAACTGTGCTCTTTTGAAACGCTATATAGGTTTTGCAGTCCACAATGGTGCACCATCATTACCAGTGAGCCCAAACTGTACATCTGGAGATGACTCAGAAATGTGATTGGATATTCTTGTGCCAAGTTAATGCTGAGTATTATCATCTGACCAGCAGTGTGGTTTGTGTGATCCTCCTAATATAATGGGGATTTTTCACACCAGCATTCCAAAATACACTGAGCAGATTAGCAGCACCCGCTTGTAGTATAACATTGATCTGAAAGCTAATTATAACCCTGGCTTTGAATTAAAATAATCCTGGTTGTACATGAGGATACATTAACATGAACTAAACATGTGAACCACCCTTATCTGACTATAGCTCTGTTACAGCACTCAGATACAGTGCTGGGTGTATAGCAGTATGTAGATAGAGAGCTTAGACAGGATATGGCGAGACTAGATTTCTGTGAAATGAGTTAATGCTTACATTATAGCATCACATGGTTGGCTTTCGTTTTGGGAGAAGTGTGCACAACCCGCTGGATATCCATGCAGTGCTTTAACTGGCACTGTAGATGCTGAGGATTTTTAGATTCATAGGGCACAGATGGAATTACCAGAAACTAATCATTAATAGCAGGCTACCTTTCAGTGTTAGCAGGCGCAAGGACATTTTGTCAGTCTGAGGGGAGCGACATTATTTCCTGTAATAATTTCAGTGGTCACTTGACTTCTTAAAGTTATCTTTGTGCTTTCTTATAGTCCTTGTTTAACTCAAAAGGTATTTGCTTTCATTTCTTATCATAAGCTAATGTTAGATTTCCACAGGTCTTTGTTTCTGTGAGACTTCTATCCCTTTTCCTAGGTTTTGCACCTTTGCATTGCCTCTGTCCATCTGTCTTTCTGTCCTCTTCAGTTCTTTTTGTGTATTTTCACAAACCACTGGAAAATTCAGATCAGGGATTTCCTGTTCTACTGCAAATTGCACTGGTCCCTGGGTATTCCTTGTTGCAGTACGTGCTTTGCTTACATAGTGAACATCAGGAGAGTGGCAATTTATTTTAATTAAGATAAGTGATTAGAATTTTGTTTGTTTCTTTTAAAAAGTGTCACTACAAATATGTATGCATGTGCAGTCAGCAGTATCTCCAGGGATGAAAACTGTCATGTCATACATACCGTAGTTTAAGATGAGCAATTCTAAATGCCGGCAAAGATCTCATCATTGTCAATGTTTTGAAACCATTTTGATCTGACAGTATGTGATCTAAATAAAGAGTTTCAAGAAACTACAACCAACCACAAAGCCTGTTTCATACAGAGATGAGTGATACAGAGATCTTGTGATCCCCTTAATAAAACGGGCATGATACTGAGATACAGTGCTCATCACTGTGGCATAAACACAGAGGACCCCATTCAGAAAAGCACTTAAGCACATGCTTAAGTCCTATAGACATCGATGGGTCTTAAGCACATGCTTAAAATTAGGGTCCTAATCCATATAAAATGGAGCCAGTTCTCCATTCTCTGCTACAGAGGTGCAGCCTGCAGACACTACAAGCTTAAAGGCTTTCCTGAATCTGGCCATAGATTTAAACAATTTGTAACGAGAAGAATGTATTTAGCATCTATACTGCAAGTGCTCCTATGAAAGGGAGAAGTCTCCTTTCTCAGTAGCTGTGATCCTTTTATGCATATCTTAGTTATATCAGTTTGTCCAGAATGTCCCATCAAATGGCAGTAAATGGCTTTTAAAAAAATAAATGCATTTAATTACAACTGAATGGATCTGTGCTGATTGAGTTCTCAGATCTCAAGGTCCTAAAGCAGCCAGGCTGGGTAATGTGTAATGTATCCAAAACTAAGTGGGTATATTTGCATCCAGCAGACATTACAGAAGGTGGAAGAAATGCAAGAACTACTGCAAAGGGAACTAACAGTAGGCCTGGATTTCCAGCATGTAAATTGCTGCCGCTAAGATACCTAATTCTTACTGGCAGATCTGGGGAAAATAACATATTAAGACTTTGAGGGCTTGAGAGAGGCAGGTTGTCTGCTAGATCAGTTTGCTGATGGGATTTTTCTTTTTCACAAAGGGTTTGCTAAGTGTAATTATTATCTTTTGCGAGACTTGAACAACATTCTCTGCAGTGGCTTCTGAAGACTCTAAAGATGAACATTTCAATTAATCATTTTGAATGCTGTTGGAATTCACTTATAGATCTCTGAGGCTAGAAGGGGATTTTAGATCATCGAGTCTGACTTCCTGGATAACACAAGCCTTAGAATTCCATCTGTTTACTCCTGTATGCAGCCCAATAAGTTTGCGTAAAGCATATCTTCCAGCAAGGCATCCCTTGATTTGAAAACAAAAAGAGATGGAGCATCCACCACTTCTTTCATAGCTTGGTCCAATATTAATTTCTCTCTATTAAAAAATTGAGCCTTATTTTTATTATGAATTTGACTGGCTTTATATACAGCCACTGGTTCTTGTTATGCCTTTCTCTGCTAGATTAAAGAGCCCTTTAGTACCTTTGGGTATTTTCTCCCCAGGATATTCCTTAGAAAATATCTATGTCATGAAAAATCCATGGTGGAGCAGGGAGAGCGGGAGGAGGAAGGGGAGAACACCGGTAAGTGTACAATAAGGACCATTTTTGTTCTCGCAGGGGGATGTCCTAAGTGAAGTAGCACATTTTTCCCTCTCTCTAAATTCAGCTGATTCTCTGACCTTATTTGTGCAAACTGAATACCATTGTTTCATCTGCCTGTTTTCTGTTCCCTCTGCAGAATCGTCAAACCTTTAACAGCCTTAGCTGCTTTAGCACCACAGTGGACGACTGCGCTCAGCAGAATCAGTTCTGCCCTGGTGTCAACAGCCCCAAGTCATGGACAGCATCTCCTTCCTCCTCTGATGTCATGCCAGGCAGGACACCAGCCTGCACCCCCGTGCCAGAGCCGCACTCAAACGCAGAAGAACATAGAGTTAGCAAAGATGACCTCTCTTGGGAAGAGTCAGACTATTGTGCCACGGAAGATGAGAGCAGTAGAAAAGAAGATGAAAGGGCTTCATGGAAGAGTAGTGGAACAGGGGGGCGGAATGTCTTTCCGCTAGATGGTGAATTAGACATTGAGCAAATAGAAAACAATTAAAGGATATTGTTTGCGTCAGGCTTTGGGGATGTGAATTAAGAACAGCGAGTAGTAAAATCTTCTAGGTTTAATACTTGGGTTATACTGTATTTAGGCATAAAAGCAAATCAATGTTCTCATCCTATCAGCAATAGGAGACAAAAGCAGCCTTGCCAAAATTTCATCAGGTATCCTGAGCAATTTTTTTTTTTAAATCTTGAAATTCTATGTAACTACTGTAGCCAGATATCAGCTAGTTTGGTGAAAATAGGCTTTGGAAAGAAGCATTCTAGAGACCTCCAAACTGCATTTTTCCCCCTCCACCATTAAGTCAACAGCTTTTAGTAAACTTGAAATTGCAGGGGTTGGAGTAGCTGCAATTTCTTAGTGAATATGTGTGTTTAGATTTTTTTTTTTTAAGGACTGGAAAATAAAGTACTGGTTTTGATTCACAAACTAGGTACTGTCTAGTATAGAGAGCTAGACTGAGAGGGGCTGTGTTATGCCACAATGGGACCCTCCTCAGCCTGGGCTTTCTGGGCAGCAAGCTATAAGGAATGTTTCATTTTAAGTGATTCATACCCCTTCTTCTGATTCCATACTGCACCTTAGACACTAGGAGAGGGCAGATTGCAAGGGGGTGATGAATCCTTAGTTTAACCTTTCAGCCTGGAGATCATTATTCAGCTCAAGTCTGAGTGAGGGATCTTATAACTGAAACCCTGCAGTCTTACTTAGGCAACACTTCTACAGTCATAACCACAGAATCATCCCATATTGCCTTGCCATAAAGCCTTTTTAGTCCTGCAGTCATCAACAGAGCCATGAGAGGGAAATCACAAGCATAGTGCTTGACATTTGATCATGAACACAGCAAAGGATTTATATTTTCAGTTTCCTTAATTCAACGAAAGCAGAGGGTAGAGAATGCACAATAAAAACAACCCCCCTGGGGCCAGATCAACAGCTGACATAAGTTACCTTTGACATCAATGGAGTTATGCCTGTTTACACCAGCTGAGGATCTGGCCCATGTCTCAGTGTTTGGGAACTTCAGATCAGTGTTAGAGCTGTGCCAGGCATTAGCATAAGAGCAAATTCTGCCGTTTCCAAGTTGCTATTAGACACAGCTGCTTTAGTGTTCTTCCTTTCAAGCCCCCCTTTTAGACCCAGTGGAAAAATAGTCCAGCTTTCTATTGGGCTTGTGAAAGCAAGGCTTTTAGAAGAGGCAGCTCAGTGTTTGGCAGGTAACATGAGTTCTAATGGTGACTGTTCTGATCTCACTCCCATACCAGCGTCAATCTGAGATCTCCATTGTAGTCAGTGGAGTGAAGCCAGTAGAAAACTGGTATAAGGGAGATCAGAATTGGAGACCTAACAATAAAACAAAACAAACGTCCCAACAGGCTCAGATTTTCGTAGATGTCCTTGTCCAGTGTGATAAGAGTATATTTATTAAAGCCTTTGTGCTTGTCGGGCACGTCTGGCAGGAAACAGGGTGAAATTCTGAGCCAGTGGCAAAACTCAGTGGCTTTAATGGGGGAAGGGGTAGGATTTCACGTTTAGTTTTGCTGAAGGTACTTCATCACTGTAGGAGAGTCCAAGTGAGTCATTTGCCTCTTTTTGAAGCACTCGTGTGAAAGCCTGTCCAAGGTTTCATACACCAAAATCTTTTTGATTACTCCTCTGCCTCTACCTACATCTTGCCAGCCTTTTCTCCAGTACTTTTAACTTCAGGGATGTGATATTTTTTCTCTCTTTTAAGGGTTCACATGTTTGTTTTACATTTGGCATGGAACTCATAATGACTGTGAGCCGACGTACAGAACACGGCCGGCACAAAGCATCTGGTGCAGCATTCGCCCTGTCTAAACCGATGGACAGCTTAATCGTACTGCACTTGAGGATTTCCACAGTGCCAATGCTGTACAGGGCTTGTCGCCAATGGTCATCCATGTTGTTTGGGTGTATGCAATAGGTGAGATGAGAAACCGCTTGCCAGTCACTTAGGGTTGGTTTTATTACGTGGTTTACCAAATCACAGAAATAAAACACATTCATTCAGAGAGGGTTTAACCCCTGTCCCGCTAACAAATCCAGATTTTCCATGCTTTCGTTTGGCGTGTTTTACTGTGAAATGGTTTGATATTAAATGCAGTCTGATTATTTGACAAAGTAAGCTCTCAAGATGTTGAAAAGCCAGGTAGCAGCACTGAAAGCTTTCCCTTTCCCTGCCCTCACTTTTAGCAACGATAAAGTGGTGAACATTACGTTTATACAATTTATTATACCTTTTACCTTTGGAAAATAAGCTGTTCACTTGCTAACAGGTCTATGAGGAAACAATCTTTTCTTTTCTTTTCTTTTCTACTTATATGAGAACAATATCCTGGATATGGAATTTTAATCACATCTTATGTTACTGCACTTTTTTTCTGCAGTGGTTCAAGATGTGTGTAGAATCTAGTATCACAGTGGAATCCATCCAGTTTTACAGCTTTATAATGTGTCCAGTCAAATTACACAGAGTGGTTTGTTTGTAACAATGTTAATTTCAGCCCTCTCTCTAGATATGATGCTGGCACAAAGTGGAAGCCAAACAAGTAATAATTTTGGGGGGGATGGGGATGATTTTACTTTTAATGTTCTGGAATTACACAGCTCCGTGAAAATGGTATTTTGTTCAATGCATTAATCAAGAAAACACACCTTATCTAAATCCTTTAGACACATCATTTTGAAAGTGTGCATTCAGATGGTTGTATGGCCGAGTTGTGGGTGCATAAAGGTAATCATGCACACATTGAACTTTGCTTTCAGAAGTGCATTCTGGGACATATGCACAATATTACCTGGGACACATGCACTTTTGTGTGCACACTTTTTAAAAGACACACTGACAAAATATCAGTTTCCTCAAAAGCCGACTATCTATACAGTGAAACCTCTAAAGCAGTGGCTCTCAACCAGGGGTATGTGTAGCCCTGGGGGTACGCAGAGGTCTTCCAGGGGAGTATCTCAACTCATCTAGATCAGTGTTTCACAACCTGGGGGGCATGGATTGGGAGGGTTGCAAGTGCAGGGTGGGTGTTAGGGGGTGGCAAGCAGCGCAATTTACATGTTACATGTAAGTTACATTTTTGGCGGTGCTCAGGCTTGAGCCCCAGGCAGCAGGGCTCCGGCATGAGACTCCTGAAAGGGGTCCAGGAATCTGGAAAGGTTGAGAACCGCTGCTCTAAAGGAACTGACAAGAAGAAGATGCTGTTGGGTAGTTCCCTTCCCATAAAGAACTGCTACTCAGTTCAGTGTGGGATGGTGTCTTCTGCTGGAAGATTGCCTAAGAAGGGTGGTTTCCTCACTGTATGAGAGAATATTTTATTAATGTTTTATTGTCTGTTTTACCTTTTATAGCCACACATCATACCATTTGGCTTTACTGACTATTTTGAGCCTTCCTGTGCAAGTGAAATGACTGGTATTTCCCCTCAAATGATATTTCCTAAACTCTGCTGGTGGCATAGCCCTGAGACATCAGTAACATCAAATCAGCAACCAGTTGGACTGATGGAACAGTGTGCAAACACTCCCAAATCCTTTACTGTCAGTTCTGCCTCCTGAACTGTTAGTACTGCTCCAACTTCTACATCACCAAGCTTGTTCCCATTCCCTCTCCTCTGTCAAGAGGTTGCCTCTCTACTGTGTATCCCGCTGCAGCCCCTTCTTTCTGACCTCTACAGCTCCACAGAGGTCAATATTCCCAAGCCTAACAGCTCACAGATGCAGTGGTGCAGTGGTTTACAGATGTAGTGCATTGGACCATCACCACAATGCTTCTAGAGTAGCTCTTTAAAAGTATCTAGAGTATCTTTTGCTATGCCGATTTGTGAAAACCTGGACTGACTTGTTTTTTAGTTGTTTTCTTTTAGAGCTATAGAAGCACTCTGGTATTTACATATCTCGGACTTTTAATTCATAAGGGCTTTTATTTTTTAAAGGGCTGCTATGCCATATTAAAACATGCACAGTAGGAAAGTGACCAAATGGATCACTACCCAGCTGTATTCAGCATAGCAGTAGCATACAGTTTACATTGCAGCACAACCTGTTTGCCTTACTAAAGATGCTTCTACAATAAGCAATGGCCTTAGATAGGCAAATTAGCATAGACACAAACTACATTTAGCAGCAATTTTAGGCCACCGTGGTGTTTTGTTTTGAGGGTTGGTTTTTTTTGTTTTGTATGATTTTTGTACTGATTTTCAGGTTAATAAAGCCTTACTTTTAAAAAAAACTTCTGTAGAGATAAAACATTTCCAGATTTATCTGTATATTAAAACAATATAAAAAATCTGAACTAGAATATAGTATGTGCCTCAGATTCCGGGGACATCCTGTTGATTGTAAAATTAGAAGGTGTGTTGCTCTTCAGAACACAATGGACGCTCAGCAAGAGCTTACACATGCAGTGACACCAGTTTAAAAACAATGGATCCCTAGGGTGAGGATTTCTTATCTTTTTAGGACTTCACCAATATTACACAGATGCTTTGAATAACCCGTACTTCAAATTCCTACCACATGCAAGAGTCTGGCACTATGGAGCAAATGATTTTATATGCTAGGTAGTTAACAGTCTAATCATCATGGAGATAGACAGTGACTGATTTGGAATATGGATCAATTTGGACTACAGACATTTAATGATGACAACAAAATATCAACAGCAATAAAATGTCAGCATTCAATAAAATTATTTTTAAAAAGTATATTAGTGGATAATGTCCTTCTTGTTAGCACTGGTAACATACTCACAGGGAATTTGCTGTGTATTTGCAGGTATAGCTCATTGAGGTTCTATGAAAGATTGCAATACATCTTCATGTGGAAAAAAGAAGACACAGGAAGTATTTGTAGAATAGATTGTAATTTCTCACATAATAGCCTATTTGGCCAATAAAGTTGTGTTTCAAGTGCATTGTTTAAAAATCCTGGCTGACAGGACAATGGACTTATGTAGGACATTTTAGGATTGTAGCAGTGCTTTACAGAGTCTTTTTTTGATGTTTAAGAATCGAAAGAAGATGATGGACAAAAAAAGCCTTCTGAAAGCTATGAACTGAAGTAAGAGTCTCTCTATGTTAATTGCACAAATGCAAATGTACGTAAATGTATACAAAGTTGGATTTGTAGAAGGTGTAATCTTTGTTCAAAGACTGTTCTTTCACCTGAAAGTCAAGAGGACTGCTGATTTGTACTCTCTCAATGACTTTATTGCACTAGAGCAACTCAGTCTCAGGAATTTGCTTGTTACTTTTACTATGTAAATAAAGCTTCCTGGTTCAATAACCGGCTGCCCAGCACTGGTCTTTGTTTATGCTTTGCTATGTTTCTCCATTACCAGGGTATCGCTGGGGTTGACAGAAGACTTCCTCTCTTGCTATAAAGATATGGAGCTTTGTGCTGTGGTTGTTCAGCTAGATGGGCCTTACCAAAGGCAACAAATACCTTTTAAATCTCCGGGAATAACTATGGTGCTGGAAAAAAACAAGATTCCAAATAATCTCCCTCACATCTGTACACAAACAGGACCCTCCACATGACTTTCCTTCCTGTCCTGCATGGAGAGGGGTTGGAGCTCTGCCACAGCTGTGATAGCTTCACTCTTTTCTCTGGACCTCACAGACACACCTATGCAGGTCCAGTTCTACAGTAGGGGAGAGACAGAGGCTAGGTAGAGTGGTGGATTGTTGCCCTAACCACCCTGCAGAAATTCCACTAGAAATTTATCACAGTCTGGGACTACTCTTTCTTTTCCACAGGAACCTCTGGAGCAGCCCTGGTGATGGATCACAACCCTTGAGTAATGGTGCTGCCCACACGTACCATGGTAGGGATAGTATTTCTGTGCAGTTTTACAGAAACAGACACACATTTACTGTTGATGAACAAAGATACCAATTGAGTCTGTTCCGTTAAAGGAAAGGAAATCTAGTACCCTTCCTTCAAATAATAAGTGGTTATCTATATTTGGGTTTAGAAGGGCATGTTTACCTTTTGCCCCCACTGAACCTTAATATAACATATATATGTTCATTTTTCTTACTGCCTTAAATTACATTACTATATTCCCTCTGATTTGCTATGCATTTGTATCATATAATGATTTAAGAGAGTCGAGCAAAAGAAATAAGGAATTGATGCACAGAACAAACTGATAATGGAAAGACATATACAACACATACACAATTTGATTCATGATTTTTTGGGTGCCAAAAAATAATTAAACCTTCTTTATAGTAGATGACCTGTACTATGTAAAGCCACTAGATAATTTACTGTTTCAGTGACACTTTTGATGGCTGTCTTTAATGAGGGTTTATGTTGCCCATTACTGGAATTAGTACCAGTCAAGTTGGCTTCAAAAAAAAGTCATATATGCAACAACAGCATAACATTAGTCTCACTACGCACTTGTGGGGTTTAGTTGCTGTATCATCATGAGATCAGGATGCAAAGAGACGATGAGTGGGTGAGTACCAAAACCTTCTCCGGACAGCTGAATTGAAGGTACAGATAATAATAATATTGGGGGGCTTATCCTAGGCCTCATTCATCTATCCACATTAGGGCTGTGAATTCCTCACAGTTAACTCACATGATTAACTAAAAAAAAAATCATGATTACAAAAATTAATTGTGATTAATCACGATTTTAATTGCACTGTTAAACAATAGAATCCCAATTGAAATTTATTAAATATTTTTGGATTTTTTTCTACATTTTCAAATATTTTGACTTCAATTACAACACAGAATACAAAGTGTACAGTGCTCACTTTATATTATTATTTTTATTACAAATATTTGCACTGTAAAATGATAAACTAAATAGTGTTTTTCAATTCACTTCATACAATACTATAATGCAATTGTGAAAATGAAACTTACAAATGAAACTTACAAATTGTTTTTTTTTTTTTGGTTACATAACTGCACTCAAAACCAAAACAGTGTAAAACTTTAGAGCCAGGGGCGGCTCTAGGTATTTTGCCATTCCAAGCACGGCAGGCAGGTTGCCTTCGGCGGCTTGCCTGCTGCAGGTCCCTGGTCCCGCGGATTTGGCGGCACGCCTGTGGGAGGTCCGCGAAAGCCGCGGGACCAGTGGACCCTCTGCAGGCATGCTGCTGAAGGCAATCTGCCTGCCGCCCTCGTGGCAACTGGCAGAGCGCCCCCACCCCCGTGGCTTGCTGCCCCAGGCACGCGCTTGGCGTGCTGGTGCCTGAAGCTGTCCCGGTTTAGAGCCTACAAGTCCACTCGGTCCTACTTCTTGTTCACCCAACATTTACATTTAAGGGAGATAATGCTGCCCACTTCCTATTTACAGTGTCACTTGAAAGTAAGAACAGGCGTTCACACAGCACTTTTGTAGCTGGCACTGCAAGGTATTTATGTGCCAGATATGCTAAACATTCGTATGCCCCTTCATGCTTTGGCCACCATTCCAGAGGACATGCTTCCATGCTGATGACACTCGTCAAAAAAAATAATGCATTAATTAAATTTGTGACTGAACTCCTTGGGGGAAAATTGTATGGCCTCTGCTCTTGTTTTACCCACATTCTGCCATATATCATGTTATAGCAAGCTCGGCTGACAACCCAGCACATGTTGAGAACATAAGAACGACCACACTGGATCAGGTCCAAAGGTCCATCTAGCCCAGTATCCTGTTTCCCGACAATGGCCAATGCCAGGTGCCCCAGAGGGCATGAACAGAACAGGTACTCATCAAGTGATCCATTCCTTGTTGCCTATTCCCACCTTCTGGCAAACAGAGGCTAGGGACACCATCCCTGCCCATCCTGGCTAATAGCCATTGATGGACCTATCTTCCATGAATTTATCTAGTTCTTTTTTTGAATCCTGTTATAGTCTTGGCCTTCACAAAATCCTCTGACAAAGAGTTCCACAGGTTGATTGTGCATTGTGTGAAGTTCATTTTAAGAACACTTTCACTGCAGATTTCACAAAATTCCAAGAAGTTACCAATGTGAGATTTCTAAAGATAGCTACAGCACTCAATCCAAGGTTTAAGAATCTGAAGTGCCTTCCAAAATCTGAGAAGGCAGCATGCTTTCAGAAGTCTTAAACGAGCAACACCTCCAATGCAGAAACTACAGAACCCGAACCACCAAAAAAGAAAATCAGCCTTCTGTTGGCAGCATCTGACTGAGATGATGAAAATGAACATGCATTGGTCCACACTGTTTTGGATCATTATCAAGCAGAACCCATCGTCAGCATGGATGCACGTCCTCTGGAATGGTGATTGAAGCATGAAGAGATGTATGAATCTAACACATCTGGCACATAAATATAGTGTGACGCCGGCTACGACAGTGCCGTGTGAATGCCTGTTCTCACTTTCAGGTGACATTGTAAACAAGAAGCGTTACCTCCTGCAAATGTAAACAAATTTTTTTGTCTGAGCGATTGGCTGAACAAGAAGTAGGATTGAGTGGACTTGCAGGCTCTAAAGTTTTACACTGTTTTATTTCTAAATGCCGTTATTTGGTACATAATTCTATATTTGTAAGTTCAATTTTCATGATAAAGAGATTGCACTACAGTACTTGTATTTGGTGAATTGAAAAATACTATTTCTTTTGTTTTTTATAGTGCAAATATTTGTGATAAAAATATATAAAGTGAGCACTGTAAACTTTGTATTCTGTGCTGTAATTGAAATCAATCTATTTTAAAATGTAGAAAACATCCACAAATATTTAAATAAATGGTATTCTATTATTGTTTAACAGTGCGATTCATGGTGTGATTAATTGCAATTAATTTTTTTAATTGCTTGACAGCGCCAATCAACATTATTCCTATAGATGAACTGCTACACAATTGGCAGCTACCTCAAGGAAGGTGTTTGGATGCAGGATCATAGTGCACTAGGAATACACTGAAATACCTTAGCAGAGTTACATGCAGTGTTATTGTAGCTGTGTTGGTCCCGGGATATTAGAGAGACAAGGTGGACCAACTTCTGTTGGTGAGAGAGATGAGCTTTTGGGCTAACACAATGCTCTTAAGAGTTATGTAAAGACAACACTGTGGCTATCTGCAGCCCAGACTATCAGCCCTTTGCTTTCATACACTCTAAATTCTTTCATAAACTAGAAGGGAAACGGGTTGAATGATCAAACAATTAAAAAGTGTCAGGCCAGATGGCAGGAGATTTATCTGGCAAAATTTACACTACTTAATCTGATATGGTTAACGAACGAAAAGCATGCACTATAGACAAAAATGCTCTGTGCCCATTACAGTTATCTTGTGTTGAACAAAGAAGTATTGTTATGTTTCAATATTCCTAGTCAATATTTCAAGTGTCTAGGTTGACTAAGGTGTATCTTTACTCCATCCCCATTTGGATGAGTGCAACAGAGCAGACTGTGTGTGAAACATTACCAAAAGAAGAAAAAATAAAGGAGAGGAAAACTTACTTGCTGATGAATGACCATCTGAAGTGAAGTCATTTCCACTAGCTAGTGATTTAAAACATAAATTTATTTGATTTTAAATCTAAGTATCCCAAAGTGGGGAGTCCAGTTTAGTGGCTAGACTGTCTGGCTGGAAAACATAAATACTGGGCATCCCTTTTCTGCTAGTGGATTGTTTTGTGACTTTAGACAACTCATAACCTTTCTGTGTCTCAGTTTACCTAGATGTAAAATGGGTATACTACCACTTTACTACCTTCTATGGGTATTTGCAAAATGCTCTAGGAATCTCTAATGATCAGTACTTTCCCCCAAATATCTACATTGTTAAAATTTCAAGATATTCTAACTACTAAGAAAGAAGCTCTGCTTACTATTTAGATGTAATGCAATCTGAACAGTGGCTGAATGCAACTAAAGGCATAAGAGATATAAGTGAAAAATAGTTCTTATAAACCCCAGAGTGATTTATGTATTTCTCTGCAGATACTTTATTAATTATTGTAACTGATATTTCAGTAGCACTTCAAAACTCCAATAAGTGATTGGAGCCATATTGTGTTCACAAACACATAACATATAGATGAGCCCTGCCCTAAAGCACTTACAATTTTTTTTTAAGATGACAAACAACAGGTAGGTACAGCAAACGGAGCACAAGGTAACAGTCAGATGATTATGCTGAGGGCTTCTGATTTTTGGTTTTAAACACTAGTAAAACCCCTCTAGTAAAAATAAAGATAGGTGTTTGTCCATTAAACACCAGAAAAGATTACTTGTATTGAAGGGCTTGTCTACAAGGGGCAGCAATGTGGATAATAAGCGTGTGGTTTCTAAGGCGCACAAATGTGTTGCACGTTAGTTGGTCCACATAGACCTTGCTAATGCGCTTTAACATAGTGCTATTTGACACCACACTCGGGAACATTACAAAGAGATTACTCGTTACACTGTTTACTATTGTAACGTGTAATGTACATAATATGCACATTAATATGCACAAAGAGGTAGGCCTGAAATGCCCTCGTATGACACGTGCAATAAGAAGGTCACAGCACACCAACTGCTTAGGTTCTGACATTACAAAAAAAATATACTTCACACTTATAACCCAGGGTCTTAAAGTGGTTTACAAGCACTGCTTAACAAGTCCTCATCACCCCCTTTCCATGTATTAGACGGTTAAGTGACTTGTCCAAGGTCACTCAAGAAGCCTGAGGCCCATTAGACCACAGATCTTCTGCATCCCAGTCCAGTCTAAGACGCAAGCTCATTGTTATGGTTAAAAAGCAAAGGGAATTTAGGATTTGCCTATTAATTCACTGTCCTAAATCAAGGCTAAAGGATATTTTTTGACTGTGACCAGCTAATTCCTGATAAATGCAGCCATACAACCAGACAAAGCTGGCAGCAGCTGACCTAAGGCCGAGTTAGGAGGAAGTTCTGAGGCAGTGAGTGACGCAGTTCAGTACCAGTTCTGTATGATTAGATGACACATCCTTTCTCTAAAGCTGTTTAGAGGCGGGCATGGAGTTTCTATTGTAATCAGATGAAAGTTCAGGAAGGATTGATTTGTAAGAGTTTGTGTGAAGCAAAGTTTTGTTTTGTTTTTAAATAATTACTGATGTTAAGGAAATTGTTTTTTATGCCCACAATCCCAGCTGATTAGAGACTTCAAAAAGTAGGGACAGTTTTTCTTACCATATTGAGATGAGAGGTGGGGAGGAGAGAGAAGGCTTGATCTTTAGGTTTTAAATAAATGCTTTCTTTGGTATTGAACCCAAAGCCAGCTTCCATATGGGGTCCCAATTCTCAGAGCTGCTGAGCCCCCACCACTCCAAATGAAGTCAGTGGTAACTGCAGGTGCTCTGCTTCTCTGAAAATCAACCCTGTGAATTTATTTTAAGAAATGCTCACAGGAAGCTCTAAAACAAGTGGAGGAGAGAATTAAAATGAGCAGGAATTCAAGCAACCTGCCCCTCCTATCCTTTTTATTCTGATATTGATTAGGCATTAGCAGCCAAAGCATTTTACAGGCAGTTGGGATATTAAGTATCATGGGGCAGTGTTTGAATATCATTAAGCCCTGGGTCAGTGTGTGACTGATTTAAATAAAGTTAATAATGCTTAAAAAGAGGTCTAGGGAGTGGACACCGACTCCATTTCAGCAATAAATAGTAAACTCAACTTAGCACTTTTCAGCAGTCATATTTGCTGCGTAGATTCAGCTGGGCTACAGAGAGAAGCATTTGACTTGGAGTGCCCTTAACATGACATTTACCGCAACATGCACTGTGCTATCTCCAGTAGATCACCTAGGGAGAAATTTATCAAACAGATACGGGTCATAGGGTTCAGGTAGCTACAGTAGTTAGGGTGTGGTGTGGGTGTTTGGTATCCAAGAGAATTGGAGGCGAGCATACAAATAAATACTGCAAAAGAAACAAAGGTGATTGAAAAGCCCTATTTATAAAATAGTCCTGCACCTTCCTGAGGAGATAGGGGAGCTGATTAATGCAGCTGCAAAATCTTTTTAACTCCATACTACAGTATACACCTATTTTAGTTATCCAAGACATGCTCTGTGCGCTCGACTTCCTACCATGATCTGGATTGGTTTGTATTACACAACTCTGTTTTCTTTGATCCACACTTAAAGAGAACTGCAACTTGCTCTCCTGAAAATCAGTGGCCACGTTTCCAGGAGCCTGAGCAAGACTTTGATGAAAGGCATGTAAATGCAGTGAGACTGAAAAGCAATAGATAACACAGAGATACTCGTTTAGAATATGGCAGGAGCATTACCATTCAGTTATAAAAGCAGCCCTAGCCCCATTCTGAAGGTCATGAGGAAGTGACAGTAATGATCTTACAATGAAACTTTAGCACCATTTATAGCCAGGGCAATTTCCCCAGCAGAAAGGTATAACCCTTCCCACAGTGCAAGAATGGAGACCGTGTATAGAGCATATCCACAGTCTCCTCTGCTAAGACTTGACTTTCAGGTCCACAGCAAACATGGCAACCTACAGAGGCAGTAACACCAGTAGGTTATCACAACATAGCTTAAAATCAAATATTTTACAGTGATGGCTGGAGGACGAGTAGAGCCCAAGGCTCAGCTGGTATTACACAGTAAGTCTGCCCCATTGACTCCGGAGATTTAAGGCACAAATGACAGCACCTGGGAGAACTGAAATGCTTGGGTCAGATTTTGGTAGCAGGAAGAGAACTAACCTTTTCCTTCTGCTCACATCCCCCACCCAAAGACACTCCAATCCCACCAGCTGCCTGCATTTGCTACTCCTTAGTTGCCAACACCTCATTAGTGTTTGTTACCTACATTAATGACCTTTCAGGTTGTTCACATGCTAAAACTTTAAAATATTTAAACCACTTCTTTGGTAGTTAGAGCCACTGTGCTTGAATGAAGATGAACAAGAAACAGTCTAGGAAGGCAACAAGGGCATACTTGATTGGTTTTGCTAACTTGTTGAGCTGAACTGATTTGAATGTGATTACATTAGTCATAACCCCACACATATCCTGGCCCTATAATAGCTGTATCATTCCACTGTATCTGAACATGTATTTGTACAATACTGTGCTAAGTTTGGTGGCTCTCCAGAGTTTCTAACTATTTTCACTCATTCTTCTGTTTGTCACCTTCTCCAATATGTCAAAGAAGGGGCCATACCTGCATGATAGGTGGGACTAGTGATGAGAAAAGGTTGTGGTGCAGCATTTTAGCAGTAAGTTGTATTTGGTCAAACCACTTTAGTTAATATAAACAATGTGGGTAATATACCATAGGAGTTATCATTTTTATAGTCCCTTGTCTACTCCTTAACCCTCACAACACCCCATGAGGCAGGTACTTAAGTGTTACTCTGTTTTTGATAGATGATGAAACTGAGTCAGAAAAGTGAAGTGACTTGGCCAAGGCCACAGAGTCAGTGGGAGAGCTCAGATTAGCTCTCAAGGTGATGACCTGACTCCAAATCTTCTGCTTATTCCTCCAGACCCCACCATTTTACAACCACCAAGCTCCCCCCATTGCTGTCTATCGCCTCCCCACTGACCACTAGGTTCTTTTCTGGTGCATTAGAGTTTGCAGATGTTTTCTTCCATTATTAAGGCTCTTATAAGAGCTTTGGATAACATTGCTGCACTATGTGTGCAGATGGCTAAAGCTTCATATTGTGTGTTATATGAAGAGTTTATAGAAATTGGAGCTAGAAGAGACCTGTTACTCAGCTAGTCCTTTCCCATCTAGCAGTGCATAGCACTCCAAGGAGCAGATTTACTAGTGGTTTGTCCAGGCTGGTTTTAAATGTCTCAAGCAATGAGGTTTCTACCACTACTCTTGGGAAATTATGCCACAGTCATAGATACCAAAAGGGAGGCATCTCTGTAAATAATAGGCCAGGTAAGGAATTTGCCATAGGGTAGCAGAACAGTCCTGTCTCTCTCAGTACTAAACACTCCCTACCCTATAAAAAGGCCCACAACTTCCTGAGTGCAGCTTCTTATGCACCTGAAGGCTCCTTTGGTTGACTGCACCCACTCATTCACAGCTGGGTGACTGATTAGGGATTTTGGCTGGTTCCAGCTTTTTCAAAGGGGCAGTTCACAGGCCTTTCAGTTGAGTTCCTAAGGGACTGATCTTTTACATATATATGGACACAACCAAGGCTGCTGTATAATAGATCTGTGTGTGATGCCAAGCCGGTCACTTGCTATTGGGAGGTACTATCTGTACATTTAGGGGAGACAAAAATCTCCTTACTTCCACTTCCAACTCCTTTTGATCTCACCTAAACTGCTCTCACAAGCACATTCTTGGAGAACAGAGGCAGCAAGCATTTTAATGTAGCCAGTTCTGCTTTATCTAGAGGGGAACGGGAAATAAACACAACTCTGTGTATGTGTACAACCCTAGAACCCCCTCCCTAAGGAATGGAAGAGTTTCCATAATACTACAGGCCAATAGCATTTATTTAACTAGCAGACATGCAACAGTAAACTTCCTCTCTGGCTCCCTAAAGGGACTGGGTCCTCTGGTAACAAGGACAGTTTTGATCACAGTTGAGTTAACTTCTCAATGACCATTATCTTCTAGTAGCCAGGGCTTTCTGGAGACCTTCTATTCTCCTGTTGGCAGAGATCTCACTGTGGTATGTCTGTTGTCCCCTTGCACATTACCAGCAGCGGATATTTTGACAGGAAGGGAAATCCCACATAACAAACTATCTGTTCTTAAGTTAGGGCATTTTCCCTTTAGTTCTTTCACCCCAACATTTCCTCCCTCCCCGCCCCATTATAAGCTTGAGTTTGAAACTCTCCTCGGTGTGGATCTAGGCTGAAAGCAATGCTTTGAAACCATGCTTTACTATTGAAAATGCCAGCACTAGTCTCTGTGTACATTTTTAACCCTCTCTTAGCTTTTTCTTTAACCCATAGTTTCTTTTATTGCCTTCACTTGCTTTTACTCATTTTACCCCAAGTTGTCTGTCTGATAGGGATTGGTAGAAAAAATTCCCACTCTGTTCTCAGGGCCCAGTCACATTAACACCAGGTTGCAAGTCCTTCAGTAAAAGAAGCAAGCCTCAAAATCTTGATGACCCCTCTCAATCCCCAAATTTTTCCCTGTGAAATGATCTTGGGGAGACTTTAAAGGTAAAATTCTGAAAACAGAAAACCCACTGTTAGAACTCATGTATGTGGGCTTAAGGGAGACAGTGTGGCCTAGTGATTAACACAGCTGAACTAGATTAAGAGCTCTGGGTTCTATTCCCAGTTTTGCTCCTGACTGTGTGTGACCTTGGGAAAATCACTTAACCTCTCTGTGCCTCTGCCTCCACATCTGTAAAGTTCATTTAATGTTTCCTGCCTTTGTAACATGCTCTCCTGAGTTCCAGCCCAGTGCTCTATCCACTAAGCCACATTCCCTCCCATAGCACATGCTCGGAGCCTTTGAAAAATCTCCCCACAAATGATTCTGAGCGGAAAGAATCAGTGTGATATGACTGAATACAGTAATGTTCTCACTTGTAGTCATTGGAATGATAGGACGAGGATCTTATATTTTCTCTCTTTTAGTTTGTCCTTTTTGGCAGCTGTTCCACCCAGTTTGACAGGTAGAAAAACAGCTCTTCATGTTCTTATTTTCCTCAAGCTATTTGTGTACAGGAACTTTGATGCTTCAAGACTTCCGCTGAAGTGTGTTTCCCATCCTCATCTTTGCCAAAGATATTCTTGTTCTGTTGCATTTTAAAGCATTTTTTACACGGTACCTCTATAACAATATCATCCTGGCATCCAGTGAATTCAGACTACCACTAGCATCAGCAGTGAGTCACCTATGTAAGATGGTGTGCAGGGGCCCTTAATGAACTTTAAGTTTGCAGGCACAGATAGTTGGGAATGCACCACACATATTATCTCTTCCTGTAATCCTATTCTTAGAGAAACCCTAAGAAATTGCCGTAGATGCATAAAGGACGACTTGGTTGGCTGAAAACAATTAAAGAGTCAGAATCACAGTACTTGGGTTTATTAATTTAGTAAGTCAGTTCTCTAATGAAGACAGCCACCAAAATACCCTCATATCAATCATGTTATTCCTCAATTTGTAATAACGGTACTTATCTCCAGAATCTAAACCACTGCAGCGCCAGACAACTGTCAATATGTAGAGAAATGCAATTAAAGGTTTGACAAATGCATAAAAGGGGAAATCTGAACATGAAGCCTGAATAAACTGCCAGACATGGGAAAATTCCCTTATCATCCTTTCCATGATGACATCACAACAATCTTAGGGAGGGAGAAGTTGCACTAACCCTGGGCTAGGCTGTGCAAGAGAGCCACAGAATTGGAAGGGACCTCAGGAGGTCATCTAGTCCAACCCCCTGCTCAAAGCAGGACCAATTCCCAGGTAGATTTTTGCACCGATCCCTAAATGACCCCCTCAAGGATTGAGTTCACAACCATGGGTTTAGTAGGCCAATGCTCAAGCCACTGCACTATCCCTCTCACCTGGCCCTAGAGGCTAGGCTGGGGAGGAATCCTGCCCTGAGTTCCCCAGCACACAGGAGGAGAGCACCTGCTTTTACAGTCTGCTGCAGGTGCAGCATGCTCTCCTGGTGCACTGGTTCCACTCTGGAGACAGATGAAGGGGGCCATGCCATGACTCTAGTCCTGCCTCATCCCCCTTAGCTGGACTGTGTCTCTGATGGTGCCAGTAGAGCACAGAGATTGTAATTGTGGTTGTCCCTTATATAGAGCATGCAATGGGCGTGATGTCACCTTCCCCCTTCCTCACTCTATCCATAGACACAGTTTGATCTATTACTAAAGTACACTATTTCTATAGTATACACCTTTTTCTGTTGTTACTTTATAAAGCATTTTTCTCTTCTGTAACCACAAGGGTTTTTGTCGTGAGAGTTCATTTTACCCAGGCACTAATTTTTTGGGCTGAATTCACCCCGGGGTAGCTTCTGTGAAGTCCGGGGTGCTGCAATCAGGGGCGAATTTGGCCCCATGTGTTTAGGTGCTATGTATCAGGGTCTAATCCCACAAAGTTCTGGGTGTTCTCATCTCCCACTGGCCTCAACAGGAGTTGAAGGTGCTCAGCACCTTGCAGGATTAGTCCTAGCACATTCACAAGATTTAATTTGCTTCAATGATTAGTAATGGCTGAATCACAAGGGTAAAATATAAAGCAGTTAATGTAGGCAGCAGCGTGCTATTTAATTCACAGATGACTTCACCATCCTCCTCTTGTTACAAGTAAGATTTCCAAGCAATAGCAATGCAGGGCAAAGTCATTACTTGGCTTTTTAAATCTGGGAACTGAACTCCAGATCATTAAGCCTGGCATCCAGCAGCCATAAAACAACATCCAAGCATCAGAGGCTATTTTTAGCAGTTGAAGACTAAAACAATGTGACTAGATGGTGACAGTTCAAACGTGGAACACCCATGCAAAGCAGGACTTAAGTGGCCCCTAGACCTTGTACTTTGACTTCAGTTGTGGTGGAACTGGGCATATGCTGAGCATTTCCGAAAATCCCACTGATAGCAGGTCCCAACTGCTGCCCTGAGCAGCTTCAAAGCCACCCACTCACTAGGCTGAGAAATCTCAAACAAGACGCTACTCTTTTAGCAGATGGTTACACCCAGCCAGGTGGAAATCAAGGATGTCATTACAAGAAGAAGGGGTTCCCCCCAAACTTCACCTCGGGACTGGTCTGCGCATGCATCTGACACACAAAGTTCTGCATTCATCTACAAAAAGGGTCAGCCCAGAGCCTGACCTATGCTGCCTGGGGATTCCCCCATACTGGGGCAACCCACTGCTCCCTAGGTAGGGACAGAGTCTGGCCCAAGTGGTGCAAGAGCCACTTGTGTCAGTTAATTTTATCTGTTCTTCCTACTGCATGGCTACATGGCACTCAAGGGAATGCGCGGGTGCTAGAAAATCAGACGATTAACGGAAATCATAAGCACCTGTTAGGTTTAATGTTTTTAATCATTAAGGCATTTCATTTTAGTACCTAGAAATGAGAAGCTTTGAAAATCAGGCAGTTAACGACAAACTATTAGCATTACTGGTTTCCTATGGTTACCTGGATATGTGTAGAAATTAGGTGAAGCGAGGGAAATGAATTAAACAGGGGAAGAGGTAGCCTGGTGAGTGAGCTGTATGCTAGGCTTCAGATGTCAAGTCCAACTTCCTTGTGCCTTTAAATCGGTATCTTCTACAGCACGATCACTTGTGCAACTGTTTTACAATAATGTCCACTGCTTCCGCGAGGTTGTTCACGTATCCATCTGCCTTCACTTCTGGGTGTTGCTCATCACAAGGCCTGCAGAGGAGAGAGTAGGGTGACACTGGTAAAAGTAGGAGTGGATGTTCCATAAACAGGCACATCAAAATGAATTATGGTTTCTCAGAAATATATGAAGAGAAGGGCAGATGTTAAGTTTTGTTACAATGCAATTATCCATTTGTCTGGTAAGTACAACCATGAAACCTTTCTAATATTGCCACTGACACATATCAGGTTTGCGATATTTGTTGGATGACACTTGTCTATCATTAGAACTAAGGTAGAATCTACTCAGTCATTTCTCCGATAAATGCCAAACCCGCTTAATTGTGATAATTATCAAGGATGCCTCTCAGTGACTCTAGACACAGATAACGGCACAGCCAGTCAATCTAAATGTCAGATCTAATGTAGAGGTGGGTGAAATTTTTCTACTAAAACTTTTTTCAGCAAAAAATGCAGCTTCTGTGAAACCAAAATATTTTGCAATTTTGTGCTAAATTCACCAAATTGTTTTGATTGAAAAAAAAACATAAAAATAACCCCCTAACCTCTGAAAAATATTAAAACACGTTTGTTTTGACATTTTTGAAACAAAACATTGATTTTTCTATTCCATATGATATTTTGTTTCCAAATGTCCTTTCATTTTATTTTTTTTAAATTAAAAATGTAACAATGTAACAAAGCTTGAAAATGAAATGAAATGTTCTGTTTCACCCAAAAGATGTTTTTTATGTTTTGATTCACGGAACGTTTTGAAAAATACTGTTTTCAGGAAACAATTTTAATGTTTTGATTTGTTAGAATTGCCAGCAAACTGAAAAATCTGTTATTTGCGTAGCTCTAGTTCAAGGGTGTCTGCAAGCTTTTTCATGTCACCGAAAAGTGCGAGCTGGTGTTCCTCCTGACATGCTTCCCAGTGTGCAGTTATTAGTTTTCTTTAGTGCCCCTCCATTATGGTGGATAAATAAGTCAATCTCATCCCGGTTTACTTCTGAATACGTTTTACTGTTGTTACTATAATTATTTGTATTATGGCAGGGCCTACAGGCCCCAACCAAAATGAGGTTCCATTGTGCTACGCACTGTACAAACAGAATGGGAGACAGTCCATGCCCTGAAGAACTTACATTCTAAACAGACAAAGGATGGAGAGAAAACACTAAGGCACAGAAAGGTGGAGTCACTCCCCCTAAGGTCACAGAATTCTTCCTCTGAGGAGAAATGCCAAACTGTCCCCACTCTCTTTCTCTTTATTGCAGCTGGGAAGTAGATCTTTCCCTATGCTTCCACTATCATCTGCATTAGCTCCACTCCCTCTCTGCACCTAATTAATCTCACGTGATGTTCTTCAAATCCCACGAGAAAGCCCCATCTTTCTTCTCTGGCTGAAGATGACACCAAGTCCTCACTCTAATAATAAATAGCAATAATAATTGGCTCTTAAATAGAAAGTTTTCAATCCGCAGCTCTTAAAGCACTTTACAAAGGAGGTCAGTACCATCACCCCCATGTTTTAGATGGGGAAACAGAGTCACCGAGAGGCAAAGTGACTTGCCCAAGGTGAGCCACTAGGCCAGTGGCAGAGCCAGGGACAAATCTAACTTATCCTATGTGCTAACTCTGACATTTTCCCTAAGCTCGATCATTTTTCCTGAAGTTTTGCCTTCATATTCTTTTCCCCCTCTTTTTCCCACCATCTCTACAGATCTTAGGTGTGTGTTATATTATATCCTACATATCTATCACAAATATGCATGGACGGATGATTTGGCTGGGGAATATTCTGTGATACCTTGTATGGATGGTGGTCTATATAATTAACTAGTTAGACAAAATGAATGCGTTGTATATTACATAGCATTTTATCTATATCAGCAAGAGCTTTTAGAAGAGTTTGAGCATCCATGTTTCATTGAATGCCTCTGATTTTATAAAGTTTATGAGCATTTCAGTTTACTATTACAGCAAATAATTCATTCTTAGCCTGGAAAAATGAGTGGGTTCTATGTAGTTTCAGTTGGTGGAGGACTAAGGGTTTTAACCTGAATGTGTCAACATTATGCCTGTTGGGCTGAGTTATGAATCAGAAAATACGTGGATTTTATTCTTAATGGCTTCCCTTGGAGACCCCTGAAAAGAGATGAGAGCTTAGTTGAGAGCTGCTTTCCCTCTCAGTTCCCTATTTTCTTCTGTAAAGGCCAAGACTTTCTTTAGTGAGGGTTATTGTCTTAACGGGGGAAGATGCATTTCCCATCGAATGTCTGGTAGCCATGGAGACTATTATTATTTATGATGTAAAGAATTTGGTGGGTATGTGTCATTACAAGTCCCAAATTATTTTTCAGTTTTTGAACTAGGGCTCCCTGGAGCCCTTCCTTGCTGTTCATTTTTCAGACGTTCTCAGAGTATTGAGTACATGAATTCCTTACAAAGGAGCTAGGAATAGCCTCTTTCAGCAGCCCGTTCTGGCTGAGATTTCATTTGTCAGAAGGTTACAAACATGCAGCTATGGGAAAAAATATTACTTTGCTATTTGGTTTTGTTTGTGAGATCGACAAAGCAACCTGCAAAACAAAGGAAATGGCCACATGAAGCAGATTGTACTTTGGTATCAACTGTAACAGAAATATCTGATCTAAAATGTAGAAGATTAGTGCATGACTCAGTGCTTCGGTCTCTTAGTTCTGCTTTAAGAACAGGAGTATTTGTGGCACCTTAGAGACTAACAAATTTATTTCAGCATGAGCTCTCGTGAGCTACAGCTCACTTCTTCGGATGCACAGAATGGAACAAACAGACAGGAGATATTTATATATACATTGTTACAGTGTCATGATGCAATAATAATAGTGATGATAATGATGGTAGCTTCATTTATTAGGTTTTCCTCACCCAAATAAGCATTCAGGTCTCACATGGGACAGCAGCTTATAAAATACAATGGAATAAAACAGGCAAAATCCAAAAAATATAAAACCAGTAAAAATTAAATAAAGACTTCAGTTCTGTCCTGTTATCCATGCTCACCCATTGACTTCAGTGGGAGTTTTGCCCAAGGAAAGATATGTCTTATCTTTATTTCACTTCATATGATACAAGTAGATACGTCTTTCCAAACCAGAATTCAAACTGTACAGAAAGTTCATTTGCATCCTGAGTAGATATTCAGAGTGTAAAAAAACAAGACCTCTTCCCATTTTACACCTTAAAATATGCTCCTTTTCTCACTTTCACAGAAAAAAATACCAGTATGTAAGAATTGTTCAGAAAAAGAAAAACTTTTACAGGAATTTTCAAGTAAACTGCATTCTCTGAGCCACAATATATATATATAAGAAATGGTTATCTACACTAACACTCCAGTGATCTATCTGTAACATAAGGTTCTGTACACTTGACTGATTAAGGTAATGCGGGGGTGTGTGTGTGTGTGTGCGTGTGTGTGCGTGCGTGCATTGGAGGAAGGCAAGCTAGGCTTGCAGCCTGAATACTGTAATACTAATTGCAGATATGCTATTGTTCTGGGTTAACCAATTTAAAGATGTCCCTGGTGTACAAATACATTGCAGTACCACCAAAGATGATTGAAAATCAGTCCATAGGCAACTTCTCCAATTCTGAAGAATTTAAGGTGAGGCTGGGTACCTCAGACAGCTAAAGCTACCCAAGGTAAGTCTCATACTATTAGCAGTGCTAGAAAACCACTAATGTGCTGTTTGCTAGGAAGTGGTTGAAATAGACTAACAATACTCTAAAATTATTGCATCTCTTTAGAAAACCTGCACAAATGGGTTCTGAATTAACTGAATGCTAAGTCATTATGTTGGTCAATCATTTATTTTATAAAAGCTAATTATATTCAGCAAACAAAAGAATATGTACAAGTCATTAGACTATGTGTTCAAGATGCAATTGTGTTTCTGACACAAGAAGCAAGCAGTTGAGGTCAGACTGTTTTTACTTGGTCAGTTTAGCTCTCAGATGACAGGGGTTTGCTTTCAACACTCTAGTCCCAGGTAATGTACTTATTTTGTACACCTATCCAAGTACCATGTGGACACATTACATAGATTCTCGTTCTGGCAATCTGTTAAGAGTTGCACAGGTGGGGGGACCTTCCACTGCACAGTGTGATTTCACATGTGCTGATTTGCTTGAGGAAAACCTTTTAGGGGTGGAAAAATTAACAAGAGGCATGATTTAATATCAGGTGACTGTCAGTGCCTATGATGGACTCTGAAAGCAATGTCTGGAAAAGGTGTGAACGAGTACAACATACGCCGGAGCACTGCAAGCTTTCCCAGACAGCTCTGTTAATGTACTCCCCATCCACATCTGCAGCACCCTTCCCATCTATCCCAGCCTGACCATTTCTATTCTGTTCTGCAGACAGAACTAAAACGATCTATTTGTTATCCATTCTAGGTGTGAACTCAGGATGGCAATTGGCTTTCTATACAATGCAAACTCTGGTTAGGAGAGATCTTCACAATATGTTACTTGCACTGGATAAATAAAACAAAGATAGATGGAGACGTAACCCTTATTCAGGAGACATTCCCATTGAAGTCAATGGGATGTAAGCAGGTGCTTGAACTTAAGCATGTGCTTATGTGCTTTGCTGTGTCTGTACAGCACCTAGCACAACAGGGTCCTGGCCCACAACTAGAGTGCCAAGGTGCTACAATAATAGCAATAAATAATAATCTCTTTGGGTCAGGGGCTGTCTCTTTGTTTTGTGTTTATATAGCACCTGGCACAACAGGGTCCAGGTCTGTGACTAGGGCTCCTCAATACAAGTAAAAAATGATAATAAATAGTAATAACAGCAAGAACAGGTTCAGAGGGTTTATTTAATTTCAACTGGTTTAACATTTTGGGATTTTGCTTGTTTTGCTTCATTGTGCTTTTGAAGTTGGTGCATGGTGGCTTTCATTATGTGAGGGGAAACTAATAAATAAAATAGTAATTAATATTCTTATTATTGCACCATGACTCCCTAATGACACAGAACAAGGAATCTTGAACAAACAGTCCAGCTCTATCCCCTTCTGCTAACTGTAAAATGGGAAATTTCTAGTACTGTTGACACCAACACACAAGCTGGCCATTTTCTCCAGCTTGCAGACTGCCTTGTAGATCTCAAAAGCCAAGCATACCATCATGGTTTTTCCTGCGTTTAATATTGGCCATTGTAGTTTTCTGTCCAATGGAATCTTAAACAATAGCACTAAAAAGCTCATGAGAAGGGTAACATTTTCAAAAGCGTGTAAGTGATTTAGGAGCCCAAGTTCCATTTTCAAAAGTGATGTTGGCAGAGCCAGATTTACAAAAGTATTTAGGTGCCAAGAGAAGCAGACAGGCATGAAATGGAATGTACGAAAGTACTTACGTGAATTGGTATTCACCCACAAAAGTTCATGCTCTAAAACTTCTGTTAGTCTATAAGGTGCCACAGAACTCTTTGCTGCTTTTACAGATCCAGACTAACACGGCTACCCCTCTGATACTTAACTCCCATTGAGTTTCAATGGGAGTTGCATGCTCAACCTGCTCAGGCACTTCTGGAAATCCCATTAGGTAGCTATCTGCCTCTGTAGGCGCATAGATACCTTTCACAACCTAGCCCTTAAGAGCTTATGTCTCACTGACTACCTACATCTTTAGCTACTTAAATACCTTTGAAATGTGGCCCTAAGTCACTTTGGCAGTGAATTAAACTGAATCTAATTAAGGCCACTTCCATCCTGAATAAAAGAATCCACACAAGGGCTTAATGTGGTTTAACTAATCCACTTTAAAAGTTAATTTGGATTACTTTTCCGAGTGTTCCCACGTAGACAAGCCCCAAGTGGCCGGGACAAGGACTGAATTAGTACCGAGAGTGAACTACCCTCTGAGCTGTACAGATTGTCCTTTCTAGGTTGGGGTTGTGTAGTGTACCTGTTGAGGCTGAACAGAGAAGCTCATTCTCCAGGACTATCAATCTGTCATACTTCATGAGGCAGTGGACATTGCCACAGGTTCTCTGCCCATTGTCCCCCGCTGGCTCCTTCCTACTTCACCTTTAACCTTGCTCCATTCGCCCCATTTTCTTTTCTGCTTTTAGTAAAGTTTGATACCTTCGTACCCCCACTCAGCGCCCTCTGCACTTGAGGGGGAGACCATTGCTGTTCCCACTGATGGTTCTTGTAAGGAGCCTCCCCTCCCTCCATTGAGGTTAAAAAGGCTGGCACTTTTCATGACCACTAAATTCTGCTTAGAGAAGAGCGTTCTCATTTAAATTACAGAAACACGTACATTTATCTCCAGAGTAACAGCCAATACTACGCAGTCTTTAGGGACAAGAAAGCTGGAGGGGATGGCTTAGTACCCTAAGCCTCAGCTGTGAAATACCTAGAACCAGAACCACGGCTTCAAAGTCCCTGCAGCAGTGACTCAGCCATTCATTCCTCTTAGGCAGGTAAACTGGGTTCCCAATTTGTTTACAACATCATGACTGCTTGGTCTCAGTGTATAGCTAGCACTCTTGCCATGCAGAGAATTCTCATTGACATCAGTGGGAGTTCCCTTGTGGAATGAGCGACAACACACCAGCCAATGCTGCAGCCCGGATGCTGTCAAACTCCTGTTGAAGTTACCCCCTCTGCATCAGAATATTGTTGCTTAACTTTCCCCCGTTGCTACAGCTCTATCACTCTGGAAGTGCTAGTGGAGACAGTGGTCCCAGCATGTGCTGGCATATTAAACACTATTGTCTAACCCTACTCAGAACAAGCCTACACAACATGATGATACACAGGCTGGTGGCTACAGGAGCCTTGTATACCTTACCTGGAGGAAGAACAGGGGCTACCAGGGCTGCCCACCACCAAACACCTTGACGAGCCTGAGGAGGAGCTGGAGCTGCCAGCAGCTGAGTACCTGGAGGAACTGGAGGAGCCTGAGGCAGAGGGAAAGCTGGAGCTGCCAGCAGCAGAATACCAGGACGAGCTGGAAGGACCAGAGGGACCTGCTCAAGGACCGGGTAGGAAGTAGCCCAGGGACAGAACTGCACAGCACGGTGAGTCTATTTGGTCAGTGTGTTGCGGAGAGACCCCGCTGACCCGGTGGCAGGACCCTCGTCCCACTACTGTCAGGGTCCTGGGCTGGAATGCGGTGGAGTTGGGTGGGCCTGTGTTCCCCTACCCCGGCCAACCCACCTTGGGTAGCAAAATCCCAATAGCTCCATAGACCTTTGCCGGGGCTCCCCTGCCTGAGGGGCGCTATAGACCTTTGCCGGCACTCCCCTGCCTGAGAGGCATGCTATAGACCTTTGCCGGGGCTCCCCTGCCTGAGGGGCGCTATAGACCTTTGCTGGCACTCCCCTGCCTGAGGGGCGCTATAGACCTTTGCCGGCACTCCCCTGCCTGAGGGGCGCGCTATAGACCTTTGCCGGGTCTCCCCTGCCTGAGGGGCACTATAGACCTTTGCCAGGGCTCCCCTGCCTGAGGGGCGCGCTATCGACCTTTGCCAGGGCTCCCCTGCCTGAGGGGCGCTATAGACCCTTGCTGGTGCTCCCCTGCCTGAGGGGCGCTATAGACCTTTGCCAGGGCTCCCCTGCCTGAGGGGCGCACTATAGACCTTTGCCGGGGCTCCCCTGCCTGAGGGGCGCTATAGACCTTTGCCGGCACTCCCCTGCCTGAGGGGCATGCTATAGACCTTTGCCGGGGCTCCCCTGCCTGAGGAGCATGCTATAGACCTTTTCCAGGACTCCCCTGCCTGAGGGGCACGCTATCGACCTTTGCCGGGGCTCCCCTGCCTGGGGGGTGCGCTATCGACCTTTGCCGGGGCTCCCCTGGCTGAGGGGCGTTACAGACCCTTGCTGGTGTCCCTCCCTTCACTAATTCCCTAGTGACAGATGGCCTGATGCAGGCCAGCCAGTGAGACAGTAGCTACCACCGCCCCTTAGCAGCTCGGTGGGCCAACCAACATGGATCACACACCCCAAGTGAATATGTTGATTAAAAGGCCAGTTTGTAATTATCAGAACATCACCTCATCTGACTGTATTTGGTGTGACACAATACAATCAAACAGATCCTGACTCGGTTATCACTCATGAGTATCAAAGGACTAGGCACTATGTTCTCCAAGGGACCATTTCTCATTTTCACTATTTTAAAAAGTCAACAGCCAGAGCATTGTGTGCTTTGATCCTTTCACATCTCTCAGGCTAAACTGGTCTATCTGGATCAATACTTGGAAATGAAGTAACTAGGGAACACCAGAATAGTTTAGAAAATAGTGGTGATGATTTCAACTACTCTTCATACTGAATCAATAGATATGGCCTATCATGGTGTTAGGGGTACCTGCTAACAGAGGTAACCTTTTTCAGATAAAATGTAAAACCAAAGTCCTGATCACCTGTGGTCATTAAATGTCACCTGGCAACTTTTACAGGAGTAAGTCACGCTGTCTGAGGAGGCTCACAACTGTGAGTGCCTATCTCAGGGAAGACTGTCAGAAAACAAGGGCAGACACCCCAAACTGGTCGGGTATGTTCTATAATTAGATTTCACCAAAGCCAGTGACAAATGTGAACTCCTGGATCACTGTAACAGTCTTCCCATGGAGTCACAGACAGATCCCTTTGACTCCCCAGCCTATCTTGCCACCCAGACTAACTGAACTTTGTGATACAATGCTACTTACACCTAAAATCACACCACATCAGATTTCTCCCAGTCCCAAGAGAGCAGTCACTTACCCCAGATCAACTGGTACTCCAGATTTTACACCAAAGACAATGTTGTAATGCAATGCAGCCAATTCTACAATAAACTAACTAAAGATTTATTAACTAAGAAACAGAATGAGAGCTAATGAGAGGTTAAAGCAGGTAAAATACATGTACAAGTGAGTCACAGTATATAATTCCAAATGGTGATAGAGATGTAGTAATCTGTCAGTTTCCTAAAAGTCTCTCAGGGCTACCCAGAATAACTCTGGGGATCTCTGTCTTCTCATGCAGTCATTTTGCCTTGTTAGAATCCAAACAGCCCAGAGATCAAGGATTTTTCTTTGGAACCACATTTATAGTATCTTCACACAGAAAGTAAGCTGGTCATGTCTCTACCCACGTGGGCTTTTCCTTTGGTGGGAGTGAGGAATGCACTTTGAGTCTCTGACCTCAGGTCATCACCAGGAATGCATAGCTGTGGTGAACGAAGTGATCCAGGTATTATATGCACATAAGTATGTGTATGTAATGTGCTTTGGGATTCTCTGAAATGAATACAGCTATATATGTATGAGACATTATATATTTAAGAGAATGTTTTGGGGGACAGGATAACAGACTATTCACATGCAATGGACACTTTCAGTGTAACTACTTCCCTCACCCCCCAAAAACGATTCTTGTCCATTATTACTTTAGGATCTGCTAATGTGTACCTTTGCATGTGGTTCCAGGTGAGTGTCTGGTTTTGGTGGAGGTGAACCCCTAAACACATAATCATAAGGAACCATTTATCAGAAAGGACCCCAAGTCTTAGAATGTACATTAACCAGAATGTTCTTATTAGATCATGCAGTTAGTTTGAGAAGTTGATAGCAAAACCCCTGTATAAGTACAAGGGGGTTACTTCACACTGAATACAAGATGATCATACAACTCTGCACTAGAGAAACTAACATGCTGGTTGGAATGTCTTTTTTAAGTACTTTGCTTGTATTACTCTTTAACAAACATACAGAGAACAAAATGGGAACAGCTGAGCTGAAGCACTATGGGGATAAAATATAAAAGGCTTAACACACGAGGGTGTAAACTGAGACAGTTGACATGGATTGCCATGGCCATAGGGATGAAAATAGTTAGATTATTCAGATCAAGCTCAACTAGACCAGCAGAAACATGACTTCAGAGAATAGGAGCAGATGGTAACCAACCAACACATGATTGACATGATGGATTAAAATTATCTACTTGCACAGTTCCTTAAAAATAGGGGTGTGAAGGAAAACAGCATGCAGGGCCAAAGAAAGGTACAGATCTTAATTTGAACATGACAAATGATCTTGCATTCCAGTGTACAATGCTGAAGTCATATGGCAAATCTAATCTGTAACAATATGTGTCCCCCTGTCATTGACCTTTTCTGCAATATAGCATCGTATAAGAGCGCTAAACATCATTCCACACAACCTCCTTGCGTTTATACAGGCAATCTCTTTGTGTCAGAGCACAGTTCCCACTTACTCACTAATTAAACAGGATACACTCCCCCCACATAAAATTAGATTAAAAAGTCTAAAACTATTTCTCTTGGCAATGTGTTCTTCAGGGACTCTTACTGAATCTGTAAATGGCATCAGACACAGTTTAACAGGATTTTCTTTAATAGCAATGTAAATAGATACTATTAACCTTTGCTAGTCTTTTTAGACAGAAGCAATAATTTTACTGAGTGCTACAAGAGAAACTCTTTTTTAGTCCAACATGGGTAATTTAATTAGTTCAGCACTACACATCCAACTAAATCACTATGAGGGGCAGCACGTTGATGCATCGTTAGTAAATGTCTGTAGAATATGTTTCTCTGACATTATAATTTGAGATGAACCAGCACCAAAGCCACAGAACTGAGCACCCAACTTTGAAGAAGTTTGGCTCTGACTCTGAGCTTTGTAGCTTACCATTATCTCTTTAATGGCCTGGGACCAAAACTCCAAATCTAAGCACCTCTGGGCTTTGGGGAACTACGTAATCAGATCTGTGCAATGATCAAACTCCAGGTTCAGACTGATGTGCAGAACTCCTTTTGAAGAGAGGAAGGACATCCTGGTGGCTGACACACTAGACCGGGACTCAGGAGAGCTGGATTCAATTACTAACAGCAAAAAAATTCCTGTGACTTTGGGCAAGTCAGTGAATCTCACGGTGCCTCAGTTTGCCATCCTTTCCCTGTCTTGCCTAGTCTAACTGTAAGCTTGTTGGGGCAGGGTACTGTCTCTTACTCTATAATTGCACATTGCCTACCACAATGGGGTTTCCACTTTAGGTGGAGCCCCACGCTCTATCATAATACAAATAAAACCAAGAAAAAGCTTGGGTCTGTATCTAACTATTATATGCTTTCTTCTCTTTTCTATTATTATTTAGGCAAGATTTTTTAATCAGAGATTATGAAATGCTTCCACAAAAAGATCTAACAATAAGGAATATAATAATGACACCCTCTGTGTATGTGCTACTGGCAACTACTTCACTGCACTCTCTATTTCTGGTAAATGCATTTGCAAGAGCAACAGAAAACAAGCCTGCACAAGAAGTCATCTATGTCACAGATTCCTAGCAACCTCCATCTCGCTTCTCTTACCTCCCAGAACAGCACACGTAGCTTAATTGTGTTTAATTGCATCTAATTTACATGCAAGAATCCATAAACAGGTTAAATTAACAGCCAAATTGTTTGCTAACATCTAGGGGAAATCTGTGGGTTTGCCTTTTAATTGTTCCATATCATGTGAAACAGCCACAGTTTTAACAGAGCAGAAAAACAGACTACGTAGAGTGTTTCTTCAGGAAACAAACCATCAAAATGCAGGCAAACAAATGGACTGAAGGGTTAGGGAAGTATTTTCTCCTGTAAATCAAAAACAGGACAAATCTTAGGAACTAGTTACCTAGATCTCTGCTTTCCTGTCTAGTTGGAATGCATTTTCTGAGGCAAATAAGTTCACTTTTTAAACATAGGCATGCTGAACAAGTTAAATTGAAGCACTATCAATTAGGAGTCCTTGTGGCAGCTTAGAGACTAACAAATGTATTTGGGCACAAGCTTTCGTGGGCTAGAACCCACTTCAACAGATGCATGGAGTGGAAAATACAGGAGCAGGCATAAATATATGAAAGGATGGGGGGTTGCCTACCAAGTGTGAGGTCAGTCTAATGAGGTAAATCTATTAACAGCAGGATACTGAGGGAGGAAAAATAACTTTTTTTTTTGCACACACAACAAAAACACCTACCCAGGAACCAAACCCTGGTGCCAACTCTGTTCACATATCTATTCAAGGGACACCATCATAGGACCTAACCACATCAGCCACACCATCAGGGGCTTGTTCACTTGCACGTCTACCAATGTGATATATGCCATCATGTGCCAGCAGTGCCCCTCTGCCCAAACCAGGCAGTCTCTATGCAAAAGAATAAATGGACACAAATCTGACATCAGGAATCATAACATTCAAAAAACAGTAGGAGAAGACTTCAATCTCTCTGGTCACTCAGTAACAGACCTAAAAATGGCAATTCTTCAACAAAAAAGCTTCAAAAACAGACTCCAATGTGAAAGCACAGAACTGGAATTAATTTGCAAACTGAATACCATCAGATTAGCCCTGAATAAAGACTGGGAGTGATTGGGTCATTACAAAACCTAAACCTAATTTCCCCCATACTAATTTCTTCCTACTGTTACTCACACCTTCTTGTCAACTGTCTGTAATGGGCCCACTCTCATTATCACTTCAAAAGTTATTTTTCCTCCCTTGGTACCCTGCTGTTAATAGATTTATCTCATTAGACTGACCTCACACTTGGTAAGGCAACCCCCATCCTTTCATGTATTTATACCTGCTCCTGTATTTTCCACTCCATGCATCTGATGAAGTGGGTTCTAGCCCATGAAAGCTTATGCCTAAATAAATTTGTTAAACTTTAAGGTGCCACAAGGACTCCTCATTGTTTTTGCTGATACAGACTAACACGGCTACCACTCTGAAACCTGAAGCACAATGCTTTGTTTGCTTCCTAGCCAGTTGGCTGCATGGTGATGCTAAAGGGGGAGTCCTTGTGTATAAAGCTCTAGAGATAATATTCGTTTAAAACGAATGAGGTCAATGCTGGTAGGCCTAAAATTAGAACTGAGTGGGTGTGTTTCGGTGTCCAAACACACGCATGTCACACCTCCCTTTGCTTTAGCCCTGTGGGCAGGAAGGGTGCTGAGCTATACTGAAATCCTTCATTCTGAATTGGAGTATTTGAGAGAGCAGGATTATATTTCAGTGCTCTGCCTATTCACCAGGATGCAGCACAGGGTGGTGAGACATGGACATATACACTTGTGAACAAACCCAGAGCCATAGTCCTGGATGGCAGGCAGCACAGAAGCAAGGTTAGAATGCTATCAATGTTTCAGCTCCGTTTTCCCTCAGGATGTGGGGAGACGGTAGACAGACAGTTCTGGGATGCCAGGTTTTAATGACTGTGCTGGACCTTGGGTCTGTCCAGTTCCTTGATGAACATACAAGAGAACACGAGGAAATTAAAAGCAGTTTATATAATTGCGAATACTAAAATCAGTGGGGAGAGAATCATGCTCATGTTCCATCAACATGAAATTTAAGATCTATATTATTAAAAGATCTTTGAGTGCAGACCAAGTCCCTCCAACACCTGGGAAGTGCAGGTATTTCACAGCAATTTGAAGCAAACGAAGAAAAAAGGGCTAACAGGGCTAAGTCATGATACAACATAGTGGTGCCAAGCTAGAATGTATGGGTTCCTCATGCCCTCCCTCAACCCTGCCCACTGCATATTAGGGTTCCTCTCAGCCAAAGGATTACCTGCTGTCCCAATTTAGTAGCCTTTCTCCTACCCTCTCTGCTTCCTACCACATCTGAGAGCCACTTCATCTTCTCATGTCCCTGACTCAGTAACACTGAAAGGAGGCAGCCTGATTTTTTCCATCTAGTGTGCAGCATGAGGGGAAAGGAAGCTGACAGCTATGAAAGCGATAGGAATTCTTCAGAGGTTTCTCTGACAATGCAGAATGCCCTTACAGAAGACATGCTGCTGTGGCCACTGCCCATTTGTATTCACAGATTGCTTCGGGCACAACTGTACCCTTCAAATGGAGTGGATTAAAGTGCAGGGCTTTCCCTCAGGAATAACATAAAAAACACAGCAAAAGGGAGATGAGACGGTGATAAAAACTGTTTGAGGATGAGGGAGGAGGGTCAAGCAGGTCTTATTAGAAATAAAGGCGGAAAGCAGAGCACAGGCAAGATAAATCAGAAAACTAATCTCAATGGAGATTGTTTCTGAAAATCTTCTAAGGAACACTGAAAACACAAGATGATTTTGTAAGCATTAGCAAGAAGGTGGGCAATGTGACACAGGAGAGGAAGGAGTGTTTCCAATAGTTAGAGCAGGGGACCGGAAATCAGGACTCAGGTTCCATTTCTCGCTTTACTCCTGAATCACTGTTTGATTTCTGACAAGTAACTTCACCTCTTTGTGACTCAGCTTATCACCCTGTGAAACAGGTATCAAAACACCTTCCCAGTCTCCCAATTGATGTTGTAAGGCTTACTAAATATAATAAAATGAGGTGATAATGCCTTGAACACCTATATAGGGTTTTTGTCTTCAAAGCACTTTACACGCTTTAAGTAATTAATTCATCCATCCTGATAACATCCCTGAGAGACAGTAAACAAATATCATCAGACAGACAGGTTAATGGACTTGCTCAAAACCAGAGAGAAAGTGTATCAGAGTATATCAGATTTATCCATTTATCTGAGTGTATCAGATTTGGGATAAATCCCAGTTAATTAATGTTCATAAAGTTCACCTGGGGAGGTGGTGGAATCTCCATCCTTAGAAGATTTTAAGGCCCGGCTTGACAAAGCCCTGGCTGGGATGATTTAGTTGGTGTTGGTCCTGCTTTGAGCGGGGGTTGGACCAGATGACCTCCTGAGGTCTCTTCCAATCCTAATCTTCTATGATTCCATGAAGTACTTTGAGACCCTTTGATGAAAAGAGCTATGTGCCTTCAAAATGTTACATATATTACAGCTGATTTCTTGCACTTTGATTCCTGTAAAATTCACCAGTGTGTGCGCTTCCATTTCTAAAACAGAGTAAGTTGGTCTTTTACAAAGAATAAGGACAAGTGAAAAGAAAAGAAAGCTGTTAGGCAAAATAAATCTAATTCGAAATCCTATCAATTTTCTTAGACAATTTACTGCTTAATATTAATATTAATATTCTCAATGAATGTAGGTCCAGTGCTGCACACTGAATGAGTTAGTACATCCCTGACTAGCAGCAGGAACTCAGACACAGAGAACAGGAAATAAGACACAGAATAGTCTCTCTCATCTCAGGCCACTAAGGGCCTGATCCAATGCCCATTCAAGAAAATGGTAAGAATCTCACTGGGGTTCATCTATACTGCAAAAAGACCTGCAGGACTTGTGCTATGGACTAAAAATAGCAATACAGACATTCAGGCTCAGGCTGGAGCTTGGGCTCTGAATCCTGGTGTGTGGGGGAGGGTCTCGGATCTCAGGCCCTGGCCTCAGTGGGAACGTCTATACTGCTATTTTTAGCCCTGTGGAAACATCTATCCTGATATTCTCTGTTCTCAGTGGTGGCAGATGACAGAACAAGGAATAAGGGACTCAAGCTGCAGTGGGGGAGGTTTAGATTGGATATTGGGAAAAAAAATTTCACCAGGAGGGTGGTGAAGTACTGGAATGGGTTCCCTAGGGAGGTGGTGGAATCTTCTTCCTTAGAGGTTTTTAAGGCCCAGATTGACAAAGCCCTGGCTGGAACGATTTAGTTGGGGATTAGTCCTGCTTTGAACAGGGGTTGGACTAGATGACTTCCTGAGGTCCCTTCCAACCCTGATATTCTCTGATTCTATTTTTATCCCCGTAGTGCAAGTTGACTGACCCAGCCTCTGAGACTCACTGCCGTGGGGCTTTTTTTTGCAGTGTAGACGTACTCAGTGACTACAGTGGGTGTGGGATCAGACCCTAAGGGCCATATTCTGCCACCCTTACTCATGCTGAGCAGTCCCTTCCTCTACGAGTAGTTTCATTCATTCCAGTGAGACTACTAATTAAGTAAGGGACTACTCACCATGAGTTGGGGTGGGCACAATCTGGCCCTTACAGCCTGATCTCAAGCCCACTGAAGTCAATGGGAATTTTTCCATTGTCTTAAATGGACACTGGATCAGGTCCATTTAGAAACCCTATCTCCACCTGTGCTAATTCATTCTGAATGTTCAGCCCTCAGCTGGGTGAATTTTTGTGGTTGTACATTTGCAAGGCCATGAATTTATCTGCATCATGTAAATGTGTACTCACAGCGGAGATCTGTAGCATGTAGTCCAAAAGCTGCCCTGAAGACAGCACGCTACAGAATGCTATTATGCAACTGAGAACCACGAATAATGTATTTCCCATCTATGCATGTCAGAATGCTGATGTGACAGTCTTTAAACACAAATATTGTGTAACTGCAGTAAGCACACAGCTAGCTACATATATTTAGGGGCAGATTCCCCCTCTTTCGTTCATGCAGGTAGTAACTTATGCCTTGAGTAGTCCCAATTCTCCTATGTTTTAGATTTCTGTAGTTACTGTACCAAACAGTCTATAAATACACAATTCTGAGGAAGTGGGTGACAAGAGAAATTGATACCCTCCCTCCGCTATTTATTTTTTCTTTCAGGAAATGTAGCGCATGTGAAGGTGCCAGATTAAGAGCTTTTCAGACTGACGCCCTCTCTTTCCATGGCCTAGGAATACAGCATGGACAGTAGTAAAGAAAGCTTCTCAACACCCCCCCACCAAAGTGCCTCAGCCTTATAGGGACCACTGCCATGGCTGAGAAAGCAGAACAGTTGCCATGTCCATTCAGTCTTTGGCCTCTCTGTTGAGACTGCCAACCAGGTGGCAAGTTAGTGCCAGTTCTGATAGTAGCGTCATGGTGACATACATCCCCTAGGGCCAGGCATTCAGCTGAAACCACCAGCCCAGTTCACATTTGGTATGCTGCCCTGTACCCCCTCACTGCGCCAATGACAGTATCCACCATGCTCCCTTTGTTTTCTTCTCTCATGCCTATCTCCATGCCTTTATCCACAATGCTCTCTGTGCATAGAACAATCTCACAAAACCTGTTCACTAAGGCCTGGTGCTACCAAAAGCACCACATGGCTGGATCCCTGCTCCTTCATGGAGCTCTCTGAAGTCAATGGGGCTCTGCAAGCATGAGGGTGCTCATCTGGACAGACCTGGGGGTTACTCTAATTTGTGCTAATTATCAAAGTTCCTTCCCTCTTGTCCTCTCTGAGTCCCTCTGCAGCCCTGCCATGCCCCCTGAAGCAAAGCCTGTGGGAATGGTGATGTAGGAGCTGGCTCAGCCAGCTCTGTCTGCTGGGGGATCCTTCACATTGGGATAGCCCCAGTAGGGGATATATGTAATTTGCCTCACTGTGTGTAACACAGGCAGATATTTTTTTCTTTTTTTGCCTCTGAAAATTTAGCCCTCAGAGTGTGCAATTTCATTTGGTCAAACAAGCAACCCAATGTTAAGAATGTTGCACAATGGTAGCTATTCAAAAGTCAATATCTGTGAATAGTTGCCCTACAGGTACTATTGTTCTGCTGCGTACTTAAAACAGCACACAGCTGGGAGGGAAGTGCTGGTAAGTGTTAAGTTTTAAATGGTGATGACTGTACAAGGAGAGGCCCAGTTTTCACATACTTTGTAGATTCTGTCAAGTTTGGGAGCTAGTTGAACTGGAAATTGCACATGTTAATATACTGGTATGTTACCAGAGGGTTCACAGCTGTTTCCTTGATGATAACTGAAGATGTATAAAGTTTCAGGCAGACTAAGGGCCACATTCAGAGTGTGGCCTAGTGGTCAGAACACTGGACTGGGACTCAAGAGAACATGCCTGAGTTCTATGCCTGGCTCTACCATGAGCTGGGTGACCTTGGCCCAGTTACTTACCATCCTGTGCGTCAATTTTCCCATCTGTAAAATGGGGGCAATAATACAGAATTCCTTTGTAAAGCACTTTGAGAGCCACTGATGAAAAGTGTTATATAAAAGCTAGGAATTATTATTATTCTCAGTTCATGTAAATAAGGGTAATTCTACTGAAGCACCAAGGGGAAGAAGGTGCAACTACACAGGCCTTTAAGGAGTTGCACTTGCTTATGCCAGGCCTGCATTTGGTCTTAAGAGGTTACTGAACTATACGCTATGTATTCAATTTTGTGCATCTTGGACAGGATGCTGCTCTGAACATAATCCAAGTTCAGGCATCCCACAGAATATATGAGACTCCAAAAGAGAGATTCAAAATGTGCTTGCTTGCATGAAATGCTAGAAACATCAGTAACCAGAGGACTCGTGCACTGGAAGTGCAAGTGAAAGGCATATTTGTGAGGTTTTGCTAGGATTCCATTGCTTATTAGGGCAATTTGGAACCTTCTCTATTGGTATAGACTTGCTTGGCATTGCTTGTGGAGTGATCCTGGCAGCATTTAATTTACAGAGGATGCTACTTTGTTAAGTTTGTCCATTATCATTGACAGGAGGGTTATTGCCAGACACTTAGAGCAATATTTCTGAACTTACATTTCAAATAAGAATGGCGAAATCTATGCCCGGCTACAATGAAATGTGAAAGCTATTATATCATTTAATGGACTCTTTCAATCCCTTTGATGACCTCTGAGGGTCTGTTATTTCCTTTTAGAGGAATGGTTCCCTGCATTCTGAAGTAGAACATTTTATTTCTATTGGCTGTAAATCCTTTGTGTCTTCTCTGCCGAATCACTTGAGTTTTTATATTCAGTTCATGCTATTATACTCTGGAAGTGTACAGCAGAAATGTGGCCTTTGGTATGAACAGTTGCCATGTATGTTTGTGTAGCTGAAATGGTTCCCATGCTGTGTAATCAGAACAACTTCATTTCTTAAATATGGGTTCATGCAGGGTTCTGCACAGATGTTTTCAATAAAAACAAGTCTTCTCCCTTCCCCTCAAAAGTCACACGTGCTCTTTGCTGAGAAAAATCTGAGAAAGAACTGCCACAGATTTGCCAAACTGTCCAGTACAGTATGGCATTTGCAAGCATCAGGAGACTGTCCATTGCCTGCTTGGATTAATTATTGATGAACTATATGCCTTTGACATGTAATCTTATTCAATCAATTAAGAAATCATTTTAAAATTCCCAAGAAAGGATTTGTGGGTACAGACACCAAATATGCATGTACACAAACATGCATCTTACACACAACTACTGCATTAGCCCTGAACAGATTATGGACTCACTAACACACTGCAGTGGAAAAGATTAACTTCTAGGGCTGGGATTTGCCTAAGGGCATTAGGCACTCAAATCATATTGCATTTGGGCATCTCACTCCTTTAGACACCTTTTGAAAAGCCCCACCTAAGAGAATATTTCACTTCATCCTTCTAATTCATTACACAAGTTCACAATATAGTAAATGAATGAAATTAATGCTGACTCTTGCATTTGCAAAGCACTGCATAGAAATTTAACTACAAATGCCTACAGACCTGGGAGGAAGGTCTTTTTCAAGCAGTGGGAGAAAGATGTATTTATTTAGGGTTCATGATCTTTTTTGGTGATCAAAAATATTGGACCAATTTAATCCCAGGTGTAACTCCCATAAATTCTACAACCACTAATAATGTGATCTTCTGGCAACAAGATGCCTCTGGCTACAATATCAGGTAGCATTTAAAGGCTGTTTTCCAGGTAAACTCTTTAGTGAAAATAATACTTCTCTTTGGACAATTTCTGGTGAATCATACGTTCTTGCTTTTAATTAGGGATGTGGCTATCAGAAATGCAGCGAGACTCCCCGGAAACAAAATTAAAGAAGAATGACATCTGTGTAATAAATTTCCCATCTCAAATGAATGATGCCCTATTCATGGCAAGGAACCCGCACTTTATCACCTTAAAACCTTCTTCAGATGGGAGTCTAAAAAAGTTAGATGTTTCTGAGTTGGAAAATTAAAGCAGCTTTTGGAATCACTTAGCCCAGACAAGCCAATTGTGCAGGAATGTAGATGACAGAAAGTTCATTGACCTAATGAACAGGAACAATAGGTCAGTGAAGACTTTTTTCTTTCCTGCTGGCTTTTTGTCTGATCTCTCTCAATCCCTATCTGTATTTTTAATAGTAAGACTCAGCCCCTGCATAGTCAAACTGTATTCAGTGCTCTGTTCAAGAGATACATTTTCACATGCTTACATCTCTGCAATAAAATGTGGTTTGGTTCATTGGCAATGGGGCAGGGGGCGATGCAATTACCTATTAGATGAACAGGAAAATCATTCATCAAAAGGAAAGACAAACTGTAGAGGCCACAAGCAGCTCTTTAAAAAGAAACTTATTCCCAAGGTCCAGAAAATTTCATGAGCAGATTTCTGTTTTCAGTTTCTAATTAGGACTGGCCAAAGGACGACAATTCCATTTCACTAAGGATTTTGAGATTTAAAAATCTGGCTTTGTTTACAGATGGAATGAAATCTGAAAACTTAGAAATTCTCCATTAAGAAAAATTCTGAAAATGTTTTAGTTTCACAATAATCAGAACACTGTTTCAATTCTGACTTTTTAAAATTGTATATTATAAAACATACTGCATAAATTAATTTTTTTGAAATGAAACCTTGCTTCAAAACAAAAAATTGAAGCGTTTTGTTCTGAAATGTCAAAACATTTCCCCCCCACCCAAAAAAAAGTTGCAAAAATGGACAGTTTTGTGAAGCGATTCAGTTTTGACAGAAATGCACTTTCCAGCAGAAAATGGTTCCATCAAAATGTGTTCTGACTAATTCTAGTTCTAATGAAAATAAGACCCAGTGAAAATGATTGGTAATTTACTACAGATAATAGATTAGAATCACCCTTTTCCTTGTATGCTACCTGTTGGAATTCCCAGGTTAACATTCACTTGTTAAAACAGGTGGGGCTCTGGTAGCAGTGCATTTTCAGTGATAGGTCTTTGTCTGTGAAACTTAAGCACCACCTCAGCCTAGGCTGGTGAGTTCCTGGGCCTGCTGCAAGGCTCATCTATTGCCCCAGGATTTCCTGGTGGTGTAAGACTATTGACTAGAGGGAAGTGGGATATGTTAACTTTGGTGGGTTTGGAGGTCTGCTAGTTGTCTTTCTGACCTACTGTTGAGCATGGGGTGTGTTCATATTGTACAGTCCTGGGAGCCCTGGATAGCTAAATATGGCTCTCCTCCTGCAAAGTGATCTGTGTTCCCATGAGGAGTCCCTTTCTGTTTACTGGGATTCCATGCAAGAGTCTGTCCTTGTAGATCAGTTTGTGGGACTGAGGCCTCATATTTACTTAAAGGAGACTAAGGTTGAGGTTTGCAAAAATGCCTCAAGAACTTGGATTAGAACAAACAAGAACTGGGCACCCAAGCACCATAGGTGGCTCTGGAAATCTCAGCCTAAATGTATCAGCGTGCAAAGCTCCACTCTTTCTTGATGTTGGAGACCTAACCAGAGAAACACCACCCGCTAGAATCCAGACTAGGCTATCAGCTAGTCATTTTACACAGTTATTTGGATGCCCACATTTATATAGAATTTGATCAAAACTACCTGGCACTCTCTTTTTTCTCATCTGCCTATATTATTATTATTTCCCTGCAGACTTTCTGCATGGCAGGCTTGGTTAAAATCTTCATAATATAACTCCATAACCTTGCTAAACATGGCCGCTTGCATCAAGAGAGGGAATTGCATTATACATCTCCAAGGTCATACCTTCATATTAAAGACAGAGGCAGCCATGAACCACATTGTCCAGTGCTACTGGCTGAGTTTGAAATGTGGACTGGACTGGATGACTCTGCTGTACAGTGACAGTGCGGTACTGTATGTGTTCCAGAAAGAGTTCTGCCATTGAATTCTACATTAAATACACAATGGAACAAACTCCGCCCAAGGGGCAATGAGAAGTCACCAATTTTTTGATATATTTGGGGGTGGAATATAACAGCAGCAATGCACCAACCCCACTATGCACAGGGTCTCTGGGGGAAGAATAATATAAATGGATGAGCCAAAAAAGCCAGCATAGGGTATCTCTACACTGCAACTAGACCCCACGGCTGGCCTATGCCAGCTGACTTGGCCTTGTAGGGCTCTGGCTAAGGGGCTATTTAACTGTGGTGTAGACGTTAAGGCTTGGGCTGCAGCCCAAGCTCTCAGACCATCCTACCTCGCAGGGTCACAGAGCCCAGGTGTCAGCCCAAGCTTGAATGTCTACATGGCAATTAGCCTGAGCCCCTAAACCCAAATCGGCTGGGCCAACTGCGGGTTTTTAATTGCAGTGCAGACATATCCGTAGAGGCCCAGCTGTTTTAACCACTTGGGAACATGCAAATAACTTGTAAAATGAAGGGCAATGGGCTTTCAAACTAACTGGTACAAACCCACAGTCTAGCTTTGAGCTGGTGCATTGCTCTTCACTAAAGAAACTGCTCAGAGTAACTTGAGGATGTGCAGCGCAATGATTTAAATCAGGGGTTGCTGCCACTTCGAAAGCATCTATTTCACTGTAAACACTGCAAATTATGGTCTTTATTGAGCAGCTCTGTAACCCAGACTTACAATGCCTTCTCTACTGTACCTTGCCTGCTGCTAATGCGCACCTGGTCCCACCTTCAACTTCTGTAGCACCAGGCAAGCAAAACAGTTTTGCTTGGAAAAAAAAACAACTCCCCCCCCCCCCCCCAAGAGAATTACCAATAAACATGAATGTTGATTGTCAAGATTCCCATGAACCGGTTTCACAGACCAATTTCTTCAAATCTATATTGCCTAATTCAGGAGTGGCAGAAGCTCCCTAAAAGTGTGTGTGTGGAGCCACCAGTGCACGAACCGTGGCCCTGCCCCATCCCTTCTCCCTGAGGTCCCACCCCCATGCTGCCCATTCCACCCAAGACCCTGCTCCCACACTGCCTCTTCCTCCCAAGACCTTTTAAAAGTGATGGGGCCATGGCTCCCTGTTGCTCCTGGTTCTGGCACCTCTGGCCTAATGTGTTCATATAGCGCCTCTTGGATTAGAGGGTGTAAACTCTTTGGGGCAAAGACTGTCATTTTCTATATAGTTGTACAGTGCGTATTGCAATGAAGCTGACCTTAAGATACTATTGCAACATACATACATACATACACACACACACACACATATAACACACACACACACCATTTTTCATGCCTGCATTTGCCTGTTCATGTTTTCTAATAAAACTCAGGTTCCATTGTTTGGAACAGTGAAGTTTGTCACCCATCCTTATTTCTTTGGGCCAGTCCTAATTTTCCAGGGATTATTGCCAGTTCTTGTACGACTACCCCACCTGATGTTATATAATCCGGAGAAGGGAAAAGCCCTTGTGTGCTTCATCAGGGCATCCTGTTGCATAAATTCCCAAAGATAGCAATCCACAGTGCTATTCTACAGACTTTTCATCACTGCTCCAACTGACAGTCCCAGTCAGCAGCTGTGTTTTCTGTTTTGTGTCTGTGATGAGAAAAACAGGCCTGTCTGGCAGCTGAGCAGGTAATGAAACTAGCATTGTGTTGTGTGCCTGCAGTCTCTGAGCTACTACAGAGGGCCTGTTTGGGCAATAAGCTCCTAAGACTGATATAAATCAAGCCTATTCTATTCAGCACTTCATTAGGCAGCTCATGGGGGAAAAAAAGGTCCAGCAATCAACAACAGAAATCTTAGGATCATCCACCCCACCAGAGACACATAAAAACTGTGCTCCCTTATCAATGCCTATAAAGTAGTGAACCGGTTCAAAGAGTGAGAACACTTTGCCTGAAAACACTGCATTTATGTAGCATACTACATACAAGGATCTCACGTTCTTAACAAACCTAGAAGGAAATGAGAAAAGATCTGTCCAGCGCTGCAGAGAAACAGGACCCGATCAGGGAACTAGTTATGGCTCTCTGATTCTCTGTCTGGCTCTGCTCCCACTTGACCCCAACACAGACAGACTAGGGTTGACAACAACTAGCTAACATATTTTCAAAGATGTCAAACCCTGTCTACACTTGTGTTTAAAAACACATTACTGAAAGCATGTTAGCTAACATGTTTTTAAACACAACCTATTTTCCCAGTCTGGATGTGCCCAGGGAATTAACGTCAGCACGAAGATTAGAACACAGGCATTTCTGGCGCTGAGCCCTCTGCTTAGACCATTAGAACATGCAAAGATGCATAGGAGGTAATTAATTGCCCTTCCTCTCAGCTTGGCGTTAGAGCTCCTTATATGAAGGTTATTAGCATATCCTTTCCCACTGTGATCTACAGCACATGTTCAGTCCTTGCAGATTCAGGGTGAACTCCTGGCTCCACTGAAGTCAATGGGAGTTTTGCTGAAATCCTGTCCCTATTGAGGCCAATTGGGATTTCACCCTCAGTATGTTGTATGTTAAATAATCCTAAATATGAAAGAATTATTAGCATATACTCAGGTCAGAGCGATGAGAAATCTCAAAGATGTTCCGGCTGCTTAGATTCAGTTCCAGGTGATCTAGACTGTAAGCTCTTCAGGCCAGAAACTGTTTGCTATTTTATGTACAGTGTCTAGCACAAAGTTCTTGGTTGACCCTTCGAGACTTCCATAAATAACATAGTTTATCACAAATAATAATAATTCTTCCAAATGGCTCCTATCTGTTATGCTATGTAATACCAGATCAATACTTCAGTGGTAGTTTATTGTGGATGATTGGTAATAGGCGTATTATTCAGCCACCCAAGCCTTGACATTTGAAATATTATGCTCTTTAGGGCTATTGTTTTACTACTTGTTTGTACTGAACCTAGCACACTGGGGTCCTGGTCCCTGAATGCAGCCTGTAGGCATGGCTGTAATATAAACAATAGTAATCATTTCATTCTCATATCCTGATAGCACTATCTTTGTAAGGCTAAAAGGGTTCTAAAGGGATCTGTATAGTTCCTAGAACTGACACATAAACATGCACACAACAGCTGTAAATCAAGAGGATGACTCACATGAAGAATGGTTCTCTTTGGAATGTCTTCACCAAGTTCAATATAATGGATGATGTGAGTTTTTTCCAGTATAGGTAAATTATGGCTCCTGGGTGCCTGACCTCTCCCAAGTGAGATCAAAAACAGTGTGCGTGTGTGTGTGTATGTGTCATGCCAGAGTGTATACTTGCATTTCTAATAAAGATCCAAAAAGCACTAGTTGTAGTTCAGCAGGACATTTTGCACCCTCCCCATAACATCGGTAAGGGTTTGTGCTCAGAACCTCACGGGATCTGACTGAGGTTTGTAAATTTATTTCCTTTTCTAAAATATTAAATGGATGAAAAAGTTTTATACTTTTTAAATGGAAGGGAAAAAGAAAACGGGAACATCAGCTTTCCGATTGCTTCACCCTCTTGAGTTTGTGAGTTCTGCTTTTATCTGAGCACTTTTGCTGGGGCTTTTTTAACTTCCTTTTCATTCACTTTGAGTGAGGTGGAGTCCTTAGGAACGTCAAAGTTCCATAGCACTGTCCTTAGCCAGGGACAATGTAGGTGCTGTTACAACCTGACTTTGCTTGGAATGGGATGAATTTATGTAGCACATTTAACAATACCTTTTTTATTTATGACTTCATTACCTATAGCACTACAAATAGCAAATCTCCAAGGATACCTTTATAATTAGAGTGAAACACCACCATTAACACACTTTGCTGAATCCTTTCATGGATTCCTATGGTGGTAAGGTCTAGTTACAAAAAGTGGAAAAGTACATTACAGGAATCTGCAAGCCTAATCAATCTTCTGTGCTGTTTTATTCCTGGTCTATGATTAAACAGTGGCTTTAAATGCTGGTTTGGTATTTAAAAAAATAAAAAAGAACACAAGTCCTTATGTGTAAGGGACTTATTAGATCACAGAGACAGTCCTCAACCTCATTAAAAGAAAAGTTAAATGAAACATTTTAATTTATAGCACAGAACATTAATGCTCAGCAACGTAAGAGGCTTGAGTTAATTGCTTATTGCTTCCCCACCATAAATTATTATCTTCACTAACGGTACAGAAGAAGAACTGGATTCATATGATAATTTCAAAATATAGATCACATTTGGTGGTTCAAGCCGGATGGAAGGAATTAATTCACAGCAGGTGAGAGCAATGGGAATTCTTGGAAAAAGTGCATCTGACACTCCCATTTTGTACAGGCAAGCAGAAAATTCATATATTCAACCCAGGTGAAACTAGCAGCCTGGGCTGCAATTACCCAATTTGCACACATGTGCAGATTTGGGGGATGCAATCAATGTTCATGAATATTTGTTGGTGCACCCATACCACATATGCTTGGTGACAGCCTCCTATAAAATGCTTTAAATATTTTTACTGCTGTGTATTTTTTTAGTTTAATAACTATGCAATATGGGGTTAAAGGGCAGGGCACGTCCTGTAATGATCTAATATATCACTGTGGGACATGATGCATTCCCTGAAACTCTCAGTTTGCTATAGTGCAGCAGGATGATGTCCGGAGCCATTACACTTGCTATTTTATTACACATATATTAAGGGCATTTCTATCTTGTGGTTCTGGTGAGATAGGTATGATCTACATTTTTGCCGAAGGTCTCTGGTGACATTACAAACCAGGAGTGCCAAACCCTAATCCATCTCTGCCAGGCCTACCTCTAACAGTCCAAACCTCTAAGCAGCTTCACACAGAAATAGGAGATTTACACCAGTGGAAAGTGGAGTCCCCAACCAGCCCCAGCTTTCCAGTGAGATTCACAGCATTTGCTTGCAGCCAGGGAAAATCCAGAAATATTGGACTTTACAGTTGTGAGGTTTCTATATGGAGAAAAGGAGAGTCATTTTTAGAGGTTTTAAAAATATTTTAGCTATTATTTTCCTCTCTCTGAATCTTGTAGATTTGAATTCACGATAGCAAAGAAAGTCAGAATTTAAGACTGGGTATGTCCGCATGTACACACACGTGTGTGCGCGTCTCCCCTTTCCTGCATGCTTTAAACAACACTGATCTTACCGTGCAGAGATTAGGATAGCATCTAATTTAGGCACACTTGTGATGACCTTGTTCTTTAATACTCTACTTAAATATGTTCCTGAATCTCTTGATAGCAGTTTCTATTGATCACAGTGACACCTATTGGTAAGAAATGCCAAAGACTATCCCTGAAGCAACCACTTGTGCCAAGAGCAGATATTTCTGTGAGAACATTACGAACTATTGCTTCACCTTCTTGCCGTAAGCAAAGAAACAATAAAAAAAAAATCATCTGTGGCAAGATCCAACTAAATTGCTATTCAAAGGCAAGTAAGCTTATTATTTTTTAAAACACATTTTTGGGCTAACTTAAGACATTTCATTTCCACTCCCTCTCTGCAAAGGAGCAGTGGAGACTTAGGGTCTTGTTTGAGTCCCAATCCTACAGGCTGATCTCTAAGCCTGCATGGAGTCTCATATTGGCCTAAGGTGGGCCCAAGGGTACATCTGAACCAATCATCTTGAAGTATCAGGACTTAAAATTGCAATTCAGGAGGCTGAACAGTGAGATTTTTCCACAGTGCTCAGTGTTGAGATTCAGAGGGCCAGATCCTCAGCTGTTGTGAATTGGTCTCGCTGCACTGGCTTCATGGAGCCATGTTGATTTACACCAGCTGAGGATTTGGCTCAGTATCTGGGCACTTCTGAACCTCTGCTGAAAACTTCTCCTTGTGTGTAAACCACACACTGTTGAAATGAGCCAATGTAATACTCAGCGATTTCCCACGAAGATCTTGCAATAGGCCATGATGCCCTGAGCTGTTATTTTACTGACAATAATGGTGGGTGGCTGCAGTGCTATGGATTAAAACCTCCTTTTATCTACTGATTATTATTACCACTTATCTCTGGGGTTGAAATGCATAGCCACAAACCTCCTTCTGTCCTAGCATCAGCGATTATATGGACCAAAAGCATCTGGCTCTAGAGCTAGAGCACTCAGGAGAAGAAAAAAATGCAACGACAAAGATCACTTACATTGCTAGTGCATTGGCTTGGAGCAGGAAGTGTTGATGAAAGGAGTGACACATGTTAACACTAGTTACACTTCACAGTAAATATCCTGTCAATGTCAAAACAAAACTAATCCTAAGGAAACAGCATTTACATTGTTAATGTTCCAAAAGAGCAGAGTGTATGATCCTTTCAACTAGATTTGCTCAGGTTTGCTCAGCTCAATACCTTTTTTCTTCCCACAGTTAATGCTGAGCTACAAATACTTAGGGCTCCGGCTCCTAAGGTGCAATGTACCAGGGCCGCCCGGGGGTGGGGCAGGACGGGCAATTTGCCCCAGGACCTGGGCTCCACAGGGGCCCCCACGAGAGTTTTTCGGGGCCCCTAGAGCGGGGTCCTTCACTCGCTCGGGGGCCCCAGAAAACTCTTGCGGGGCCGGGCCCCGGAGCTTCTTCCGCTCCCAGTCTTTGCTGGCGGGGGAGTCCTTCCGCTCCAGGGGGAAGGACCCCCACCATCGCATTACCACCGAAGCGGGACCTGCCGCCGAAGTGCAACCCAGTCTTCGGCGGTAATTCGGCGGCGGGGGGCCCTTCCGTTCAGGGACCCGCCGCCGAAGTGCCCCGAAGACCCGCGGCGGGCGCCCCCCGCCACCGAATTACCACCGAAGGGTGGGCTGCACTTCGGCGGCGGGTCCCGCTTCGGCGGTAATTCCCCGGCGGGGAGCCCCCGCTGCGGGTCTTCAGGGCACTTCAGCGGCAGGTCCCAGAACGGAGGGGCCCCCCGCCACCGAACGGGGCCGGCTCTAGACATTTCGCCGCGCGAGGGGCCCCCTGCCACTTGCTGGTCCCACGGCTCCGGTGGACCTCCCGCAGGCATGGCTGCGGAGGGTCCACTGGTCCTGCGGCTCCGGTGGACCTCCCGCAGGCCCCCGGGAGGTCCACCGGAGCCGCCTGCCGCCGATGGCCCCAGGCCCCCGGAATCCTCTGGGTGGCCCTGCAATGTACCTCATGGGAGGTGCTGAGCAGTGATTACTGCCTTGGTGAACTCATTCGGAGCTGAGCCACTCTGTACCAGGGAGTGGAGGGTGCTCAGAACCTCTCAGGATCAAGTCTTTAAAATCCAAAACTTTAATGGAAAATGAAGTCTCCAGGGAAAAAGTGAGACTAAGTCTCTCAAAAATTAAAGGACATTTAAGTGTTACCGTTATACAAGTAAATAATCACCACCACAGCCACCACAATATATGATTTTAAATAGAAAACTGCAGCTAGACACTCTAACTGAAATAAATAATTGCTATGGGGGAATGTGCTCAGTTGGTTGGAGCCGGAAACCCGGAATCAGATTTACTGGGTTCTGGTTCCATCTGTGCTACTGATTTTCTGTGTGATTTTGGGCATCAAGTTTTGTCTCTGTGCCTTACTTTGCCTATGTGTTAATGGGTATAATAATACTGGAAGCCCACATACTCCAGAAATATGTGCTTCACAGGTACCATGCAGCTATTAATAACAAATTGCACAGCACAGCACAGCATTTTAAAAGTATTTTAAATACACTAAAAAGAACAATCAGGAAGCTGCTAACTTGAAAAGCTCTGGATGGGACACAGGCAATGAAGAGCTGCTTTAATATAGAGTAATGCAGAAGAACTGGAGAATTGCTGTAAGGTGTCTATTATTTTTAAAAATATTGATGGGTTCTTTTACAGTGCTCACACTCAGGCCTCACTGGCTAATAGATGTGACCTTACAACAACATGGGAATTCCCTGCTCTCAGCTCTGCACTCGGATGGGAAAGGTCTTCCACCACATCCTACGCTGCATCATCAGACTGGACTCCGTGCTATCAAGTATCAGTACAATATCAGCATTCACTGTGATAATACCACCCTTCACTATTATGGAGATGCTGAAATAGTGACCGCTATTCTGGAAAGTCTTATATATAGTGACCTCAGGATTTACTTGCAGTATCTAACTCTCCGCGGCAGTTTTTCCACTAATTGGGTTCTGACTGATGTATACTTTAGATCAGAGGTGGGCAAACTCCGGCCCGCAGGACTGTCCTGCCCGGCCCCCGAGCTCCTGGCCTGGGAGGCTAGCCCTCAGCCTCTCCCCCTTGAGGAATTTAACCATTGTAGAGTGGGCAAAAACTGAGAAGCCCTCGATGTGCAAGTGGAAGGCTGTGATAACAGCCAAATGTACTCTGACTGAGGTCACTGACAGATCTCAAGTCTTTAAATCCAACAAGTAGTCTAGGATTTTTGGAGAGCGGAACTTCTGATGTGTGAGAAGAGTGAAGAGAACACCAAGAACAGAAGCGATTCCACTTCTGAAGGTAAGTTTTGTGAGTTCTAGGTTTCCTGCTAGACAAGAGAACTGACTGGATCTTATCTGAACAGGTTTGCCTCATGCTCGAGAACCATATAGGAACTATGCTCTCAAGTTCAAGGAGAAGGTGTTGGGATGGAGCAGTTCTGTGACAGGAGATCCTTCCTAAGAGGTCAAAGATCATTCTCTATCCTCTGTCCCTCTCGGGGACTAGGAAATAGTTGGAATAGAGTCCTCTTCTGACAAATCCTGGGGGAACTGGTTCTATTGCTCCCAAGAGCAAGAGGGACCAGACTTCTTGTTTTCAGAGCTCTTTGTGTGGTGTCCTTGAAGAGGAACAGGGATGGAGGGCAGGGAGAATGGAGTGGAAGTTAATGGAATATCCCACATCAATCCCCTCCAAGATCCATTTGTCTGAAGTAATATGTTGCAGGCAGGAAGAAAGTAGGATAGTGAGTCTCCAAAAGTGGGGTGGATGGTGGAGTCATAGAGCAAATTATCTGGGAAAGTAAGTTGCTTAAAGCCCTCAGCCAAGATATCAAAAGCATGTCTTAGAGGGAGGAGCAGATGGTGTTGCAGCAGACAGATGTGGTCCACTTTTTTGATGTCTAGATCTCCTCTGAAAGTCTGAAGGTCTGAGAGAAGACTGTTGCGGGTGGTACTGAAACAGTCTGGAGCACTGTGCCATTTGGGACCTACTAATCTGTCTCTTCGTTTCAGGAACATGAATTCCTAGGCAATCTGAGTAAGCATGTAGATTTCACAGTGCTTAAGAAAAATCAACTGTTAGACAGTAAATTAGTCTCAATCTTAACTAAGTGGTGCTGTTGCCCCATTGTAATGTGATGCATACTTTAGGCATTGATTAGCCAATGGGGAATGTTGCTTGGCCCCTCCCTCGTCCTTCAGCATCTTGATAAGTTTTCTCCGAAGGGTGTAGAATATTTGACTTTTCTCTCTGCCTGGGTCTGTTAATCACCTTGACATTTGGAGGCTTTTCAGCCTCCTATAGCGTTTGTGAAATAACTGGTACAGTACAGTATCAGAGGGGTAGCCATGTTAGTCTGGATCTGTAAAAGCAGCAGAGAATCCTGTGGCACCTTATAGACTAACAGACGTTTTGGAGCATGAGCTTTCGTTGGTGCATACCCACTTCGTCAGATAGTGCATCTGACGAAGTGGGTATTCATCCACGAAAGCTCATGCTCCAAAATGTCTGTTAGCCTATAAGGTGCCACAGGATTCTTTGCTGCTGGTACAGTACAATGCAACAACTGCTCTAGATACAGTACTAAAGGGCTGATTCTCATTTACACTAAGGCCCCTTTACACAGATCTGGCCATGTAAAGAAGCCTGGAAATGTGTGTAAATTACATTTACGCCACCAGGGCAATGTAAAGGAGTGTGAACGAGACTCAGACCCTGTGATCAGGTTTACAAACCCCACACTAAGGCCAAGGGGAAGGGCTGCAGCAGTACTGGGCCAGGAAAATTCTGCCCTTCATGCACTGCCGGGAATGCTCCTAGGGAAAAGAGAGAGACTAGGGGCTTATCGACCAGGAGGCTGATGCAGCTGAAACCCATTCAGTGGGTTCAAGACACATTGATCTAAAAGAGAGACTGAGGCAGCAAACCCTGACCAGTAGGCCTACTGACTGAACAGACAACCCTGCTACAGGCCCTAAGACTTTTCTTTTCATGTCTTAAATACTGTCCTTGCTTTTTCTTTTCTGATAAATGCAAATAGCAGTCCTGAGGGAAGGAGGAGTTCAAGAAGGTTGGCAGTTTCTCAAGGAGACAATATCAAAGACACAACTGTAAACTATCCTGATGCGAAGGAAAAATCGGAAGAATACTGAAAGGGCAATATGGCTCCATTAGGAGCTCTTTAATGACCTGAAAATCAAAAAGGATTCCTACAAAAAGTGAAAAGAATGACAGATTGCAGAAGAGGAGTACAAAATCAGAAAGGCTAAGGCACAAAATGAATTACAACTAGCAAGGGAAAATGAAAGGCTACAAGAACTGATTATTGAAATACGTTAGGAGCAAGAGAAAGAAGAAGGGAAGTGTAGGTCCTCTACTTAGCAGGGAAAGAAAGTTAGTAACTCATGACATCAAAAAGGGTGAAGTGTTCAATACCTGTTTTGCTTGACTCTTCATTAAAAAGGTTAATGATGACCAGATGACTCAACACAATTAATATTAATGACAAGGGGAGAGGAACACAAACCAAAACAGAGAAAGAACAGATTAAAGACTATTCAGATAAGTTAGATGTATTTAAGGTGTTAGGGCCTGATGAAATTTATCCCAGGGTATTTAAGGAAGTCGGTGATGCAAAACTGGTTGAAAGAGTAGTTATCAGTGGGTCAGTTACAAACCAGGGGGATGTATGCAGTGGGAACCTGCAGCAGTCAGTTCTGGGTTGCTATTATTCAATATTTTCATTCTTTACCTGGATTGGAGAGTAGGCTTATAAAATTTTCAGATGACACCAAGCTGGGAGCAGCTGCAAGCACTTTGGAGCACAAGATTAGAATTCAAAATGACCTTGATAAATTGGGGAACTGGTGTGTATTGAATAAGATGAAATTCAATAACGACAAGTGCAAAGTACCACACTTAGGAAGAAAAAATGAAATGCACAACTACAAAATGGGGAATAAGTGGCTAGGTGGTAGTACTGCTAAAAAGTATCTGGGATTATATTGGATCACAAACTGAGTATGAGTCAACAGTGTGATGCAGTTGCAAAAAAAAGGCTAATGTCATTCTGGACTGTACTAACAGGTGTGTGATATCTAAGACTTGGGAGGCAATTATGATCTATTTGACACTGGTGAGGCCTCAGCTGCAGTCCTGTGTCTAGTTATGGGAACCATTCTTTAGGAAAGGTGTGGACAAACTAGAAAGAGTCTGGAGGAGAGTAACAAAAATGATAAAAGGTTTAAAAAACCTGACCTATGAGAGAAGGTTAAAAAACTGGGGATGTTTACTATTGAGAACAGAAGATTGACGGCTGTGATGGTTCTTGGGGCACGAGCTGGATTAGATGACCTCTCAAGGTTCCCTCCAGCCCTCCATCTCTATGATTCTGTGATCATTGATGAAAATGTTTAATACCACCAGGCCTAGTACTGATCCCTGCAGACCCCAGTAGAAACACCTCCATTTGATGATAATTCTCCATTGGCAACTACTTTTTAAGATCTTCAATCTTTTAAAATATCTTCATCTGCCTCCCTGATGACCATCACCTCTCACTAAAATCTGTAGGAAAGAAGCTTTTATTTCCATTCCATTAAACCTGGAACCCATCCTCTCAAAGTCCAAGCCCTGATCTCCTACACATTAAAGTGTTTCACTGATTAGCTCTGTTGCTTTGTATGACCACAGCTGCAAGGTTTTTGTAAGTCAGAGTCATGGGTAAGTCCCAAGGAGGAGGCCTAACTCAAATCTAGTGTAGACTGAGGAATATTAGTATGAAGGAAAAATGCTGATCTCTTAAGTCTACTTCTGCTGTGAAACCTAACAAAATATTGATTCAGCGTCCAAAAATGTAGAGAGGTGAATACCCACACACTGTGCAACTCTTCAAACCCACAGATCTAGCAGCAACAGCAGCAGCTGCCCACACGACCCTCTGCTATTTAAAGAAATTGAAACCTTACTCTACAGTCATCAACAAAACTGTGGTAAAACCAAGTATATCTCTATCTGAAAATAACCCCCCTAATCACCATGAGAATGTGAAGATGTTGCAACCTCTAGACTGCTTTGGGGGTTCTGGTTTCCTATATTTGACTACCTTTTTCTTCTGTCCTTAGACTGTTTCAATTAAAAAAAACAACACCAAAATCAATGCTAAGATGATGCAAGAAGCTAATCTGTATACAGTATAGAATCTACATTTATATTGTCAGAGTTTTTCTCCTGCCATCTCTCTCTCTCTTTCTCTGCTCCTTTCCCCATAGTCTCTGCTAGATGGAATGCAAACCCAACACCATTTAAGATGGAGTTCAGTTTCAAATCATGGTGCTCAAACATGACGGAGTTTGAGCACCATGTTTATAATACTATGGTGTACACTTAAAAATATCTCTGTACTTTAAGGGGCTGATTTCCAGCTGGGGCTCAGGCAAAAACAGGAGTTCAGTTTTCAACAGCTACCATTTGCACTTGCAGTTTGTTGTAGACACAAAATTACTGGGCAGATATGCCCTGAATTCCAATCTATTTACACTGGTAAACTTTGGTTCAGTTCCTTATTCGTCCTGTGGACTGTGTTTTGCAAGAGCCACTGTGGCTCAAATACTGTAAAGCAAAATTTCAAGGGCTAGACATTTTGAGGAACTGGATAATTCATAGACTGGCACAAGGTACATAATTTTTACCCTTGAGGTCAGTAGTTCTAATTCTGGCTTCATCATTATTATCTGCTTGGATGGCTGGCAGTACATAAAATGAGTTGGGGGTCTCTGTCTAGATCTCAGTAAACACTAAAGCCATTAGAGTCATTGGCACCTTTATTGGCAGACTCCACAGAAAGGCCATTGAAAAGTGAATGGACGTGGGAGGCTGAACTAGCTTCTGAGGCCTGACAGTGGTCTCTTTGATCAAGACTTTAGGCGGATGGACAAGCTCAGTTGGATGCTCAGTTATCCCACTCAGTGTTAATAATGTTTTCTTTTTTTCTTCATTAGACAAGAAAATACCATTGAAAAAGAACATGAACATAAACATGCTCTCATACCTTCCCCCTGCTCTACTTTCTATGTACTTAATAAACCCATCATTATTGGGAAAGAAGGCTGCAGCTGTATTTTCGCAACCCAAATAAGTGGTCATTGGCACGAGTTCCCAAACCAACCTTTACAAATTAACACTGCTGACCTTAGCAACTGATGGACTTGATAGAAAATCTGGGGAGAACATCTTTCCTCTGTGAAGGGTACTTAGTTCTCCTGATGTGCTAACCACACCAAGTAGAGGAGACCAAAGGCACTTGCCTTGAAGGGATGGAGCCAGCCCCATCCCTCCCCACATATTTTTATCAGCACCATGAGGCCATTCCAGATCACTCCCCAACCTATGGCTCCCATATAAAGAGACCTCAAATTAGAGTATAACATCCCCATCTCTTTTCTAACCCCACTAGTTATCATAACCAGTAATTCCTTATTCATGGATTCATGGACTCTAGGACTGGAAGGGACCTCGAGAGGTCATCGAGTCCAGTCCCCTGCCCTCACGGCAGGACCAAATACTGTCTAGACCATCCCTGATAGACATTCATCTAACCTACTCTTAAATATCTCCAGAGATGGAGATTCCACAACCTCCCTAGGCAATTTATTCCAGTGTTTAACTACCTTGACAGTTAGGAACTTTTTCCTAATGTCCAACCTAAATCTCCCTTGCTGCAGTTTAAGACCATTGCTTCTTGTTCTATCATTAGAGGCTAAGGTGAGCAAGTTTTCTCTCTCCTCCTGATGACACCCTTTTAGATGCCTGAAAACTGCTATCATGTCCCCTCTCAGTCTTCTCTTTTCCAAACTAAATAAACCCAATTCTTTCAGCCTGCCTTCATAGGTCATGTTCTCAAGACCTTTAATCATTCCTGTTGCTCTTCTCTGCACCCTCTCCAATTTCTCCACATCTTTCTTGAAATGTGGTGCCCAGAACTGGACCCAATATTCCAGTTGAGGCCTAACCAGCGCAGAGTAGAGCGGAAGAATGATGTCTCGTATCTTGTTTACAACACACCTGTTAATGCATCCCAGAATCACGTTTGCTTTTTTTGCAACAGTATCACACTGTTCACTCATATTTAGCTTGTGGTCTGCTATGACCCCTAGATCTCTTTCTGCCATACTCCTTCCTAGATAGTCTCTTCCCATTCTGTATGTGTGAAACTGATTGTTCCTTCCTAAGTGGACCACTTTGCATTTATCTTTATTGAACTTCATCCGGTTTACCTCAGACCATTTCTCCAATTTGTCCAGATCATTTTGAATTTTGACTCTGTCCTCCAAAGCAGTTGCAATCCCTCCCAGTTTGGTATCGTCTGCAAACTTAATAAGCGTACTTTCTATGCCAACATCTAAGTCGTTGATGAAGATATTGAACAGAGCCAGTCCCAAAACAGACCCCTGCGGAACCCCACTTGTTATACCTTTCCAGCAGGATTGGGAGCCATTAATAACTACTCTCTGAGTATGGTTATCCAGCCAGTTATGCACCCACCTTATAGTAGCCCCATCTAAATTGTATTTGCCTAGTTTATCAATAAGGATATCACGCAAGACTGTATCAAATGCCTTACTAAAGTCTAGGTATACCACATCCACAGCTTCTCCCTTATCCACAAGACTCGTTATCCTATCAAAGAAAGCTATCAGACTGGTTTGACACGATTTGTTCTTCACAAATCCATGCTGGCTATTCCCTATCACCTTACCATCTTTCAAGTGTTTGCAGATGATTTCTTTAATTATTTGCTCCATTATCTTCCCTGGCACAGAAGTTAAACTAACTGGTCTGTAGTTTCCTGGGTTGTCTTGCGTTTGTTCACCTGACACCCCAATCAACAACAGAATTAAAACTGATCTCCCCTCAACCCCCCACCTTCCCTCCAAAAAAGAACAAGTAGCATCTGATTTCATACAAGTGGATGATGTATAAGAATCCGAGTCAATCTTGTATGACTGTTGTAAACATACAGCTAAGGGTAGCATAAAATCCCTCCTTACCTGTAAAGGGTTAAAACGCTCAGATAACCTGGTTGTCACCTGACCAGAAGGACCAATGGGGAAAGAAGATACTTTCAAATCAGGGGTGGGGGAAGGCTTTGCTTTGTGCTGTGTGGGTGCTCTCTCCGGAGACAAAGGGAGAGACCAAGCAAGTAATCCCGCTCCCACTGAAATGATACATCTAATATTACAGAACTAGTAAGTAATAGCAATGAAATGAGTTAGAGTATCTTTTGTTTTAGCTTGTCAAATTTCCCTGTGCTAAGAGGGAGGTTTATCCCTGTTTTGGTAACTTTAAAGTTTTGCCTACAGGGGAAATCCTCTGTGTTTTGAATCTTTTGTTACCTGTAAAGTTGTCTTCCATCCTGATTTTACAGAGGTGATTCTTTTATCTTTAAATAAATTCTTCTTTTAAGAACCTGATAGATTTTTCATTGTTCTTAAGATCCAAGAGTTTGGGTCTGTGTTCACCTGTACCAGTCGGTGAGGATATTATTCTCAAGCCTTCCCCAGGAAAGGGGGTGCAGGGCTTGGAGAAATATTTTGGGGGAATAGGATTCCAAGTGGTCCTCTCCCGGATTCTTTGTCTAAATCAGTTGGTGGTGGCAGCATATTATTCAAGGACAAGGTGAAATTTGTGCCCTGGAAAAGTTTTTAACCTAAAATGGTAAAAATAATCTTAGGGGGGTCTTTCATGCGGGTCCCCACATCTGTACTCCAGAGTTCAGAGTGGGGAAGGAACCCTGACAATGACCTCATGGCTGCTGATTCTGCGATGGCTGTGACCAAAGTCACAGAGTTTGTTATTTTTATGGGCTTTGTGACTGAATGAGACCCTGTGAGAGTCACTGGGTGGAAGAGCAAGCATAAAAGTCAACAGCTGAGATAACTTTATTGAGAGTGTTGAGGGAACAGCACCTCAAGACTGTAAAGAACTAAAGAGAATGTGAGTGAAGCTCACTAGGAGTTCTGTGCAAAGACACAGGACCAGACTGATGGCAGATGCCCATCATTTGTATTGTTATAATATGTTCAGGACAATCAGTTTGGATGACGGGGGAGGGGGGGAGGGAAATAAGAATCACCCAAAGGGACATGTAGGACCTCTAAAATTTGGTCATACACACACGGCCAATAGGGATTACATATGGAAGAAAGACTTGGATGGTGGACACCCAGGGTGGCATGAGCTGGCTTTTAAAACATAAACAAGAAACAAGCAACAAAATACAAACCAAAACAGGAATAAAAAACCACTTCTTAAACAGAGCAGACATGTGGCTTTACAAATGTAAACTGGTTTCTGAAAAACCTGTGACTTTTCTTGATTTTATCTATAACTTATTCCCCCAAATGTACCACAATAAAGTTACTGATAACTGCCTGAGACCACATAAACAACCAACCTTGAATTTTTACCTACCTAAGTCCTTGTTCCAAAGTTGAGAGAAATCAATAGAAAGACTCCCATTGATTCCAGTGGGATTTGGATTCTCACCCTGTTGCCCTCTGACCCTGAATCTGGGATGGTAAAGCCATTAGAAATGCTATTTCTTTGATGCTACCACAACTAGGACTTAGCACTTATACTTATTATCTATAACCCCTCACCCAAATCTGTCTGCATCACAGTCCATTGAATTTTATTCTGTTATCTCCATGGCTAGTGGTTATCATGGTAGTATTTTATACTCCATTAAATATTGTTTCAAACTACAGCTTTCTATGCTATAGAAACAACCACACACTGTTCAGAGAATATTAAAGATCTGGCAGTCTCACAGAAGTGAAATAATGCAAGGAAACAGAGTTAAGACTGAAATGATCTTAACTCATATTTGTGCATAAAAATTGTAAGACAATCTGTACCTTAAGATTCCCACTGTTTGGGGATCTCTGCAATACTCTGGCATGGCTGCATTACATGAGAACTGGCTTCAGAAAGAATTCCTAATTTCTTGGCTTTTGTGTATTTTAATCGACTCTTGAAGTGCTCTGAATGTCTTTACAGTGATTCAGTTCCCTTTCCTTTAATTTAGCATTCTAAAACTTGTTAATGGTGTCCAGTGAAGACAGCCCAGGCGGAGGATGAGATGGCACTGGTGGATCAGTAGATGACATTCTCCTCTCTAAAGGCTTGTCTTCACTTGCAAGTTAGGCTGCATTAGAAGTTGACCTTGAGGAGTCAGGGTAACTAACAAGGGCCAGCAATCAATGTAGACACCAGCTTGTCATGGTGAATGCTAGAGTGAATCAAGCTAACTTTACCCCACTTAAAATTATTATTTGCTAGTGAAGACAAGCCTTAAGTTAATGCTTAGGAATAACTCAACACTGTGTTAGGGGTAGCATGAAACTGTAGATGATTCCTTTCAGATGAGATACAAAACTAACATCCTGATCACTGGTGGTCACTGAATATCCTGCAGCACCTTTTGCAAGTGTGGGGCCAAAATCCAATTTCTATAGTTGCATTCTTCTTACCTAATCTCCCCCATTTTAGCTGGAAATCTTAAATGTCCTTTGCTGTGTGCTATTGAGCATTTACTGTGTTCCACCCTAGAGGTGACTTTATTTCAGTGGTACATAAAATAATTCCGGTAACCAACCAAAAACAAAATCTTACCCTAAATAAAGATTTGTAGAATATAGCGAACGCTCCCCATTGGACCATAGAAATGTAACTATATTGGTGTATAAACCTACCAATAGTGTTTCTTTAAAATTGATGGCATAAGAGGGTCAGTGGAATGATAAATGGACTAACAGGTTCTCATTGCTTGATCATTAGTTCAACTCCAGTCTGCATCAGCACTGACCAACTACTGGCTGTAGGTGCTCTCAGTCTAGTGCCATGTAGATACACGACCCCTTCACAATTAGCCACCCTTAATGGCAGCATCATCAGAGACACCACTTTGGTATGACGGCTGTTCTACCTTTTCCTCCCTAATGACAGTCCCTACAGGTCACAGTTGATGCACTTTTACAGGGAAGACTGCATTGCTTCCACCTGTGCTACACCTCTTGTGTGGTTAAGGTTAGGACCACGGCCTCCAGGGCTGTCAACCCTCTTTTCAGGAGTTCTAAATTCTTACACTATTTTTTTTGTAAATAAGGTGATAGATTTTTAACTCTTTAAGAATACGTGTTGTCTAGAATCCTGAGCTGAGAGCGCATTTGTGTTTCTGCCCAGAGTACTTTTTTGTGTGTGTGATTAAATCATTAATCTGAAAACTGGGGGTTATAATGGAAATGCTGACAGACCCTAAACTACAGTGGCACTGTTATGCTGAAGAGCGTTTTCAACCCATGTACGCTGAAGAGAGTATGATACTTTGCAGTGATTATAGCTACAAGCAATTATATACTTTACATTCAGTTAGGTTTTTGTTTGTTTGTCTGTTTATTTGTTTTGGTGGGTGCATTTCTCAAGCACTGCTCCATTCAGTAAAAGATGGAGAGATTTTATTTATGACCAAGTCCAATCAGTTTTCTTCCTTCATTCTCATTTTCTTCCTACATGTTCTATTCCCTGCTTCATGCACAACTCAATAAGCAGTGAAAACGGCAAAGAAATATGTTATTTCCACACTAATCCTTATCTTCAGTTGGGGGCTAGAGCCCAGAAGCAAAGATAACACACCACTCTCACTTCTGCCATGATGCATGCAGAATGCTGCCAGCTGCTGATAACTAGGCTCACTTTCTCTTACCTTGTCTTCCCTCCACACCTCTGTTTGCCTGTTTCATTCACCTGTTGCATCTGGTCCTATATCTAGACTGTGAACTCTCTGGAACAGGCACTGTATTCTTGTTGTGTGTCAATACAGCACCTCACAGAATGGGGCCCAGGTCCTTGACTGTGGATCCATAACCATCCCCCTAGGTAGAACACCATCTCCTCACCCTATCACTGAACCAACCAAACCACTTTACTCTCAAAGTTCGGAAACCTTCCAGAAGACCTTGGCGGGGAAAACCACCCATTTGACAGACTCAGGCATTGATAAGTTTGTGAAACACTAGAACCAGCTGCATACCCAAACCACTGATGAGGCAGGTTACCTCTTCACCCACACACTCTGGCAGCTCACCATGATTCTCTGACAAACTATGGAGACTGAATCATGAAAGCATGGGACTCGAGTGCCTAGGCACATAAGCTACATTGCTACAGCACATGAACAGCTCACCTGCATACACAGGCGGCAGTCATAAGGGATGCTAAAGGAATCTTCTCACACACAATTGCATCACCTAAACCAAAGAAGAACTATTCTGTGGAAATTGGCTAATTGACCTGAAGTCAACTCATACATGTACACATGAGCAAGTCCTGCCCTCTGAAAGACCTCCTATCCTATTTTACAGACAAAAATCAAAGGAGGCCTTGCTGAGAAAGTGATAACCACACCAATATCAGAAACACATATCCAACCTCCCACCTGGCTTGATGGAATTCAAACTAATGTCCCAGAGAAAAACCCTGACACCTCTGAAGAATATTCCTCCCATGTTCTGGGAGAACTACTTCTGGCCCTTTTGGCTTCTGAAGTCTTGCAAACAAAACCTAATCCCCACGATGACAGAGAACATTTTAATGCTTCCTTCAAAGAAGACAAGCTATTGATCCTCTAAAAATGTAGCAGACTAACCAACCCTGAAGAACTCTTACACTTAATGCCAAATCACCTAGCCAGAGGCCCCCCCACACAATTGCCAACTCCCCTCTTCCTGCCAAAGTCATCAAGAAGACAATAGCTTCCAAGCTCTACCAGCATCTACCCTCTGCCAACATCTTGGATCCTGCACAAGCAAGTGTCAAAGGAGCCCATGACACAAAAATAGGCTTGCTTATACTGTTACACTATACTTTTTAATCTTGGAGAGGAAACAAACCTCTACGCTGAAAGTGCTAGATCTCTCTGCCATGGACTTGTGCATCAGAATTTAAGCTTTGATTAAAAAAATGTTTCCTTATGTTTTAGTTTACAAAGAAAACCTCAAAAACGCGAATCATGTATAAACTGACACATTCATGTCTTTCAGAGTGTTCAGACACCCTGAAACAATAGCTCTGAAAGGTCTGAATTGTCCCATTCACCTTGTGGAGTGTTTGCTCTGACAACTCGAGAAGAACTCCACCAAGCTTTTAATGGTTTGGGACCTGGCTACTTCAGAGACCACCACAACCCTTCAAGACAGCACAATTCCCTGATGTAGTTAGAGAGTAACAGGGTTACATTATCAGGCATATGGGGAAGAACGTTCTCTGTTGTAGAATCCTAACTATGGAATTACTTGCTGGAAGAAAACAGACTATACCCAAGCCTGAAGGTGTTCAAACAGAAGACATGCCTTTACCATAAAATCTTTCCCCACAAATGATTGTTATAATGCAAAACAAACGAACAAACTCCCTCCAGCTGTAAATTCACACTCCTCTGTAAGCAGAAGGAACAGAGAAACAAACAAACCATGTGATAGGAGCCTTATAAACAAATATTTAAGAAGAAATAAATCAAACATTTAACTACAGTAACTTCCTCGTAAACCATGTGCAATAAACCCTTGCTAAAGACGGTCAACAGCATCTGTAAGGTCAAAATCTCTTCTAAGTTACAATAATGAAATGCCCACTGACTATAGACTATACCCATACTATCTAGATGAAGAAAAAAACTTCCCATTGAAAACATTTGGCCTTGGAACATGAAATCAAACAATTTAAAGTGGCTCACGAGCTCGCACACAACCTCAAACTGCAGATGCCCTCAAGTTACCATTGACAAAATACAGACTTGAGAAACTGAGAATAATGAACCAATTCAAAACAGTGGAGCAGGTCACTGGAGCAGTTACATGCCAGAGAACTTTCAAATTGGAGAGGGTTGCAGAATCACAGGGCCAGATTCTGACCCTAGTTACCCTGGTGTAAACCTGCAGGAACACCATTAAGGTCAGTGGTGATACACTGCTGTAAACTCAGAATAACTGAGATCAGAATCTGGTCCACGTTCCAAAAGAATGAATTACCCCCTCCCCCAGGTTCAGAGTTGCAGGACTGGAACTAAATAACAGCCACTGTTTGTAATACTGAAATGGCATAATGAGAAATGACCGAGTTCTAGAGCTTCCCACAAATTTAGGTAAAAGAAACATCTCAGTTATAAAACATAAACCTCTCCAGTTTTATTGACAAAGATGGAAAGTATCAGATAATGAAAATTGCTAAATTCAGCCTCTGATTAGCAAATAAGCACTTATGCAGGGGTAAGCCTCTGGGCAACAATGACCTTACCATTGATTTAGTATAAATCCTTCTCACACAAATTAGCTGCCCCATGATTTCAGTGCTTCAATATGCCCTTGACAAAGGGGTTCTTGCAAAGTTCTGTGCAGCAACTGGCAATGACTTCTCGTATTTGGAAAGCTGGCAGAAATCCAAATAACTATGGACTCTAAACTATTCCATTTCTGAACCATATTACACTATTAAAAGCTGAGCTGCAGCATAGGGTGTACAGATTGGCAAACTGTTATGTTCTTCATGGACTGTATTCCTGACCAAGTGGTCCCACTAGTTCATGTAGTTTGTGCTTGTGTGTACAGAAGAGGCAACGAATGTGAACTCACGGCCAGATTCCAGTCTCACTTATGGCAGTGTAAATCTGAAAGAAATCCCTTGACTTTATTGATGATGAAGTCAATGGAGCTCCTTTGGATTTACACCAGTGCATCTGAGATAAGAATCTGTCCCTTTGACTTTAATTCAAATAGCATATGCTTCCTGTTTTTCAAGCATAAACAATGTGCAAATCTCATGAGTGGACTGCTTTCAACTTTTCAGCTTCTTTTGTATACCTTGGGCTTGATTCCAGTCTCTCTTATACCAGTGTAACTACACTGACCTCAACAGAGTCCCTCCTGATTTATACTGCTGAAAGTGAGACAAGAATCAGGCATTTTGAATATGAAAGGGATTATATACAACCAAATACCTATTCATTTTACTGACTCATCATTCTCACTGAGAGCTGAGAAAATTCAAGCCTGATTCTAGCAGGACTATCACTTCTCCCGTACATAGTGTTCTGTTTACAGACCTTTGAACATACGTGACACTATTTAGGAGTTGTTTCCCCTCCACCTTCTTCCACAAATATAAAAAGCTGCAATTGAAAGTCCAGGTCCTGAGAGAGAGTTCTGTTTTTTATCAGATGGTAATGATGAGTACATCATGAAATAATTTAATAGCTCTCATTAAATGCATTGCTGGATAGCAGGCTTGATTTATGAACAGTATGCCATGGTTATAAATAAGCTTAACTTTGCTTGTAACACAGCTGGTCAAGAAAATTAATGTTTTGTTTTCCATAACCTTTGTACTCTCTCCTCCTCTGCTACTATGGCAAAGCTCAAGGCATGTAACATGATCATTCTTGGAAAGACAACATACATCTGAATGCTTCTTACAAGCAAAATGTACCATTAGGTATTCATCTTTCAAAAAAGGCAGAATGCACATCTTCCTTATATTTTCTCTTTTTAAAAACTGACTTACTTCCAGACCTGCCACTTCTGCACATATGCTGGTGGGGTCACTAAAGCAGCATTTCCTGGCAAGTTCAGTACCACTAAGACTGATATTTAGCTCTGGCATACTTTGAAATATTTTTATAACATTTCAGTAAAGGACTTGTCTCTATTTCTCCTTTTTTTTAAGTGCAGGGGAGTAGAACAAAACACACTCCACACTGGATTTAATGTCCATCTTCCCAAACAAGAATAAAGGAAACAGGACACAGTTTGGTACAGTATAGTGTCTGAGACACCTTTTAGTGCTTACATTCATTATGGTGCCTAATCCTAGGCACATACTTGCTCAGCTGGGTAATGTTTTTTCAATAGCTCTTTTACTCACAGCACAAGATGTGCATAGTACATGTAATTCAGCAAAGGGAGAAAATCTAACTTTTAGGGGTAGACAGACGTAGGTGGTGCTTAGAAGAGAGTAGATTTAAATATGGCTGAAGGGAATGACTCTGATCATATGGTTAACAGCTGGAATGTATGGACATGATAATTTTATAACCCCTACAATTTCACTTACGGACCTAAACAGTTGTATATTGTTGTTATGCAGCATTGCAAAAGTTGCTACATTCTACCTCAGAGGTAGCTGCTTTTCAGTGACAGGTGAAGTGACCTTAAATGCAAAGCTTGTAAAATGGTTTTGGAGCTTTTTAGATGAAAAGTACTGTGCAAAGAATTTATGAAATGATTATTACAAAAATAACCTGTTTGCTTATTCAATTACATTCCCTATGCAAGTCAACTGGATAAAGTTTTCTTTTTCACTATCAATCCATATGATTATGTAGTGTTGCTGTGAACTACTCAAAAGCACCAGAGCTGGCTGCATTTCAACAGTGTGGGAAGTGATTCTTGTATGTTATTATATTACTATTATTATGCCACCCACTGATACATTACTACAAGAGCAGTAAATAATATAATCTTTTACAAATGTTTTTGTAAGAATGTATTTGTTTAAAGAACATAGAACTCAGAACAATATGGAAAAATGAATAACAACATATGAACTGCGTTAAAGCTGAAGTACATGTAAGGAAACTCTTCTGCATAAATAATAAATGTTCTGTGCAGAAGGTTATGAACATCAGTCCAGCAGGGTTGTAGTGGTAGAGTAGGTGGCCCATACCTCCAAAGTGATTATATGAACAAAAGCAATTGGCCTAGAGAACAAGGTGTCAAGCCTATTTGTTTTCCCACCATCTGGTTTGACCTTCCTTTGGTGGAGGGCTGCTGGGAGGGGTTTGATGGTCCAAAGAGTGGGAAGCAGTGGAATGCAGGAGGTGAAGAACTGTTTGAATATGTCCTCTCTCTTGGCTGCTCCTCAGATTGCATCTTAGTGCTTCCGCAGTAGACTAGCTTTCCTACATCATAGGGCACCCTGCTGAAGACCTGTGGCCTTCCTCTTGTTATGACTTTTTCCAACCCTTAGGCTGATCACCCACTATGTCAAGGTTGCTTTATTATTTTTAAGCATTCAAATTTTGCATGATCTCACACATTAAGATTAGATACAGGTTCTAAATGCCTGGGTAGGTTTCATCAGTTCACGTTCCATTTAGCAACCTCACCTCCTTTGACACACACTAAGATTTAAAACAACTGGCTAGATTCTCAGTTGATATAAATCTATGTAACTATGTTGATTTACTCTGGCTGAAGGCGGACAGCTACGACTGTAAGATCTTTTGGGCAGAGATCATCTCATTGTTCTACATTTGCAAAGCAATTAACACCTGGTCCACGACTAGGAGCAGTGCTCTTAGGTGCTACAACAATACTAATAAATAATAACATATCAATTTACACCAGCCAAGGGTAGGTGCTGGGCTGATTTATACCCGCTGAGGAACTGGTCAAATTCTATGAGAATTTGATTGGCTGGTTCCTGACTTTGCAGTGATTGAGCCCAAGTTCAGTATTTTCAGTGATTTAATATTTGCATCAAAACTGCTTGAATTCTGTGTTTCCCAAAAGGCAACATTATTATTGATGATATTTATGTTCCCTACGGTAATAATATTCTTCAGCAAATGAGAAACAGATGGAAACCTTGGAGTCATCCAGGCTCGATTAAAACGTGTCAGAGCAGAACTCAGAGTGGAAGGCCTAGCAAATGCACTATAATAATGGAGCTTTTTAAATCTGTGCTCTAGGCAGCACCATCTCTAGGAGAAAATTTCTGGAACCTGAGTGGTGGTGAGGGTTCCAGGTTTCCTCTCTCCAAGATTTCCAAATCAGGCAGAATCAGGCCATGTGTTAGAAGCTGATTGTTTTTCTAGTGACAGAACTCAGCCTGGCCTGTGAAAATCAGTCTGTTTTGTGCACCATCACCAGTAACAAAGATTCTGCAATCAGACCTCAGCTGACAATTCTGGTGACAATGCATAAGTCAGGACAGAATGCAGCTCGCTTTCCCTGATTCAGCAGTGCTAAGGTGTCTGTTAGTAATACAAATACTTGTGACACAGAGAGCTATGATCTCCTCTCAGTCCTTGTGCAGAATCCAGTTGATAAGTGGGATTTTCAAGTGTATATGTTATTTCAGAGCACAAATCCCATTGACTTTCCCAACTGACACCAAGATGTGTTCAACAAGCAGGACCGATCCCAGGCTGTTGACTACAGGGAATAGATAATAAGAAGGTGCCATTTTTATGTTTCTAACGTTTTAATGTATCTTTGAGCCTGTCTGTAGTGTTGTAAACATCATAATAAGGAACTGAGAGAGCCAGTTTGATGCATGTGTATATACTCATATTTCACATACACTACAGCATCAAGATTTAAAATCAAACACAAAGATCCAATTTCCATTTACTACTGCTAATCACAGTTTCTCTTGAACATCATTCAGTGACTTCGTCAGGGTCATTTCTACCTCTTCTACTACATACAGGAACCTCTTTTCTACTGACTTTATAATATTTATTTTCTGGTTGCAACCTAGATTTCAGGCTTACTTAGTCAATCATTTTTTGAATACGTACATAATATATTAAGTAACAAAATTACGTATGATGTGATCCTTGGAAGCTACCAGTCAAAACACAGGGAACGCGGAGAACAAAATGATTGTGAAAACCATGTCTGAACACTGAGGGGAATTTGGAAATGGCTAATCCCTGTTAGGACTAACACTTTTTTTTTTAAGTGTTAATCTACGATTAAAAGCTCTTTTGTTTATATTACCATGACTGCAAAATATCTGCAATAGCCACTTAACTAGAGCTAGAAGCACAGAGTAGAACATTCTCACCAACCACCTGGAACACTAAAGCATTCTACAGTGAATTGCCATATTTTTATCCACCTAAGAGTTCGGTCCTGTATTCCTTATTTGGGCTACCCTCACATTAAAGTCAATGGGCCAAATACTGAAGTCCTTATTCAGGTGTTACCCCGTGATAACTCCTACAGTTCAGCTTCTTCCCTTGATTGATAAAATGTTTTGCCTGAGCAAGAATTGAGTGAAAGCTAGGGAAGGACTTGAGGATTTGGCCCAGGAGGAACTGCAGGGTCAGACCCTAGATTTTTATATATAGTCATAATGCTACTATTGCTGTATGCATCTTCGAGGCATTAACATGCATGGACACACAATTTGGATCAAAATCCTCCAGTGGTGACCCCTAGTTTTCTTACTTGGTTTGTCCACATTTGCAGAACCATGTCACTAAGAAATGTGAAGCAATAATATTTTGGCATGCACGTATCACTGATTTAAAAATCTGGAATTTAGTTATTAATCCAAAGAAATGGAGTACAGAAAAAAATAATACAGTAACTGCTGTATTATATCATTAGTACGTACTGGAATTGCTAATATAAAATAAACAAGGAATTTATTCTCCAACAGATATTGGGCTGTTGTAAATAAGATTCTGAAAACACTGTAATGATTACACACACCGAGAGAGAATATCTGTTAATTATGGATGGCTGTTTCTTTCTAGATGAACAGATTACACATTAAGATCTTTCCCCTTAAAATGATATATAAAAGAGGAAGACAGTTCATCTCAATAGAACAAATGTATTCCTTCTTTATTGCCTCTGCAGTCAATGGAGTTGTACTACAGATAGATTTGACCCAATGACTCTAGCTTGCCTTTCCTGCTGGTTCCCATCTCTATAATTAACTTTTACTGTAGTTTCTTGCTATTATTTATGTAGAAAAGTATTAATATTGCCGTGATCATTAACTTTGTGGTTTCTATCAAGCTATCTGACTTCAGCTGATTCCATGGCTTGTGGATCATCTAAACTCTTTTTTTTTGGCACAAATTGATGACTATTTTCATCTCCCAAGACAAAATTCTCATTTTCTTTCTGATGACTCTGGTTTCTTACAAAACAACAGATTTTCCTAGGTGTGGTTGGCTGAACTGTCTACTGTTAAGGTTGCCAGATGCTTCCCATTATAGGATTGTATTTACAATTGCTTATAACTTTGCCAAAATATAACCATGCAAAAACAACGAGGAGTCTCGTGGCACCTTAATGACTAACAGATTTATTTGGGCATAAGTTTTTGTGGGTAAAAACCCCACTTCTTCAGATGCAACCATGCACATAACCATGCAGAAATTTTCCATGCCGGGTGTCTGAATGAGGCTGATTTTTTTGTTTAGTTGTTTCCAAGAACAAGGCTAGGAAAAAATATGTTGTGTTGCCCATGTTAACAAATCCTGATAACCTTTTCTTTAAGAAACGTTTGTGACCTCAGGCTTTGGAAAAAGAACATGAAATTTGGCCTGGATGTTTCGTTATTTTAGGGATGTATCTTTTGCTGTTCCTGTGAAAATCCACCAAATTTAGCCAAATTATAAGCCTTTAAAAAATCTCATTTGCACATGCTCAGTAGAGACTTAAGAGTTTAGCAGCTAAAATCTCCAAAGATTCCATCCTCATTGAGGCTCCATCCCCTCACAACTCCTAGTGCTGACCAGACTGAACATACACTAGACTCCAGTCCAGGGCTACAAGGGGAAGCTGGACTTTCCCTGTACTGGCTATTGTGGGCCGGGCTGGGGCTGGGCACTGGAACTGAGCCTATCTCTCCTGTGCTCCCACTTACCTGCCCCCGAGGAAAATGCCCAGGCAGCATACAAGAACAAGACATCTGATTTGAAAGCAGAGAGGACCAGAGACAGACTGAGAGGGAGGGAAAGGAGAAGATGGAGAGAAAGAGCTTAGTGAAACTGGGACTGGAGTGTCGGGGAAGAGAAACTTGACTGGGAGAGCAGGACACTGGGAGCTGATTGGTCAAAGAGCCTGGGATGGGAAGCTGGGGGGAAGGAAAGGCGGTGACTGGCTGGACAAGGAGACCAAGACTGGAAAGCAGAAGTGGAGAAAGGAGACTGGGATTGATAGGCAAGAAGACAGGGAATGGAGCCACTGAGGGAAATGAAGGCGGGTTCGTGGGAGCCAACTGTGAGGGAAATACTTCAACTGCACATGGAGTTGGGGGAGGGGAAGAGACTGGGACTGGCTGGACAAGGAGACTGGCATTGGAAACCATTAGGGGACACTCAATCCAACTAATAGTTTGCTTTTTTAAAAAAAGTTGCTCTATCTCCGCAGTCCATTATGGGCAGGGAGCACTGATCCAAGAACATGCTCAGTCCTGCGGGGAAGGTAGCACCTCACAGCTTTGAACAGAAGCTACTATAGTAGCTTGAGAAGCTAGTTATGGTGAGTTCCAGTGGAGACTCATCCAGTCAGAAGACAAGAAGAGTATTTCTGTGACATTTGGCCTTCAAAATAATGGTATGAAGCAGGTAGAATTGGTGGGCTCCTTAGGTTTCGAGAGATACACAGAGACAAATCCAGGGAAACAAAGGACTGCCTCTGCCATAGATTTCCTGTGTGACTTTGGGTAAATCACTTAATTTCTCCTTGTCCTATTGAAGATACTGCGAGTTTTAGCACTGACTTCAACGGTGTCAGGTCCACATCTGTAAAATAGGGATAACAGATGATTCTTTTCTCTCATCCTTTGTTTGTTTATCTATTTAGATTTTAAGTTCTTCATGTACAGTGCCTAACAATTTTGGTTGGGGCCTGTTAGAACGACCACAATAAAAGGAAACAGCAATAATAATTCAGGGACCATGCGTTATGGATACAACAATGCAATTTGCATATTTTTCTACAGTACACAGTATATGGGCCAAATTCTGATTTCTGCTAACTGGGACGAATTCCCTTTGACTTCTGTGAGAACTTAACCACTGCAGTGGGGGCAGAATTTAGTCCTGTGCGTATATGTTTCCTATATAAACAAAGCAGGAAGGAAAAAGGGTCTTAGATAACCATCAAAAAAATGGTTTTGACCTTTTTAACACTGCTGCCAAGAATAAAACTGACAAAGCCTTAGACTCTGGGCTATCCCTGAGACTGTACTGCTGCCAGAGTCAATGCAGATGTGTTTGTTGGTTTGCACAGGAGTGTGTCTTATCCTCTTCTGTCACAAAAAGTTTAGTTTAAAGTTGTATGGAAAAGGGAAGTCAGAACTGTCAATAAACTGACCCTGACATGATCCACCTATGATTGGCATCTAACTGATGTATTGACACAGACAGGGGAGCCCAGTAGATAGAGTACTAGACTTAAAGTCAGAAGATCTGTTTTTTACCCCTGGCTCTACCACGGACTGACTGTGACTGGATACAGATCAGCTATTCTATAACTCAGGTTCAAAGAGTGTCAAATGAGACACTACTTGACTTTGGAAAGCACTTCGGGATTTATGGATGAAAAATGCTATTTAAGTGCTAAATATTTTTATCTAACTATGTTGCTCATTTTAGACCAAAATTTACCTTTGTCCCACTTGGACGGCATTATCATAGCTGAGTAGTAATTTAGAATATTGCTATGAAGTGTTAGGATTATTATCTGTAGATGGTCAGTTTTGCTGATAATGGATATCTGCTGGCTGCTCAGACAGACCACTGCTTTAGTTGCCTTAATAAATGAATCGCAACTAATGACTACCTTGTAAAGAGTTAAAACTGTGTCTTAACTTCAGCTAATTTTCAAGCTCTTTTCAGTTAAAATAAATTATTCAGCAGTTCCTCCTTTACCATCATCATCTAGGCTACATTTCTAATAGTCCTTTCTGCTGAACATTCTCTGTCCTTACATCAGTCGCACAGAGTCTGCAGGAAGAGAAAGCATGCACAGTATATACAACAAAGACAAGGCTGCTTTCTCTTAACTGCTATGACACATGTGTTGCCCAAGGCAGAATGGAGATCAGTAGTGTCAATTACGTTACAAAAGAGTACAGCAAACAGAAATAATGCACTGACTTCTGAAACAGATGTAGCAGCCTATTTATTATCTAACAGAATCATTCGCCATAATTCACCTTCTACCCTCAGGAGTGTTAGGTCTCTTTCACTATCAATGAACCCACCAATTGGCGCAAGAAACATTCCAGGTCTCCAGTTCCACGAGATATAGAAACAGATTCTCCATCAAAGCTGAGAAGATGCGGTGAATAAATAACTGAACAATGAGGGGCCTCTGGCACATGCTCTTAGGAATCAAAAGAGCCAGAGAAAAATAATCTCACACTGATCAGACTGCAGCATTTAATAATACCCACCAATCTGCCTATTCATTGGTCTGTCCAAATGACGCACCAAATATGGAAAACAAATGCAAGAGAACCTGCTTAGTGTAAACTTGGAGGATACCAAAATTCAGTTTAACATGAAATACAACCTCCTGATTCAGTGCCTTGTAATGTCCAAACTGCAAGTCTGGTTGTTGTGAACTGCATGATTAGAAGCATAAATCCAGTGGCCTGCTCGAGTACCTTGGCTGGGCACTGGGGATGAAGAATATTTCCCACTGGCTGTACAGTGGGATGGGGCTGCTCCATGGAGGCTCAAACAGTTTTTATGACCTCCTCACCCCAATGAAGTTGGGGTGGGGTAGCAGGACCAGAAGTTCTCTGCAACAGATTATTTTCTGACCCTCTTCCAGCTCTGCCCAGCCCTGGTTTATGTAAAACCATGAGGCCTTGAAGAACTCACCTCCAGGCAAGTGATGCTCACTATTTCAAATCTATTCCTCCTCTCTTTGTGGGTTCTGTAGCCAGATGTCCCTCAGCACCCATGGAAGAGGGGTAGGTTTGCTATACTGAATCGGGTAAGAAAGAGATGGTGCTCCCATAAGAAAGGCCTGTCTTATAGCTGGAGAAAGAGGAAGTCATCCCTGAAGGAATCTGCCAGTGTGAAGCCAGGTGAGTTTTCTGTTCTTCTTGCTTTTGAGTAGAAGAGTTATTTGCACTCAAGTTTTTTTCCAAATGTGGTTTGCAACAGGGAGTTTTAACTGAAAAAGAAGGTGCTAACTGTACGGTAACAGTAATACTAGCTGCAGCCCGAAGGATGGAGAAGGTACAGAGATGTGGGAGATCTTTAGTCTAGTCAGCTAGGATCAGAATGCCAGCCTCGCAGATAACTAATGCCTCACAAGCAGAGCTCCTAGTGACTGAAAGCACAGGAGTCTTCTCTTTCCTTCAAGTGTTCCTGAGCAGTTGGGGCCTATTAGGAGCTGTTCTGCATTGCCAGTGTGCAGAATGTTTTGGCGATAGCCCCTTCTCCTGGAACTCCCTTCATGCTGGGGGCAGCCAGGAGCAGGGGGCATAGAGCAAGAGGAATATTTAGGCCACCAGATCAGCACAAAGGAGATGAAGGGAGGTGCCAAGATCTGACTTGGATTAACACCTAAAATCTTATTCACCCACAAGGCAGCACGCTTTAAAGGTGATGGTGAGTGACAATATAACATTAAAGTGGAGGTATATGTTCTGGCTCGCTGTCATAACAAACCTAGTAAGGTAATTTTCATTCCACTTGAAATAATATTGCTAAATGGGAAAACACTGTGGTCAATAAATAGCATTGCTGAAAATGAAATGGCTTGCAAATAAAATTGATTAACCCTTCAACTAAAAGCTAACATTAAGAAAACTCCATTTAAAGTATCTTGAATCTTGTCTGCAAAAGACATATCATATAGCATGGGGAATGGCAGTATTAGCATCTGAATCTGGCCAGCAGAGCGGTGGTTTCTGTGACTGGGGCACATATTCACAGGAAATGGACTGACTCCACCAAACTCAATGATCAACAGAGAGTAAGTGTGTTTGGTCACTACCGAGTTGGGGCCTGGCCCTGCCAGCTATTGAACACCCAGAGCTCAGCACCCTGCAGCTGTTCAGCAGCTTGCAAAATCGGGGCGTGAATGAGCATAGATTTGAACTACTGACTTAGAACTGAAAAGCAATGTTGTTTGTTGCTGAGAGCAAGAGAGTAGCAGTACTGACAGTGCTGCAGTGAGGACTACAGGGGCGTGAACTGCAGCACCCACCAAAAGGTTGCGCAGCACTCTGTCTGCCCCCATGTGGATGCTGCTGGTGTGAACTAAAAGGTACTGTACCTACTTCATTTAGTCCTGTTTGAAGAGGACTTTGCAGTATAGATGTAGCCTGAGTTACAATCTGAACTCTGTCGCCTTTGATGAGACACTTCACTTTTATGTGCCTTCATTTCCCCCTCTGTAAAATGGGGATAATTCAACTTACCTGCTGCAGACAAGCTTTAATCTATCCATATTTCATATTTGATTCAGAGCAGAATTCATGTTAAAAGAGAAATATGAGAGTCGTGTCTCCTTAACCTGCAAATGTAAGGCAGAAAATAAACTAATCCTCTTTGGCCAGGGACAGTATACTTTGGAAAGAAGGTTAATTAGTCTCAGAAAGACTTCCTCCAACAAGAACTAATCATGTGGAGTTGGGGAGGGGAGATACAAATATGGGCTGAATGTCAGCTGCTGTGTAGATCTACCTTCAAATGAACATTTTAAGAAATAAAGATACTTGAAAAACATGAAGTCAGTCTGTTTACCCAGGGACAATGATTATAATAGTGATTATCTTTACGACATATAGTGGACATTTCATAAAAATCTGTCACATACCTGAGAAGGCCCAGGTGTGTAAATACAGGTGCCTAGGATATGATGAAACTTTACCACTCAAAGTATCACACTATCTGGTGATACCCAAGACACTTGAAAGAGGTAAGCAATGAGAGGACAGGCAGCACAGCCTAGTAGGTAGGCACTGGATTGAGATTCACGAGATCTGGGTTCTAGTCCTGGCTTTGCCACTGGACTGCTGGGTGATCTTGGGCAAGTCACGTTGCTTCCCCGTCCCTCAATTTCCCCATCTGGAAAATGGCGATACTGATACTGACATTACAATACTATATAGACATTACAATACTACCAGAAGGAAAGATGCTGCCTCAGTGACAGGGAGGAGAAAGGATACATGCTCTAGAAATGTAACAAATTGCTTAATGGCCTGTAACAACAGGAGTTGTATTTCCCTAGATGAACTTCCTCCAAGTATAGGACTAGGTATGTTGTAAGTCACTGCAGTAGTGAAATCTACCCAGGAAGGGACCTCTTGTGAGAGACAGATTGCAGAACAGGAAACAGTACCACTCCTCAAGCATTCACTGGGGGCAACTCCTTCTGCAGTGCTCCCCAGTTCTGGCTGCAATCAGCAGGGGCTAAATGAGGGTGTTGTCATGAATCACATGTTAGTGTTACCTGTTTGCGTGAGTCAGCATGGGGGTGATGAAAACATATGTGAATGCATGTGAGAAAGGTAGTTGTATGAACTGTGAGATGCTGGGATGTGCAGGACATGGAGCACCTGTATTCTACTAAAAACTAGTACATGAGTCAGCCTGCAAGTGGGTGTGCGTGGGTGCAAACAAATACAAATGCAGACATGTGAAAATGTCCTGGTTGACATGACACATACGATACATGTGTGCTCAGATCTAATCAGGGCAGGGGGAAAGCCAGTTAGCTATGAGAAGAAGGAACAAAGAATCCTGTGGCACCTTATAGACTAACAGACGTTTTGGAGCATGAGCTTTCGTGGGTGAATACCCACTTCCTCAGATGCATCTGAGGAAGTGGGTATTCACCCACGAAAGCTCATGCTCCAAAACGTCTGTTAGTCTATAAGGTGCCACAGGATTCTTTGCTGCTTTTACAGATCCAGACTAACACGGCTACCCTCTGATACTTGAGAAGAAGGAAGAATGAGATCCAGAGCTGACACTACTTCATGCAGATGTCATGAGAGTTTCTTCATTAATGGGTGAAATGTACCCCAGCAGAATGATGTCACAAGTGCTAAGCACCACTTACTGCCTATTTTGAGGGCTTAAATGGACTTCAGAGGTGCATGGGTCTTCTGTAGAGAGGTGAATTTCATCCTTCTGCTTGTAAAGCTGTTTGAGATCCTTGCAGGAGAGACACTAGAAGCACCAAGTGTTATTACTATTATTAAAATTATTCTATTACTGGACCCCCGAGTCACTAAGCTTCCTCCTAACTGCTTTGTGAAAAGGCTAAAATGCCAAAGTTATCATCCTGTCAGGAAGTCCAGCAATGTAAAAATAATACCCAGTCCAGGCAAACAAACAAAAAAACCCACAACCCTTTGAAGACTGGCTTGAAAAGCAAATGATATATTGCTTACAAACAACTTGGCTCATAAATCAGAAGCTACACAACACACAGGGCTCCTTCCAGAGTGCTGTTCCCTTGCTTAGCTGAGTTGATGCAGGTCAACTCTTAGCTGTACTACTTACTTCTTCAAAGGCTGAAGAAAGTAGCAAGTATTTTTTAGTCCTGCTCAATGTTAACCTGGGCATTGAAGACAAAAACAAACAAAACCCAACAACAGCAACTAGAATTTCACCAAATGCAAGGGCCTTATCAATGTTTAAGGCAAGACTAATGCAGAGCAATGTGTTTTGTTTGGAAACACCCTGGCAGCGTTTGCATTAAGAATGCATGGTCTCTAATATGGAACATGTGTTTGGTGAGGATAATAAAACTCCTGAGCTGGGATGTCAGGAGAGCTGAGCAACCTCCTCCTTTCTGCTGCCTGGAAACTGCTTTACAGTTTATTATTTTAAGTGACAGAACTTGACAAAACAGGTGGGGCTGGCACATTAGGATGTTTCACACCAGCCATCTGTCCAGAGAATGTACATACCAAGGGGAAAAATGTGTGAAAACCACCAGCAGTAATGAAGGCAGGCAGGATTCTTAAACATCTGGAAAACTGGGGCCTGGTGCAAAGCCCATTAAAATCACTGAGAGGCTTTCCTTTGACTTCAGTAGGCTTTGGATGAGGCCCTAGATTTCTCCAAACAAAAGCTACATATAAATTAGTTTTCTTATTAATGTTCAGGATTATGCAGTGCAACACGTGACAGTGTGCACATAACGTGGTTTGAGCATTGGCCTGCTAAACCCAGGGTTGTGAGTTTAATCCTTGAGGGGGCCATTTAGGGAACTAGGGTAAAAATCTGGGGATTGGTCCTGCTTTGAGCAGGGGGTTGGACTAGATGATCTCCTGAGGTCCCTTCCAACCCTAATAGTCTATGATTCTAATGTGCAGAAGTGCAGAAAGAGTCTGGGAGCTTTGCTCAGGGAGCCCTGCAGACTTCTTTGTGGGATTGCAGGGGAAATCTGTTTGAGACCTTAGGCTAGACAGGGACAGTCTGTTCATGCAGAAGTTGGTCATGACTCTTAAGGCCTGGTCTATATTTAAACTTAGTACGACATAACCCCAACTGTAGATGCAGCAAGGTCAACAGAAGAGTTCTGTAGCAGCACTGTAGTGTAGTCACTTACTACAGCGACGGAAGGTGTTTTGCCTTTGCCATAGTAAAACCTCCTTGAGAGGTTGACCGAAGAATTCTTCAATCAATCAATCTCGCTGCACCTCAGTGAGGGTTAGGCTGACCTAACTACATTGCACAGAGCATGAAATGTTTCACAGGCCTGAGCAATAGCTAGATTAACCTAATTTTTAGGTGCGGACCAGGCCCAGGGATGAAAGTAACTCCAGACACTTACTGGTACGGGGCTGGGGCCGGCTCTGGCCCCCTGAAGGGGCAGGGCCTTGGGTGGAAGGGGCGAAGCTAGGGGTCAGCATTCCCCAGCCAGCCCTTCCAGGCCGCCTGGCCCCACCGCCCGAGGCTCTAATGGTGATTTAAAGGGCCCGGGGCTCCAGACGTCGCTCCTGCGGTAGCGGTAGGCAGCAGTGGCGTCCAGAGCCCCGGGCCCTTTTAAATCACCAGCTCTGAGGCAGCTTCTCCCTTTGCCTGTTGGCGGCCGAGGAGGGGCAAAAGGGGCAAGGACGTTAAAGTGATGCAGGGTCCTTTGTCGCAACAGTGCTTTAATGTTACCATCAGCGGTCCTACCAGCAGGGCCACCGACAGGGGAGGGGGGCAGCAATGTTAAAGCGCTTTCGTACTGGCTCACTTTCACCCCTGACCAGGCCTAAGGCCAAGTGCTCTACTGCAACCCTCAACTAGACCTATCTGACTGCCAGTTCTGAGAGAACAGCCAATATCCCCAGTGAAAAGATATTACTTCCCCCATCTTGTCTCTCTAGCCATTCCCCCAGGCAGTTCTCCTGCCCTGCTTAAGTGGTATCATATAGAGAGCACTGGAGCTAGTTCTGTGTTTTCTCTGATTTACAAGTACTAAATACAGACCTATATTACTCTCCAGCGATTTCTTTTTAAATTTATGTGACATTGCAACTAAAGAATTGCTCTTAGTTTAGCTGCAGTGCTTTGAATAAGCTTTAAAATCAGTCATAGCTAAACTACTGTATACAGGACAGCTTTCTAAATGTAGCCTTTATTATTATTATATGAAAAGCAGCCTGATCTGTTTCAAATTTAACATTTATTAGCTGCTTATGCAGCTGCAAGTGTGGTCATTTCCTAGGATCACTGACCTACTTGGGCAGAAAGGGATTCCAATACTCTATGGGCTGGTCTACACTAGGGGGAGGGGATCGATCTAAGATACGCAACTGCAGCTACGTGAATAACGTAGCTGAAGTCGAAGTATCTTAGATTGAATTACCTACCGTCATAGCATGGGATCGACGTCCGCGGCTCCCGCTGTCGACTCTGCTACCGCCGCTCACTCCGGCGGAGTTCCAGAGTCGACAGGAGACACGATATACAGATCCCCGAGAAATCGATTGCTACCCTCCGATACGGTGGGTAGTGAAGACGTAGCCTCCATTTTGCCTAGAAACTGGAAATGCTCTTAAAGTACCAAAAAGCACGCTCGATAAGATTTAGCACCATCCCATTAATTTAGTTACTCTCACTGCAGACAATATCTATCTACTGTACTTATATGGCCCCTATCACCAGAGAACTGAGCACTTCACAGTCTTGAAGGCATTTATCCACACAGCATTTCTGTGAGAAAGATCAGTGCTATTCTCCTCTTTTGGCGGGCGGGGGTGGAGGGGAGGATTGAGGCACAAAGAGGCTACATGAATTACTCAAGGTCACAGGGAGTCTGCCACAGAGCAGGGAACTGAACCCAGGCTCCTGCCTGGATGATGCTTCCTTCTCTGTATTATTACCTTTGTAGACTGGAAAACTGGCATACCTAGGGTGGTTCCACTTATGGCAAATCCTTTCTGATACAGCAGTACACCTCTACCCCGATATAATGCAACTGATGTAACATGAATTCGGATACAACGCGGTAAAGCAGCTCTCTCGGGGAGCGGGGCTGCGCACTCCGGCAGATCAAGTTCAATATAACACAGTTTCACCTATAACGCAGTAAGATTTTTTGGCTCCCAAGGACAGCGTTATATCGGGATAGAGGTGTATTTAATGCAAGTGTATAATCCACAGGGCTGATCCTCGACTATTCCCAGGTGTTCAAGGGGTTAATGTAACCCTGGAGTATAGAACTTGTTTACTGAGTGAATTAGAGATGGACAGTTTGCTGAGAACATGTTGATCAATATCTTCCAACTGCCAGTTTAATAAGGATCAAGGGAAGGCCTATTAATTTTTGTGTTTTCCAACATTTGGCGACAATGTAAAAATATTTCTTCTATCTACAATAAATTAACCTTGATATTGGCTAGCTGGACATTTTAGCTGCAGTTCTATTTTAAAAGCCCATGACTAGTAATCTGGCTTCAATTAAAACGTTTGCTTTCCAGGGAGTGGATCACAGAAGACTCAAAGAGGTGATCACTAAAATGGTTACTATGGAGTTCAGGCTGAGGCAGGCAGCCTCTGCTCAGCCCCTAGCCTAAGGCATTCATTTTCTCTGAAGTTTCTCCTACGGGATGGAAATTATCGTGTTTATTCAAAGCCCAAAGTTAAATTTTATGGGGAAAATCTGCTGAGCCACATTTGAATCCTCCATGTGTGAAAACAAAATAGATTTTGTGCTCTGGAAACATCCGCTTTGTTGGCGAGAGAGGGGAGAGGGGCTGATAACTCCAAACTGGCTCTCCCCACCCCAACTTCAGACTTGGTGTTTACATAGCCCTCAGTGGGCTCGTAAGGCAATACCAGTACAATAATGCCTGAGGGGTAAAACACTTCCTGCGATACTGCCAGAAGCAGCACAATCTCAAAACAAGTTTTAATCCTCAGGCAATATTTTACTGCTAATGAGACAAATCCTGCATCCCTTTAGCATCCAACACTCCCAGTGATTTCAAGGAAATATTTTAGCATTCCAACAAACACAGAGAAACACATTCAGTACACACATTTCACCACACATGCTACTTCATCTGTACTGAATATATAAATATAAACACAAATACAGCATTACTGGAATGCATCCACATCTAGGGAGGAGGCAGCAGTCAGCCATATAACATAACACAATACAGTGTGTGGATATGTGTGTGCGCACACTGAAATATTACCATTTGGATCACACTGGGATCAAGCTTCCTGTCTCAGAAGTGAAGGATTCTTGCAGTACCCTGTGCAAATTAACAGGTACAGTGGAAGAACAGTAGTGAAAAGCCAGATTCAGACCCCTTTACTCACCCTGAATTATACCTTATTCACTTCATAGAGACTACCTGTAGAGGAAAGAGCTACTCACCATGCACAAGGGGGTCAGAATCTGGCCACAGGAGACACATTTAGTCATAGTCTAGGTCATTCATAAAAGAAAAGCTGAATCCTTTTTCTTTGTAATGTTTCCTTCCAGTGCAAAGGCACCAGGAACTACCCCAAAGAAAGACCAAGAAGACAGACAGAACTGGGCATTCCTTCCAAGCCTCCTCTGAAATAACATTTAGCAGAGGACCCCTAATTTGTTGAAAAAGCATGCAAAAGTGTGTAGCCAGAGTTGTTTTCAGCTTGGATGTAATTTGGGTTTTTAAGATCTCTGGGCTCTCATTTAGCTTGTAAATTCTAAATAAAAAGCCAGCTCCTACATAAAAGTCCAGTCTTGAATGGATTCCAGAAGAGCAGCTGATGAACGGTGCTTGTTAGGCCAAATCGCTCCTCTATGGGAATTAATGCCAGAGGGAGAGAAGGCCTCACAACCACAGGCCAAAAATATCCTGCTTCTGAGGGTGAATGCAAGCACTTAACCCTATTCTAATGACTTGCATTGACATTTAAAAACCAAATCCTGGTCTCAACCTGCAGCCAAAGTCCACAGACTGTGCTCCTGGAATCTCTGCGTGGGTGTGAAGTGGTTGGAATCCTCCTCCTCCACAACCCAGTTGCAACTGCAGCTCCAAGGATCTATATGTCTGGTGCCTGAGCTCTAGGACCCTGCGAGGTGGGAGGGTCCTCCAGTCCAGAAGTCTACACTGCAGTTAAACAGCCCTGCAGCCTGTGCCCTGCAAGCCTGAGTCAGCTGGCTCAGGTCAGCTTTGGGGCTCTACCTGCAGTGTAGACATACTCGTTGTATGTGCGCATGCACCCACACACCTTTAGAAAATGGTTACACTGAGCAAGTATTACCCCTTTGAATAATTAAGGTCATGATATAAAAAATACACTTACTACTGCATAATTAAAAAATGCTTCTGCGCCTATAATGCATGTTGCCCTTGATCATTTGAAAGCAAGAGAGAACAAAATCATTAAGAGCTAAATTATTCTAGTAGCCTATTATCATAGTGTAATCTTATTAGGAAAAATTCATGCTGGTATAGCCTCTTATCTTCTCTACTTACAGATGAGTCATGTGGCTTACCTCTGAGTGCACAAAGATAATGAAATTACAGTGAATTATGCAGTCCACATATGGAAAAAGGAATATAATTCTGACCCTTTAGGGAAGGGTGCAGATTTTTCATAGGGACGGGAAAGCATCTTTACTCAGTTACCATTACATTCATTGTTATTTGTAGACAAACACAATTTTGAAAAATCATTTAGGGCTTCTATTGTAATGCTAAAACGGAAAGTCTACTGCAATAAAACAACCAGTACTACAATATTACGTCCAGTCTGCCACTGACGCGATGGAAGACATTATGCGTAACATTTGGGGTGGATTTTTAGAACTGCGCATACATTAGTGCACATATGCTATCAATGATCATGGTAACTGCATGTTCCGATAACTTTCGCATGCACAGTTTTTGTGACTGCAAGTGCAATCCCAATAACAAATTATGCTCCTTGTATTTTTTTTTTCCCCATTGGCCACTCCATAGCCTGGTTTCCGACAGCTGGAACAACAAGCAACCTGCTGATGACTGGGTTGCCAGGGGCTGCCTATTTGCAAATGGCAGTGTAATCAACCCCATTTGGTCTGCTGATGCAGTTTAAACCCAAGACACTCATGAACTTCTACTGTTTGAGCTAAAGGACTAAGTCCCCTAGCTGGCAGCTGTAGCAGACTCGTCCATCTGTTATTTAGACCAATCATTAAAGGGGGACAAAGGCCTAAGCTCTTCTAATGTGGGTTATGCTTCAACACCAAGGAGGAGCGGGGAATGGAAAAGGGGATTTCAGGGAAACACTGGCAGGTCTGGAGTCTCCTTTTAGCTGTGGAGAAATTAAGGGGATGAAGAACTCACAGGCCTGCAGGGCACAACTGAGGAAGAGGCACCAGAGAGGGATGTAAGCAGAAAGTGGGGAGTGCACAGTTGAAGATACCAGTGGGTTTAAGCCTGGCCCTATACTTCTATCATCCACTATTGAACCAGCATGCAGATCTCCCCTGGTCAAATGCAGCAAAGCCCTTATGCTCCTAGGTGGGATTCTAAAGAGACTCCTGCAGTCTTATTCAGGAAAATGCCTCAGTCTAACCAATATACTTAGCAGGTGTTCAGCATTGTAAAGGAGGGAGGGATAGAGAAGGTAAAACATCTCATTAATGCACCTGGGCTTGAGTCTCCCCACATGTGCAAGGGAGATAATCGTATTCATTTAGTCATAGAGGGGCTGCTGATCCTGCACGTGGCCAAAGGGCTTTATGACCATCAGAGGAAAGGGAAAATTATGGTGCAACTTTGGCCAAGTCACTTCCCCTCTCTGGGCCTATTAACTGAAAAGTGGAGCCCCCACTTGTATGTCTACTTGTTGCATGTAGGTGCCCAAATCAGGGATGTGTACCCAGAAATGGCTAGGTCGGCACCTCCTACAGCTGGCTACATGTGCAAACAAATCCTCTGTTCACACACATGCATGCAGTAAGCACGCATGTAAAATTAGAGGTGGACTTCAGAATCCAATGACATTGCTCTATGAAAGTCAGCCCATCTGTGACCCAGTTCTCCTGTCTGTAAAAAGAGATAATCTTACCTACTCCTCTTGGCTCTGCCACTGGTCTGCTGGGTGACACTGGGCAAGACACGTCCCTTTTTGGGCCTTAGTTTCCCCATCTGTAAAATGGGGATAATGATACTGACCTCCTTTGTAAAGCACTTTGAGATCTACTTATGAGAAGCGCAATACAAGGGCTAATTATTTTTATTTATCTTTATAAAACAATTTGAGTTCCTCAGATAAAAAAGTGTTCTACATGTGCAAAATATTTATTATTATGATTAGTTTTATTACTTTGCAGGCTTCTCTCTCAGACAGCTGTAAATGTTAGCCACTTAGCTGCACTCTACTGTACCTTAGCTGCATTGGCCACTGTTGGTAGACAGGATACTGGGCTGGATGGACCTTTGGTCTGATCAAGTACAGCCATTCTTATGTTCTTATGTTACCTTTTACCACATTGTATTTGTATAGGCTGCATTTGAAGGTGTCTTAACCAACCTGAGTTCAATTGATCATGAACTTGTGACTTTTATGGTACAATAGTAATAACCTGATTTACGAGTAAGTGGCATAAACATAGCATAGCCTTAATCCTCTCATTATCATCTGTGAAGGTCTATCTAAAGGATATGCATGCAACTAAAAGTTTTCTGCAAATGTTAATTACAGTGGGCTTAATTAAATAATGACTGGTTGATCTTTTGATTGTATTAGGCTTATAAGTAGTATTATTTAACTGAAGTATGGATTACAACCATGTTCTAATTAAACCCAAAATGCATAGCTTATATATTAGGAATCAGAAGGAAATTTAATAGTTGTTTAGGGTCACACTGTTAAAAAAATATTGATGTGTTCTCTAAGGCCTCCAGCATTTGGTTAGTATTTTCTATCCAAGTCAAAAAGATACTATTTAAAATGGTATATCCAGGTAAAATTTTTTGGTGCTCTTAAAAGGGAGCTGGAATTTGATTTGGACTATAACTCTCATGCCATATGCCTGTGACCTTGATATAGGACTGCTGACTTCCTCAACACACTGTAGGTCAGGAAAAGATGAGGAAGGCTAATATTCCTGAAGCAACTGATGCACTGATTAAAAATGCATTTTTGGACAGGATTGAAATAGGAGCAGTACTGATTGCTGCTCAACGGTTGGTTCCTCCATACACCATATAGAGGAGGAAACTCCTCATTAGCCTGCACTGTATTTAGATAGTGATAGAGAGAATAGCATGTATTCTTGCCACTAGCCATAGGGAGAAGGCATTTAGCATTTGACAGATAAGTAGCAGTTAAGTATAGCTCTGATCAGACGAGCAAAGTACTGTACTGATCAGAAGAGTAAAGCACTGATGAGAGGGGATAGGACTGGAATAGCAGGGGTATTGAAGGTCAGGACTGAGGTGCATTAGCGAAGCAATGAGAAGGATGTGCAGCTGTTGCCTGCACGGTGCATGATTCCAGCCAGCGCTGTCTTTGCAGCACTGAAAGGAAGTGACCTAGTTTAATCAAACTTTTTAAAGCCAAACTAACAGTTGCTGGAGTTAACTGGGGGCTGGGAGCAAGGCATTCTCAGTGGAAGGATCTGAATTTGGGAATTAATTTCCACCATCCATCTGAGAGTGCCTGTGTTTGAACATCTTTAAGGCACAACGCAAAGCCTTTCTTCTTTCTCTCCCTTCTGTGTGTGTGTGTATGGGAGGGTGGAGTGGGGTGGGGGAAAGGCGTGTGTGTTGCTGGTGGAAACCTCAAAGCTAGACACTTATAGAGTCAAACAGCATGCACTTTATATGTGTAAAATATTTCAATAAAAAGGTTCAGGGACTGTTAGTGTACAGTCTGAGGAAGCAACTCAATAGTTGCTTCCCCTGGAAAGACAACTGTAGCAGCAAAAGGACAGTGCAACTCCCTTCCAGACTTCGTACAAGCCAGCACCGCTCTTTCTGAGAACTAGAGTAGTAGTAATGAACGTTCAAAATGCTGGCGAGTGAGGAAGAAGCATGAATTCAGGAAGAGCTTGTGGTTATGTTCAGAGGTGTCATGAAAGCCACTAAACTAGCAAATGAGATGGCACTTATAATCAGCCTGAACTGAAGACTTCCTGTCATAAAAATACTTGAGTCTGGGCATACTGCAGCCATTCTTGGAACAGACCAAGCGACTGAAGGGCGTACAGCGGTAGCATGGACTACATCTGAACCAGTTCACAGAACACTGCCGTTAAGTTCAAGTTTATCCATGAAACCCAACCATTTCATTAATTCCCATGTTCTGTTGTGAAAAGCCACGTGCCTAAAACCATTCCCCCTAGCCCTAGCCACAGTCGTCAGAGAAGGTTTCAGTGGCTCATTGTAAAACAACTTGAGTAACTGAATCTTGTCTCTTCAGTGTTGGAGTTGTCATGCATTATGCTCATGGTCTTACTCACACTCCCAGCACACCTTTGTCCCCTGTTACAGAACCCCCTTCAAAAGGGCTGACATTCAAGTTACGTACAATGTATGACTGGAGCACTTACATATAGATGCAACTGGCTATCACCTTGTCTTCTTGTAACATACCATACAGACCTGCTGCAACAAGTCTGATCTTGCTAATACATCTGTTCCTGATGATGCCCATAACCACAATCTTATGCTCTTCCTTTAAATGTTTTACACAAGTTATAGCATTTATTTCTCAGAAAAGATATTCCAGTCACCTCTCTTCATCTGACCACCATATGAATAAGAAGGCCAGGAATGAACCTCACCCTCTATCTTTCTCAACTTGGTACTGCCCATCTGAGTTAAGCCCCATATGACAGTGTCATGACAACATAAACTCATCTGTGGTTTATTTAGTCACAGGATAATATCAGTATAGACAGTCTTCCTATATTGGATGAGCCGGTCTTTAGTAAAGCCAATCTCATTAGTGGATTCTCCTTGAGACGTGGTCATTTTTGACACCATTTTATAAACTGGCCTTCTTCACCTAGTAGCTCCAGCTGCTGGACTCTGCCTACCCAAATGAGAGGAGTACGTAAGGATGCGGGGAGTAGGACACTGATGATGAAATTCTGAATGGGATGTAAAGGACCAATTCCCGCTTCCCTGACTTAACAAGTCAATGGACCCACTTGGATGAGTAGGGCAAACTGGATTTGGTCCTAAAATGAACTGACTAGTACACATGGTCAGAAAGCAGTGGGATAGTAAATTGATTCAGCACAGAGATGAAGCAGTTGACAAATGGAAAGCTGCAGGGATTAGTAGGCCCAATCATATTCCTATTAGATTACCAAGAGCCTGGAGGAGAGAATGTGCTACAAGGTGTGATGCAGTAGGGACTGTCTGTGTGGGGAGTGGGAGACCAGGGGAGGACTTTAGGGGATGGACAATGCCAGGGCCTGTAACCTGAGCTAGGTAAGGGAGGGGAAAGGTCAACACCTTTGCCCGGGAAGGGGACAAAGGAAGGGAGTGGCAGGAGGGAAGCAGTTTGAGTTTGGGCTTGGGGCTGTGTGGGCAAAATTCAGGGTATCCTAGCTAGGATCCAAGCACCCTGAAAGCCTAGAAGGACTCGGTGGAGGGGTCCTAACTGTGCCTGCAAGCTCTGCTGTAACCTGTGTTCCTGTTGTCCAATAAACCTTCTGTTTTACTGGCTGGCTAAGAGTCACTGTGAGTCCCAGGAAGACGGGTGCAGGGCCGGACTCCCCACACTCCGTGACACAAGGCATACACATTTTCACAGAATAAGGAAGTGACACAGCCAGTCAGTACTGAAGAGGATGGAACCTGGAGCCAAAAGGATGCAGAGAGAGTAGCCATGCCCAGATAAATAATGGACTATGCAGATTGGTGGAGAGATGAGGACTCAGTTGAAGAGGATTATGCCTCAATCAAATGGAGCAACATGGATGGCTACATGCTGTAAAAGATTGCATGTTGCTCAGGAGTTAGACTCTGGAATGATAATGGATAGAAATTTAAAATCTCAGAATCAAGCATCAGTTAGGAAAGCAAGGAGAATAACTGGCTGCTTCAACAGAGGAGCACAGTGCTAATCAGCATTGATTCTATAATGTACTTGGTGTGATACCACCTATTAGATGAATGCGTACACAGTTAGGATCCATGTTACAGAAAGTCTGAAAAAGAACTGGGAGGGGAAAGGTGTCAGTGGGGGAAATGAAGGGAAACGACAATGGTTATAGCCATATGGACAGGTTGGGGAAACTTGCTTAGTATTCATTAAAAATGGGGAATGGAAGGTGGGAGATGAATGAGGGATTAAGGTCCTGACTGCTCTGTCCCGTATTTAAAAAACAAACATCAAAGATTTGAAACCAGACAGTGCTACCTTACACTCCACATTACTAGCAGTGGGTTCACCAAAGAATCACTTCCAGAAGCAGACACAAATGAAGATGCTACCTGGAGAAACTATTCTCAAGGATGTGTGTGTTACATACCCACCCAGCTGGAGCCTTGCCATTGAGTTCACACTCAGAGAAAACAGAGAAGTAAGGAAGCAGTGCCAAGCACACCATCAAGAGGGAGAGGTAGTGTCTGCTTAATAATGGAACTGTGTTCTACATCTCTCTTTCTGTCTGATTAATTGTCCTCCCAGATAGGCAAAGAGAGGCCTCAAATATGTCTGAGCCTATATATAGCACCACCTGACATCAAGCAGTAATAGGAAAGTCTGCAGATACCCTATCAGAGGGGCAAAAAGGAGTAAAACAATCTGAATAAAAGTGATATGATTTAACAATAAAAATGTAAGCTATACATTCCTTTAAAATCCACAGACTTTGTTCCTGAGGGGCCAGGCATTAAATCCCTTTAGCAATAGGATTTACATGTTGAGATGAGGAGAGGTAAAGCAGTGTTAAAAAGAAGATAACACACATGCTACTTCACTGGCCCTGCTAATTTTCATGCAATTGTGTTTTGAGATGAAGAGGTACCTCTTTTTTTTTTATGAGCGCAATAAGAGAAGATATTCAAAATACATTGTCCTTGTGGCTACATCTGCCTTCTTTTTAGAGTATGCATCCAGGGGAAGCACAATACGGGTGGTGAGGTGTGCTCAATAATTCTCTTGCTGCAAGGCTCATCTGATTCCTTGGGCTTTTCCTGGATGTGGTGTCCAACTGTGGAGCATTATTATTTAAAGTGGGGTTCTTAATTGCTAATTGGGTTTTCGTGCTATTGATGGATTCTGTTGTGACTTGACTATGGGCAGAACAATTTGTTCTATATTATGGTTATTTAGGCTCAGCTCCTCAAAGGTATCTAGGCACCTATTTCCTATTGAAATTAATGAGAGTTAGGTACCAAAATATCTTTGAGGATCTGGGCCTTAGTGAAGTTTTTGTACTTTTAGTATTGTATAAGTATGTAGGCTCTGATTCAACAAATCAATGTGTTTCAACAAAGCACTTAAGCACATGCTTAAATTCAGGGACAGGTTTAAGTTCTGTTAAAGTTAAACACATGCTGAAGTGCTTTGCTGAATAAGGATGAACTGAAGCACATACAAAAGTGGTTAGCTGAAATGGGTTACCTAGAGCCTGGGTAATCTTTTTTAACCCACTGGAACAATAAATACATATAAATACAAAATGAAAGAAAAAGAAACATACTCCTTACATTGAAATATACTGTCTACCCACATATCTGCACCATAAAAGTAAATAACCTCATCTAAAACATAATACAAACTCATCTTTTGCAACAATGACAAGTGGGTCATTTACAAAACTGGAGCATGTTTTGGTGCTTTTTTATAAAATCAAAACAATGTGATTTTTAAAAAAGTTTATTTAAGATTAAGCAAATCCGGTAATTCCACCCCCACTCTCCCATTATGACAAACCTTCTGAGATTTTGTAACACATGTAAGCAGCTGGATCACAGAGACAATCTATTATCTGCTATGTAATTATGATATAGCCTTGTCCCTAGCTGTCCCTGCAGTTCTGACAATTACCGATGCTCAATGAATTTTGAGCATGCAATCATGAAATGCATAGCTCGCGTAAGAGTCGGTTGATAGCCTTAAATCGATTTCGCTGGCACAATTATTAACAAAATGTGTGTTAATCTGAAAATTCTGAAATGCAAATGATCTTGCCAGAATTTGAGTAGAAAGAAGCAGCATGCTGCCAGCATTCCCCGCTGCATGTGGCTTTCCTGATTTCATATCACACTACAGAACCTCATCATCGCTGTTGAGACATGTGATATGCTCTGTTCACTGAAGAAGGCAAGCAAACAGAAAACATTCATGGTCTGTCTCACCCTTCATTAAAGACAATGGCCAAACTCCTATAAAATGCAATGGGAACCAGACTGGGTCCTCTGAAATTACAGGCCAGTAGCCTAATCACAACTGTGACCTGAAAATCTCTTTTCCAGGCCAAATGTGGATCTTGGCATAAAGATGAGCCCTTCTGGTACTGCTATAATGTCTACACGCTGTAACCCTGTTACCATAATAATATGCAGGAATAAAGGCTGAAACAGACAGGATAAAATGGAACTACTGTATGATAGCATCCCTTGGCTTTTGCAAAAGAATGGGCTGCTTTTAGCACTTCCATTGGATTGGATTTGTAGTGGTTTTTGGATTAAGCTTCCGGTTACATGTCAAATGATAATGAGCCTTTTTCTTTTGCAAGTAGCTGTTGCTGTTTGAAAGCTACAGTATAAAGGTTTGTTGCACGATTATAAATAGTGAATTGCACAGACCAAGAAAGAGGATTCATTTATTCTTTCCTCAGTGCATGTAGAGCCAAACCCTGCTTGTTTTACACACATAAGCTGCCTCATTTATTTCAATAGGACTGCTTGAGAGAGCAAAGCCAGCAGGATTTGGCCCCTCTGGTCTAAATCCTCAGGTGTATTATTCTGCTGCGCAAATAAACATTCTTGAAACCACCTCCCATCTGGAACGGTGTCTGGGACTGGGGCTGTACCAATAAAATGCCATGCATCCTGCCATCAAAAGGCACAGCAGATGAGTCCGAGCCACGCAATAGCTTTCTTAGTGGCCCAGTGAAGCTCTTGGAGCCTACTATTGAATCTGGTTAGCGCGGTGGTGCCCAAACTTTTCCTGTCATGCCCCCCCACTTACCAGTAATGGAATCTGTCCATGCCCCCTCTCCATTATTGCACAGTTGGCTCAGCAGCGGAGTCTGGGCTGATGGCAGAGTTCGGGGCAGAACTGGGCATGGGGGGAGAAGGTGGGGCTAGAGTTGGAGTTGGCATGGGGGTGGAGAGGGAATGAGGGCAGAGTGGGGCTGGGGGCTAGGGCTGGAGCTGGGCAGGGGGCGGAGCTGAGCTGTGGCTATAGGGGGAGCAGGACTGCAATTGAGCCCGGAGCTGGGCAGGGGCTGGAGCTGAGCTGTGGTGGGAGCAGAGTAGCAACTGGGCCAGAGCTGGGCTGGGGGTAAAGCAGAGCAGGATAGCACTCCCTTCCTGCCCTCTGTGGGGGCTGGCCCAGGCTCCACTGTGCACCCCCGAATGTTTCTCTGTGCCCTCCCAGGAGGGGGGCACACCCCACAGTTTGGGGACCACTGGGTAAGCAGGCACTCCTTGACAACATGTATCACTGTTTGAGCTGCACTTCAGCCACAGTTTGGATTGTCTCAAAGATCCCAACAGTGCAGGCTGGATGCACAGAGGCCTTGCCCAGTCTGGAATTGGTTAAGAAAGGCCCACTGACAACATGGCAGGTCAAACGCAAGTGGGCGAGCAGTAAGTTCTTTGACAAGGAACTGATTGGTGGCTGATGTTAAATACCAGTCTTCTCACCACAGAGACTTCGCTGTCATGTCCTGGCATGACAGCCTTGACCACAGTGGGTGTCGTGATGAAAGACATGTAGCTGGTGTGCTAAAAAGATCGTTGAACAAGGGCAAGTTGGGTTGGCATGTACTTCTCAAGCAGCTTGCCAGCTGCAGTCAGCCTCCTGATGTACGGGGGAGTAATGTGGCTCAGAACTGGAAGCCATGGAAGATGAATCAGCTGGAGAATTCCTGATGATGCACATTGTTCAGTTGCATGTCAACAAATCTGGTGTGTCCTGACTGACTTCATACTGGAGCACAGTATTCTGCTCTTAAGTACAAGATGGCAAGGGCAGAGGTCCTTAGGGTTGGAGCATCCACTCCCCGTGAAGAACCTGCCAGTTTGCTGAAAAGGTTATTGTGAGTTGTGACTTTCACTGCTATCTTGCTCAGGTGGCTTTTGTACATCAGTGTTTGGTCAAGGATCATGTCTAAGTAAACTGGGTATGCTTCACGCTTCAGTTTCTGGCCATTCATTATGATTAAGGCTGTCAAGCAACTAAAAAAATTAATCGTGATTAATCGCTCCGTTAAACAACAGAATACCATTTATTTAAATATTTTTTGATGTTTTCTACATTTTCAAATACATTTATTTTAATTACAGCACAGAATACAAAGTGTACAGTACTCACTTTATATTTATTTTTATTACAAATATTTACACTGTAAAAAACAAAAGAAATAGTATTTTTCAATTCACCTAATACAAGTACTGTATCTCTTTATCTCTTTATCATGAAAATTGAATTTACAAATTTAGAATTATGTACAAAACCCCCCTTGCATTCAAAAGTAAAACAATGTACAACTTTAGAGCCTACAAGTCCAATCAGTCCTACTTCTTGTCCAGCTAATCGCTTAGACAAACAAGTTTGTTTACATTTGCAGAAGATAATGCTGCCTGCTTCTTGGTGACAATGTCACCTGAAAGTGAGAACGGAGATTTGCATGGCACTGTTGTAGCTGGTGTCGCAAGATATTTACATGCCAGATGCGCCAAAGATTCATATGTCCCTTAATGTTTAACCACAATTCCAGAGGACATGCATCCATGCTGATGACAGGTTCTGCTCAATAATGATCCAAAGCAGTGCGGACTGACGCATGTTCATTTTTATCATCTGGGTCAGATACTAACAGCAGAAGGTTGATTTTCTTTTTTGGTGGTTTGGGTTCTGTAGTTTCCACATTAGAGTGTTGCTCTTTTAAGACTTCTGAAAGCATGCTCCACACCTCATCCCTCTCAGATTTTGGAAGGCACTTCAGATTCTTAAATCTTGGGACAAGTGCTGTACCTATCTTTAGAAATGTCACATTGGTATCGTCTTTGCATTTTATCAAATTTGCAGTGAAAGTGTTCTTAAAACGAACATGTAATGGGTCATCATCCAAGACTGCTATAACGTGAAATATATGGCAGAATACAGATAAAACAGAGCAGGAGACATACAATTATCCCCCCCAGGAGTTCAGTCATAAATTTAATTAGCACTTTTTTTTTTAACAAGCGTCATCAGCAGGGAAGCATGTCCTCTAGAATGATGGCCAAAGTATGAAGAGGCATATGAAGCGCATTTAGCATGTAAAGATCTTGCGACGCCAGCTACGACAGTGCCATGCGAATGCTGATTCTCACTTTAAGGTGACATTGTAATTAAGAAGTGGGCAGCATTATCTCCCATAAATGTAAACAAACTTGTTTCTCTTAGCAATTGGCTGAACAAGAAGTAGGACTGAATGGCCTTGTAGGTTCTAAAGTTTTACATTGGTTTGTTTTTGAGTGCAGTTATGTAACAAAAAAACCCTACATCTGTAAGTTGTGCTTTCACAATAAAGAGATTGCAGTATAGTACTTGTATGAGGTGAACTGAAAAATACTATTTTTTTATTATCATTTTTACAGTGCAAATATTTGTAATAAAAAATAATATAAAGTGAGCACTGTACACTTTGTAGTCTGTGTTGTAATTGAAATCGATATATTTGAAAATGTAGAAAAACAGCCAAAATATCTAATAAATTTTAATTGGTATTCTATTGTTTAACAGTGTGATTAATCACGATTCATTTTTTTTATCGTGATTCAATTTTTGAGTTAATCGTGTGAGTTAACTGCAATTAATTGACAGCCCTAATTATGATGTTTAATTCCTTCTTAGCATTGGTATGGTGGAGGTGGAAGGTGCTATAGACTGCCTTGCTGGTGCTAGGCTGAAGGCGCCATGTCTTGCAGAAGTCAGTCAGCTTTGCAGCATCATCACTCAGGGTCTTCTCCGACTCATAAAAAGTCCAAGCCTGTAGCCCGCAGTAAATGGCCACTGCACAGATGAACTTCTGTGACTGGGTTGGTGGCAGGTCACTGATGTATAAATTGAACAAGATTGAGGTAAGAACAGACCCTGGGGGTAACCCGTTCATTTGTTTTTCCCCAAGCACTTTTTTCTCCCACATGCACCCTGAACCATCTGTCTTGGAGTAGCAGTTTGATGGCATCAGTAACTCATTCTGGGAGGACTCTTGATATTTTAACAAGCAGACCCATGCGCCAGACCATATCATACACTGCAGGGAGGTCAAGGAAAATAGGGCCTATTTTCAGGTTTCTTTGTATTGATATGTATTGAGAAGAGCAAATTCCAAGAATTAGTAAAGTGAATGTCATGTTCATCATTTTTTGGAAGGGAAATTGTTCTCATTGACCACTGCAGAAGAGCACATTGCTGGCAGTATCAGTCTATCTGAAGTATCCATTTAATCCTAACATTTCAGGCCAAAGTCAGCCTTGGTGAAAGTGGGTGTATTCCCAGTGAAGTCAATGAAATTGCATCTGCTTAAACCATGGGCTGGACTTGACCTCTGGATTCTATCTTCTAAACTTAAATCTAGTGTTCCTTCTCCCTCCTCAATTCCCAGCCCAGCCTTTGTTGAGAGCATCACTAATTTGCTTCTCCTCGAGGACGACTTTTCCCAGCACTGCTTTTCATCAGCAGGAAGCTGGCAGGCAGTAATGAAGACCAGAGGTTAGCACTGTCATCACTCCCAGATAGTCCTGGCCTTGGTGGGTATCAGATTGATACTTTCCCTAAAGCTTCAGGTTTCCAAGGACATCAAGAATTACAGTTTAACGCCTAAAAAGTGCACAACAATCTGAGAATCCCAGGTGAATCTTCTCTGGAGAGCAAGCTTTTCATTTGCCATCTTGAAATTCCGGGAAGAGTTAATCTCTTAAACAAATGCATTATCCTCACCAAGATTTTTTTTTCCCTATGAAAGCTCAGTATCATTTGCATCTCTTTGACAGCATTTTGCTATCTCCATATCTTTGATGTTATATACACATAATTGCAAATCATGTTTTCTTAATGACTCAAAAGATTATTGCATTTTTGCATCTATTCTAAGCATGGATCCAAGCATGGCAGTGCTGTTTGATATAGGACAAACACTTTATTCTCTGGCACTCCAGTATTAATGGTTGTAGGCTTGCACTGTCTTACAAACTCAGGAAAACAACTATTCTGTTGTGTGTCTTCTGGACAGTATGTTAACACTCAAGGAGTGCTGGGTGTGAAGAAAACTCGAAGTGTTGACTGTATATTGTAAAAAACAATTATTTAGAGGCTTCTAAATCAGCTTTGTCAATTTTATGCTCACTAGACCTTTCTAAAGGATATATAATATTCTTCTCTGGTTTTCTTTCTTCAAGAAGCATACTAGCTGTTTGGTAAAAAGTTGTAATGGAACAGTGTCACTCTGCACTTGTTACTCAAGGAATCACCTAACCCCTACTACTAGAGCAAGTGAAAGTAAAAAGGACAAACATTTCATGGGAAATTTTCTTTATATTCCCCCTCTCCTTCCTGCATTTTTTTATTTAAAAAATTTGAAAACATGATTGCTAAAAATTTATTTATTTTTTTTACAATTTTCAGCCAGCTGTAGCGCTAGTCAATAATAGGAGAAAACATCTGAATATCCACTTCACCCATCATCTGCCATTCTGACATGAGGGAGGCTCTTCACTATCCTGGCTAGCTTTGAAACCCAGGTCTCTCAGATAACTAAAAGCTATGCTTTCCATTGATTCAACAGGAAACCCACTTAATAACCTTACAATATTATAAACCAGCATAGAAATAATCAAAGGTACCAGAGGCATGATCCAGTGACTCTTGCATTAAAATCCTTAGGTTAGCAAGACATCATAACATTTCAAAAAGCGTTTTTAAGTGAGAGTCGTTTGGTCACAAAATGGAAAAAACCCAGAACTTAACTACAAGTTTTACATATTGACATTAATTTGGCGTGTGGTATAAAATTGAATGATCTCTCTATGATGGCAGTTCTAGAGACAAGAAAAGAACATTTACTTTTTATCCTAGACTAATTTAAATCTAAGTCCTTCAAACAGATATCAACTCTAGGTTTAGCTTGCAAGAGTTGCCTGCTGTAAAAGACTATGCAGAACAATTTTCTACCTCAAGGTCAGTTGCCAAGTCTAGTGATGTGATTAGTGTATGGCATTGGAGTATCTTTTAGGACTTTATCAGTGAGTAGCTATAGAATTGTTCCTAGATGGGAGCTTTGTCAAGTGTAAATGATTCACTCATTTGTGCACATTTTTCACTTCAGTGCTGTTGGGGGGAAAAAAGTAATTGCATTTGTGGGACTATTTTTAAAAGAATAGTCAAGTGCTGTTAAGAACATAAAAGTTGATAGGACCTTAGGAGACCTGACGAGTAGGTGCAAATAGCTAAATTCAGGTGCTAACAGAGATTATTGGCACCAAGGCTTCCATAATCAGACGACAACCAAGATTTAGGTTATAAAGACAAAGCACCGGACCCCATGCTGGTGTAAACTGGCATAGTTCCATTGACTTCAGTGGAGTTACAGCCACTCACACCTGCCTGAGGATTTGGTCCAACATTTTTCCTCTTCTTCTAGCTGCTACAGTCAGTGTAAATTAAATTTCACAAATCTGGGAAAACAAACAACACATGGGTTTTGTGTAGAAAATGTATATGGCTTCTGAGAAAGTGCCTTCATTATTTTTTCACATCTTGACCTCACCTGGGTATTAAATGTTAATGGAAAAATCAAAAAGCAACACAGAGGTATGTTGAGTTCTCAGGGTCGCGTTCAGTACACTCAGCCCGAAGTGCTTAAGAACTCTGTTTTCCATACAATTAATAATTCACAGTAGCATAAATAGTAGTTGATGGGTGGATCTATGAGGCCAATATTTTCAAATTTGGGTGCCTAAGGTTAGACATCTAAATCCACATTCTGTCACCTAATTAAGTGCTTTGATTTTCTAAGGTGTAAGTTGCCAATAAAGCCAGTGGGAAGCCAAGAGGTCTTAGCCTCTCTGAAAATCAGGCAATTGGGTGCAGGTGCCTCATTCTAGGCACCCATGTAAAAAAAATGTGGGCTAAACTCCAAGCTGTGATCTGAAGTTAACAGCTATCAAGAATCATCTCCTCTATCCAGAATGGGTCATACGGAAAAGGACAATAAATTCTAAGTGACCTGAGCAGATGGATCATCAGAAAAACTAAGACACAAGTGGAGTGAGCTACACTTCAAAGGATCTCTTCTTCCCATCTTTATCAAGGGGCTTTCAGAGTGAAACTTCCATTAACATTAATGGAGATAACCTGTCAGTTCTCAGTGCAGTGCTACAATAAATTGCCAGGCTCCGTTCTCTATGACTTGGTAGATCTTGGATGGAAATTACTGAAATAATTTTCCAAACCTCTTCACTTCTTTTTAAATGAAATCTCTGTAGATCACACATTAGGAAAGAATAACCAGATCATCCATGGAGTGTTTCTGAATCTATTTGTTTGCCTTCCAGGATTGAAGAACGTCATTATATGATATTCACCCCAGTTTAATTGGAATAAAATAATTACAAGAATGATTAATACTCAGGCTTGTAAATCTTCAAAGCTGGGAGTGTATGAATATTTAGGCTGAAGCTGCGCATGTAATCTTTTTAAACATCAGAGAGCGAATTTCTCCATACACTCTCAAATGGAACTCACCGGCACTCCTCTGAAATTTCATCTTCTTTTCTAACAGGTTTTCATGTATAGATCAAGCATGTAATACTGAAGTATGCTTTGTGCCCTAAGATTGCACATTCATATCAAATAAAACTGCCTGCCACCTCTCCACTTGTACTTTTCTAAGAGACCCTTTCATCTAAGGAAGCTTGCGCTGACTGCTGAAACCACAGGAGATCCATGACTGGCTTAATTGCTGTACGGCCAATTCTCTCCCTGCCCAGAGACCACCTCCCCCAACCACCAAATAATGGGCCCAACCTTACATTCCTTGTACATCCATTGAAGTCAAAGCGGGCTTTGAATGCAAGAGGAATATAGAATTAGGCCCAATGTATGCATTTTTTTTTTGGACTAGCAATCAAAGGAAACTAGCTTTTCCTTGAACTCACAAATGGAGCAGAAGACAAATCTAATAGAATAAAATTCCAGCTCATTCATTTTAATAGTTAAATCAATCAAACAAAACCCCTGCTCAAATGTATTGGTTTGTTGATTAATTCTAAGCCCTGGGATGCAGCTTAAATACTTCTCACATGGGCTACGCAATTACTAAAAGGAACACATTTGTGATGTAGTTATTAGATTTAAAATAAATATGGCCCAGATTTTCAAAAATAGGAGCCTAAAGATAGTAATCTACATCCTGACTTAAGCACCTGCCTGATTTTCAAAAGTGCTCAGCACTCAATAGCTCCTATGGACTGCATTTCTGCTAAATTTGAGTCTAATTTTGAAAATGTTTCCATTTAGGGGACAAAAATAACTCAGCTCTAGTGACGGAGTTTTCAAACTCTGCATGTCTACCGAGAGCCACTGAAAACACTCAACTTGGGAGAATTGCTCTACTGATTCCATGGCACCTAAACTCAGGAGTTTGAAAAGAGCAGCCGCCTCAACTCTTCAGAAGCCAATGTTAAATTTATTACATTCATTTTTAAAATAAAGTAAATCTCATCAGTCTACATCAAAGTGGCTCACATTATCTTTGCAAAATGCTAATAAATAGTTAGATGTGTGCAAAAAACTAATCAAGGTGAGTGATTTTGGGGTGAGCACCTGTGCCTCAGACCTCAGCATGAAAATATGTCTCCTGCTGGAGAAATTAGCAAGGGGTTGATCGGGGCTCAGAATGAAAGAGCTGATATAGCCTCATCTTAGAAAATGTGGCCCCTATATTAAAATAAGATATTATTTAACCTAGAACAAATGAATGTCACTCTCTTTTTAAAAGTAGACCTACACTGTCAGAGCCAGGAAGGACCATGCATAGAGTCTTATATCTTCTTTTCAGTATTGTGGCACACACATGCAGGGGTGTGGGGTGTGGAGGGGGGAGATGGACTATTTTTCTCTAATTTACAAATAATATTAATATTTAACCAAGAAAAACAATTTAAATGGACTTCTTATGAACTGGTGCTTCTAACTACACCACCTTGTTGAGCTGATGTGCTCCTGAATCTCCAGTAGTCTCCAACCCAGCTCATTTTCTATGAAGGTGACTGAAATCCAAGGCCTGAGGTTTAGCACTGATATTCTGCTTCTCTAATGCCCCTGTGAAATGTGAATTCATGAAAAACACTAGAGAGACAAGGTGGGTGAGGTAATACCTTTTATTGGTGCAATAAAAGATATTACCTCATCCACCTTGTCTCGGTAATATCTTGGGACCTACCCTGCTACAACCATACTGAAAAACATTACTCATTACTTCCTAGTAGGAAGCCTACAGTTGTAGTGAAATATCCTGTATTTGCTGCCACCTAATGGACATTTGGGTCCATGACAAGCAAGTGATTGAGGGAAGGTCACATTTTGAAGCACTATATCACTTGTACCTAAATGAGTTATTAATGTAGAATAATTTCATGGACACATGCGTGGATAACATGGCAGAAAGTGCTGCACTGGATCACTGATGTATGTCCTACATCTTATAAGTAAAGTCATAAAAGAAAAAAAAAATAGACAATTAGAGTCTGCTTGAACAATATGGATGGGATTTTCAAGGCACCTAGGTGACTCCGGGGCACACGACCCATCAGAAGTCAATGAGATGTACTCCTAAGTCACTTAGCTACTTCCCTCCCTACAAGCCTTGCTAAGGACTGACTTTTGTCAGTTACAGCACATAGCTCTCTAGTGTAATGGGGTTCTCCCACCACACAACCTAACCAACTTAATATGTACCAACACAGATTACTTTTTGTGCAAAGACACAAATCAGCCTGAAGTTGCAGGAGGATGAACCTGTCCAAAGAGGGGACCAGGAAAGGGGAACAAAACAGGTGATCAAAACTAATTCACAGTAGCAAAAGAAGTGCCCTAGGATGGGTGTAATTTCTGCCAAGTGTCAGCTTCATCAGTAATAGGAGGGATTTTAAATTTATATATATATTTTAGAGTTGGGTCTGAACTTAGGGTTGCCAGGTGTCCGGTTTTCAACAGGAACACTTGATCGAAAAGGGACCCTCCCCAGTCTGGTGACAATGAGCAAGTGAGGGTGGGGGAGAGCGAGCGATGGAAGGAGGGGAGATAGAGTGAGAGGAGTGGGGCCTCAGAGAAAGGGGCAGGGCAAGGGTGTTCGGTTTTGTGCAATTAGAAAGTCTCCAGATGAGAAATAGTTTCCCAGCCACTGGACTATCATGGATCTGGATTTCATCTCTGATGCCTGCCTTTAAAACGGACCCAACCAAAACCCTGGACCCAAAATCATCATGCTTTCCTTTGAGCTATGGTGGACTCTGGATCTTATGGCTGAAGTCCACCTCTAGAACTTTTACATAAGGATGGAGTATTCTGTGGCAACTAAGTCTTTAGCAATGACTAGCTTCGCTTCCCCATCAGTTTGCTTTTTACTACTCCGAACAGATGTATTCTGATCAGTGCAAGAACAAGTTCTCTGCTTATTTAAGTTTCAGCCTCCTAAAATATTGACACAATTAACTTTTTCAAGTGCTGAGTGTCACAGTTCAGGGCAATTATACCTTATTCCCCCCCTCCATGGTCCCTTGAGGGCACCCACTTTTAGGCTCCTAACTGCTCAGACATCCAGTCTCTGGCAGAGATCCACATCTCTCTCCTTCTTGACCAGAGTTTTTCCAGGCTTCACAGTTCCCTGTCTACACTGTGATATCTCCAGCAACCTAGACGGGCTAAACAGGCTAGCGTCTGTGTTTTGCTTTCTCTCTGAATGCGATAAGCAATCTAATTGCCAGCAATTACAGTTACCATACAATTCCTTATAAGCAGCACATTTATTCTTAAAGTAAAAGTACTTCAGAGAAAACATTTTAAAAACAATAAAAGAATCTACAAGCATGATAAAAGCTTACCAGAGGCCATCCCAACTCCAGCTTTGGGTGTCAGTAGATGTCAGGCCTTCAAAACCCACAACTGGGTTTTCCCCATAGTTACATGTTCATAACTGTCTTGGATTCAGAACCAGAAAAAAACATGAATAGTTCAGTATTTCCTTTATACAATGTGGGCCTTAGATCTTGGCCTAATGGAACAAGTGATCAGCAGACAATGGCTCACTCCTCGGGATGTAGCTTCAAAAGACTGGGTTTTTGCATAACTTGATGTGGGAACTTTGCATTCACCTCCCTTTTGATATTCCCCAGGAAAACCACTTAATGTTTTTTTGTTGCAAAAGCCCATTCTTGTCAGGCACATCATTCAGTATAGCCCTTGGAATTCCCGGTTTCACATCTGTCACATCTCCCCCCTTTGGTGATTACATACAATCCTGGCCCACAATAATATCTTAACAATTAATTTAGTGCAATAGACCCAAAGAGACTTAAACTTAATTCAATAAGGTCTCCCAAGGATATTGCAGGAAATTGACATATGTCACACTACGCATAGTTTTAAAGTGTGTTGTGAGATGCCCCAACTAAGACCATTCAGCTACTCTGTGATGTGCTAGGCTATCTTAGGGTACATCTTCACTATCTGCCGTATCAGCGGGTTACAATCGATTGCTCGGGGATCAATATATCGCGTCTCATCTAGATGCGATATATCGATCCCCAAACGCGCTTATATCGATTCCAGAACTCCACGAACCCGAACGGAGTTGCGGAATCAACAGGGGGAGCCACGGATATCGATCCCGTGCCGTGAGGACGGTAAGTAATTCGATCTTAGATACTTCGACTTCAGCTACGTTATTCACGTAGCTGAAGTTGCGTATCTAAGATCGATTTTCCCCCGTAGTGTAGACCAGCCCTCAGGCTACTTTCTGCAGAAACCTGTAAAACAACTCCAACAACATTGCAGATGTCCCTTTCACAGTTCTGGCTACTTTAAGAGGGGAATTAACAACCTTATTCTATACCTCTACTCTTTTTTCAGGAATCTCCCTTCAAGATTCCAGTGGCATATGGCAAGTGGTAACATTTAGCCTCCTTTTGCACCAGTAGTTCCATATTTTGGGTATAGACACTGAATTTCTTCCCCTGAATCCCTGTCATTTCTCCCATCAACAGCGCACGCGCTGGCACTAGATGTAGAGTCAGCAGTTCTCCGGACATCAGTATAGAGCACACTTCTCCAACACTGTCTTCTGAAACCAACCAGTTCCTCTGCACATTATGTGTGTTCGTGGAGACACTGGGCCCATTCATCAGATAGGAGAATTAAGCTTGCACTCTGTTCCTTTAGGCCCTCAGTCAGCAAGGTACTTAAGCACATGCCTCACTTTAAAGTACTTAAAGTTAGTATTACCACTGAGGTGAATGGGACTGCTTGCCTAAAGTCCATGACTTCAATGGAACCACCCACACCCTTAAAGTTAGGAATGTGCTGAATCAGGGCCTAAAATTACATAATTACACTGTACTATTTTTCAAAAACGTTTTTCGCTTTCCTGTTGCTGTGTGAAAGACCCAAACAAACTCAAGAGAGGAAAATAACTGAGTATTCAGGGGATGTAGTGAAACTGAGTATAAACCAAGGGCTGTCAAGTGCACGAAGTAAGCAAGCTGAAAACTTAGACAAAGGGTAACTTTTTTCCCTCTAATCTCTTATAGTTGTACTAACTCTACGTGTTACTTGTCACAGCAGCAAGTAGAAATTTTTCAGACAGAAGCGATTTTTAAGATGTCAGTGTGACTTTAATTGGCCAAATAAAAAGGCCACATTTTACCATATCACTACTCAAGTAAATAATCAAACCCTGTGGGGTGCCTTTACTGTATATAGGGGACATTTTTTATTGCTAGATAGTGTGCAGCTCAGGTATGTGACCTGTACAGAGACTATCCAAAGGGATTAACGAATATGCCTGAGAAAATCAGTTATATGGAGACAGAAACATTGCCATGGTGCTGAAAATTAGGAATTCATTTGAGATTTATGTGACTGTTTCCTACTGTAATTTCAGAGCCTGGATTAATCTACACCAGTATTTCCCAAACTTGGGATGCCACTTGTTTAGGGAAAGCCCCTGGTGGGTTGGGCCATTTTTTTTTTAACCTGCCGCATCCACAGTTGTCGATCACGGCTCCCACTGGCTGCGGTTCGCCACTCCAGGCCAATGGGAGCTGCTGGAAGTGGCGGCCAGTACATCCCTTGTCCTGCACCGCTTCCAGAAGCGCCCATTGGCCTGGAGCGGTGAACCGCGGCTAGTGGGAGCCATGATCGGTTGGACCTGAGGACGCAGCAGGTAAACAAACCGGCCCGGCCCGCCAAGGGCTTTCCCTACACAAGCGGCGTCCCAAGTTTGGGAAACACTTATCTACACCAAGGATACTCATTGGCTGGTGAGTAAAGAGATTCTCTTGTATTGGCTGAACTCTACAGAATAATTCTGCCTGATCTACTACCAGCAGAATGTTCGTGTGTGGTAGGTTTCCCCTACACTGGCTGTCAGCAGCATTATGAAACTTACTAGAATCTGTATTGTGTCTATGGTCCTGCACAATTTCACACCTCTGCAGGGGCTGAGAGTGAAACACTACTGCAGAGGAGCCTGATCAAAATCAATTTTCTCTTCGTAACTGCCGGCAGAGTACTCAAAATAAGAACAAGAGGGAAGGAAACCAGACACAGAAAAAAAGATAGAAAACTGAGAAAAAATAGGAAGGTAAAAAGAGAAAAGGAGGGAGAAACACCTTATGTGTCTGGGATACAGATGCAGAGAAAGGGTAAAAGAGAGAAAAAAGGAAATATTCCATGTATTTTGTCCACTAGGCCACACTAACGCCTGTCCAATAGTCTATGCTACCTCTCATATGTCCTATACATTTGCTACAGAGATCTGGATTGGTTCTGTGTAGAGTAATCTCCATACAAACAAACCAGGTTGATTAAATTCTATCGAACTCTATAGAATTCATATAGACATTTCTTATACATTTTCTATAGGAATATCTCCAACTTCCCTGCAGAGTAACTGTCATAGTAACTTATTGCTTTGTTTCCTATTAATCCTACGGAGTTTTCTATGAAGACAGCAGTTCCCAAGTTCATTTGTTTCCAGATGACATCAGATGGAATTTAAGTCATTTCCTAACTGGTTAAGATTGCAGTGAATATGGAACCCATACACCTTCCAGTTACAAGACACACAACAGTAGTAATACTCAATATAGAGATGTTTTTTTAAGAAAGATAACAGCCTGTTATTTTGCTTTCACTTTTTGCTATCTTTTCCTTTTCGACTGGCTGGCCACATCAATTCTATCTCTCAGGTTGCCACAGCTATGAAAGGGAGAACAGGAACAGCCAGGTAATCAAATTACAGACCACTGAAAAGGTCAGGCAGAAGTGAAAAGGACACTGTCAATTACTTTTGTACATAGGTTGTTTTATGTCTCCATTGTTTGCAATGCCCTTGAAAAAAGCTCCAAGACCAGATTTCTTTCTGGACTCTTTCTCAGAGGGCTCTGTTCTTTTTACATTCAGCAAGCACAGAGCTAAAACAAGCATGGCATTTTTTGTTTATGCCTTAGCTGGGGCACCATCATCACTCATTACGCCTGCCCAGCTTTGGGAATGAGTCTTGCTAGGAACATGTCTGGGCCCTGGATTGCAGGCTGGGACTGTTGAGAACTTAGGTTTGGATTCCAAGTCTCTACCTAGCCACAAAGCCTGTGTCCCTGGTCCCTTTCCAAAATCCGTCTACCTGCTCACCTTCCAATCTGGTCATCTGTCCTTCAAAACTCTGCTGGGCATTGGCCTGCCATTGCTGCATTGAAACTTTTGCCGTTCGCTCTTTTTGCTCAGAAATGCCTTTGAGGGAGCTATGTGCCAGGTTGGTCTCTCCCTTTCCCTGTGAGATCTGAACCCCAGTGAGCATAAGTGATCTGATTCCTTTTTTCCAAGAGGCCTGACAGGTAAAATAGAATTACTCTGGAAATAGCTTGGAGCTTAGCGGAAAGGGATGGCAGATTTGCAGGGCCCTGTGACCAGATGCTGAAAGCCCTGCAGTGTGGTTTGTGTCAATTACACTGAGTGCAGAGAGGAAAAGGGGGATCTGGCAGAGAGTGGGGAGAGGCAAGAGAATGAAGGAGGGGAAGGGGGACAACTTTGGGGTCAGAAACAGGGAAGGGATCAGGGTCAGAGACAAGGAATAGATGACAGGTTTCAGAGTAGCAGCCGCGTTAGTCTGTATGGCTACATTTGGAATTTCAAAGCGCTGCCCTGGCAGCGCTGCGGGAGCGCTGCCGCGGCAGCGCTTGGAAGTGTGAGTGTAGTCAGAGCGGCAGCGCTGGGAGAGAGCTCTCCCAGCGCTGCATGTAAACCACATCCCTTATGGGTGTAGCGTGCAGCGCTGGGAGCCGTGCTCCCAGCGCTGCTGCCCTGATTACACTGACACTTTACAGCGCTGTATCTTGCAGCGCTCAGGGGGGTGTTTTTTCACACCCCAGTTGCAGCGCTGTAAAGTGTGAGTGTAGCCAAGGCCTAAATCTGCAAAAAGAACAGGAGTACTTGTGGCACCTTAGAGACTAACACATTTATTTGAGCACAAGCTTTCATGGGCTACAGCTCACTTCATCGGATGAACAGATTGGAACATATAGTAAGGAGATATATATACACATAGAGAGAACACGAGAAGATGGGAGTTGTCCTACCAACTCTAAGAGGATAATTAAGAGAAAAAACTTTTGTAGTGATAATCAAGATAGCCCATTACAGACAGTTTGACAAGAGGTGTGAAAATACTTAACACAGGGGAAATAGATTCAATGTATTTCAGCCATTCCCAATCTCTATTCAAGCCTAATTAGCCTCTTAGAGTTGGTAGGACAACTCCCACCTTTTCATGTTCTCTGTATGTGTATATATATATCTCCTTACTATATGTTCTATTCTATGCAGCTGATGAAGTGGGCTGTAGCCCATGAAAGCTTACACTCAAATAAATTTGTTAGGCCTTGGCTACACAGGCGCTTTACAGCACTGCAACTTTCTCGCTCAGGGGTGTGAAAAAAACACCCCCCTGAGCGCTGCAAGATACAGCGCTGTAAAGCGCCAGTGTAAACAGTGCCACAGTGCTGGGAGCCGCGCAAGCTAATCCCCACGGGAAGGTTGCGTATGTGCAGCGCTGGGAATGCTCTCTCCCAGAGCTGGCGCTGTGACCACACTCACACTTCAAAGCGCTGCCACGGCAGCGCTCCCGCAGCAGCACTTTGACATTTCAAGTGTAGCCAAGCCCTAAGGTGCCACAAGTACTCCTGTTCTTTTTTTAAGGAATAGAAGGACTCTCAACTTCTGAGCTCTGACATAGTTTCAAATAGCTCAACATTTATTACTTATTCTGCTTTGTCCATCACCCTTGTTTTTGTTAAATAGCTGATATTGCACAGCCAGCACAGGGGTCTTTGAGAACAATGTGGCAGCAATGGGCATGACTGACATCTCTTTTCCATCTGATAACAGCTAGGCAGTGGGGTGCTGTGATTACTATACTAACTGGCTAAGAAGTATAGACACAAATACTCAGTTCTAAAGCATCCTATTAGTTCTGCTACCCTATCCCTCACCCATCCCCTGCCCCCAACTTCTTTGTCTCATCCATCTGTTATGCCTTGCCTTTTAGACTCAGATCTGTGGGGCAGGGATTGTCAGTTACTATACGTTTGTATAGTGCCTAGCACAATGGGGGTTGGAGCTAGTTGAGGCCTCTAGAACCTACTGGAATAGAAAGATTACAGTTTTATTAATAAATTTCCCTTTTTTAAAAGTGCCATTCAGAATACAAGGGATATTCCTCACAAGATCGTAACCATTTAAGGTAAGTCAGAGTTTTGAAGGCACTTGACACTGTCTCTTTAACTAACAAAAGATGCAGCATATTTCCATTCTCTGACAATGATCATAATAAAAATGAGAAACAATACAAACTGCAAGATCAATTCTGCCCTCCAATATATGCATGCATGATGCTGTGCATCCCCTGATGTCGGGAAGAATACAACATAAGGACTGGAGCAGAAGGCCAAAGTCAAAGCCCCAACGCTGGGCATGTTCTGATCTGCTTCTGACCCTGTGGCTCATGCTCATCTCTAATAAACTTGGCAACACAAATTTAGGCATCTGGGCCCAGGACTGAGATCTTAATCTAGGCTTGTTAGCAAACTCAGTTTGAACGCGAGGTATTTATGTAAAGTCCTGTTTGATTCTGCATAACATTAAAAGCTACCTTGTAGGACTTAAAGCTGAGTCAAGCCCAGAGTAAAGAAACAAGAAGCAATGTTAATTGGAATAATACCTGGTGTTATTATAAACTGAAGAAACTGAGAACAGTAAAGCCGTTTATTTGAGTATCCATCAGGTCCAGTTGTTTGTTCATTTTAATTCAGGAAGCATCTGCCTGGATGAAACTATGCTCTGCGTTACTCCACGTGGGTATGGTTTAAAACATTTTATATGGAGAACGCCACTGCTCCCTCTTAATTGTCTTTTATAACAGGCTGTGCTCTGGCAGGGTCAAGCCCCTGAAAACCACCATATTAGTATATAAGTGCGTGGGAGCAACATGCCAGAAGCAGCACTTTTGGGCTAAATGACACATGCTATAGCTGGAACACAAGCTCTGACACTCTTCTGATATAAAAGCAAGTAGGTTAGTACCCTCCCTCTCTCTTCTGTCAACAGACTATGTAGCATCTTCAGCAATGTGCTTCCCAACACTTTCCAAGAAGCTTCTCAAAGCAACTTCTGAGAAATCCTTTGTTTACATAAGATGAAAAACACTCTCCAGAGACAAGCCGCTGAGAATATTTCAGCAGTTTTTTTATACCCGAATTCCAGGTCATGCTTTTATTACCAATCTCCACTTCTTGTAACAGGGATCTGCTGTATTTTAAAGGGCAAAATAATAACACAAAATCCAAAGACAGACATATACTTGATGCTTATAGGACCTGCTTCAACACTCATATGGAAAGACTCCCATTGATTTAAATGGGAGTTGGGCTAGGCTTATACACAGCTTGTCAACGAAGGGTTTCCAGCTGCTTCACGAAGGTAGGTGATTATTATTCCTATCAACAGCTGAAGAAACTGAAGCGTATTATCCAGGGTCACATGGCAAATCTGTGGTAGAGCTAGGAGTACAAAACAGAAATCACTCTCAATCCCTTGCTCTACCCACCCGACATTTCCCCTTCCTTAACTGCTTGTATAATCTCTTTGTCTTTGCTAACATTGTTCAGTGAATTTAATGACACATTAAACCTCTAGATTTCCCAAAACTCAGAGCTGAATTCAGCTCTTACTTGCTTTTAATGGAGGTTTGTGCTCAGCTGCTTTCACCATGGCTGAATTTGGAGCTAAACTGGTATAAAATGCATCGTCATTCAGCACTGGGAGCAGAGACCAGGCAGCACTAAAGGTTTCATGCAAATTGCATTTTACGTTTCAGTCCCACCGTTTTCTCAATCAGTTATACTTACAGCATGTGCAATGCCGTCTCTGTCTCGCAAAAGTGCACTCACTCCTTGCTCAGTCTAACAATGTCAAAGTTCACAAAGTGAGAAGCCACGAAACATTCTGAGTCCAATTCCCAATCCTACTCTCACTGACCTCAGTGACCAAGATCTTCATGACTTAAATGGAAGCAGAAGAGCTATAAGCAGGCATCTGTTTGTCAAGCATGGACAGTGTGAGAGTCCAGAGCAAGAGGCTGTAAACTGGTTTCCAAACTGATTCAATACTGGTTTAGAGAAACACGGTGGGTGAGTAAATATCTTTTATTGGACCAATTTCTGTTGATGAGAGATAAGCTTGTCTCTCTCACCAACAGAAGTTGGTCCAATAAAAGATATTACCTCACCCACCTTGTCTCTCTAATATCCTGGCACTGATGTGGCTACAGCTACACTGCAAACATCAATACTAGTTTAGCAGTCGGGACACAAAAGGGGCCTGTACTGCTTCCAAAACACTTGGAGTGAAATCTGGCTCCACTGAAGTCAATGGAAGTTTTGCCACTAACTGTAATGGGGTGAGTGTTTCATCTTTGTTTGTTTTTTTTTTCAAATCTGTAACTATTATAACTGTATATTCTTGTTACCCATATAAATGCACTAATAATCAATAGTGAGATGGATATAAAGGATATACTGTTTAAATGGACTAAATCAGGGGTTCTCAAACTTCATTGCACCATGATCCCCTTCTGACAACAAAAATTACTACATGACCCCAGGACTGGGGACCAAAGCTTGCGCTCCCCCCGAGCCCCATGTGGAAGGGCCAAAGCCAAACCCCGGGCCCCAACACCTTGAATGGGGGGGACAAAGATCAAGCCCAAGGACTTCAGTCCCAGGCAGGGGGCCTGTAACTTGGGCTCTGGCCCCAGAACTGAAGCCCTCAGGCTTTGGCCCCTGGCGGTAGGGCTCAGGCTTCGGCCCTGGGCCCCACCAAGTCTCAGTCAGTCCTGGAGACCCACTTAAAATAGGATCACAACCCACTTTGGGGTCCTGACCCACAGTTTGAGAACCACTGAACTAGACGAGGGTTTCAGAAGGGACCTGGAAGAAAAATGATACAGTGGAGGGAAGTGTCTTCTTCTGACTACAGATGGTTGGCAAACACATTACATCAACAACAAGCTCAGAAATGCCAAGCAGTTAAAAACATATAAAAAATAAACTAAACAAAACAAAGCATGAGGCACAGAAGTGCTTCTCTGCTGGGCTGAACAACCCGGGGGCATTTTCCTTTACCATTCAGTAACGCTGGCAGAAGGACTCCCACTGCAGCAGCTCTGTGATTTTGGCTCATTTCGGGGTTTTTTTTAAAGCTGGTGCTTGACAGCCACTTCCCTTTTTTAGAACGAACATGGACTGTGTAGTATACTGAAGCTACTTGCCTTCCAGTAAGTAAATACAAGAACCCATTCTTGTCCCTCCTTCTGGTAAAGGGTTTTAGATTGATAGACTTTGCAGGATGATACAAGTGATAAATGTGGGTTGCCATAAGGAAATCACAGTGAATCCTTCTCTAATTCAGGAATCACAGGAGGCTGCTGGAGGGGAGATGTGAGGAGCTCCCCTGTCCCAATCCCTTCTCATGGGAGAGTCAAATTGGGCTTTCAGTTAAAGCTGCTCAGACAGGATTGGTACTTCCTACTAAAACAAGTGGAAGGGGCCTGTTCTGGGTTACTCAAAATTCAGTCTTATTTTTCTGACTGTACAATCTGAATCCTTCCACTGCATTCTGCGTTCCCACGGCCTTTGTGAGCAGTGACAATGAAAATACCCAGAGCAGCCTACAGGCTCTGTGGACAAACTCTGAAGCATTTAGATTGCTAAACCGTACCTACATAAATCTATCTGATTCTCAGTCACTGGAACACACATCCAGGGTGTTAGATAAACAGACAGCACATTCTGGGGGATTTGGGAAACCTGGGATTGTCACTACTTTTCCATTCCTAAGAAGGCTAATCTTAGTTATAATTATCTAGGATATAGTCTGTCTTTCAATAGCTCATACACTGATAAATGGAGCATTCAGTCTCATAAATGCATCTCCTTGTCCTGATGTATGCAATGTGTTCCAGCTGGGAGGAGAAATATTTTTCCCCCTGCACTTGCTTAGCTATATCCAGACACCCAATGGGCCACATCAATAGCAAGTGTTTAACATCACAGCTCCACTGAAATCCATTTAGGTTCACCTATTTAACATCAGCTGAGGATTTGGCCCTATATTTCGGAACACAAAATAATATCCTATAACAACACATATATGACATTAATATACCATAAAATCCTATCAATAGCCAGTAGATACTATTATAAGAAAAACTGCCATACAAACATAAGAGATTGCAATTGCACAAATAATTTTGTCTAGCCCAGGCTATGTGATTGCCAGCTTAATGCCGTTCATGGGAAAAGCCACTTAAATTAGGCTCATTTAAATTCATACCAGTTTTTCCTTCAGCTAAACTATTTGTGCCCATTTAGTACAAGCAGGATTTGGCCTCAAGATTCTTGACCAAAATTTGTCCTCTTGCCCCACTGGTGTTGCCCAGCTAATTACCTTTCTCCTTCCCTGTGTCTATTTCTATAGCAGTGTATGTACTAACACACACATGTTCAAAAGAGATCACACTCGCTCTGATTCTGGCCACCTTTGGTCATGCAGCAAGTTCTTTCTTTGATAAAGCTTTTCCACCATAACCAGAACAATGTTTACAAACACCCAGTCTTCTCAATCCTCTCCACCAGCAAGCAGATATTTCTATAACCAGACTCCATGAAGTCCAGCAAGAACCTCACTGTATCCATTTGATTAACCTAGAAACTGTGCAGCATATGCATTATAACACAGTCGTTAATTACATGATCGCATTCTATTTTTTCCACAGGACCCCTGCTTCATCTGTTGCAGAAGTTGAAAAGTATGTAGTGAATGAGGCAGGGAACTAAAGGAAAAGAAAGGATGGTCTTGTTGTTAAGGCAGTTGAACGCTGTCGTGGGGAACTGGATGCGATCCCTGCCTTTGCCACAGAGTTTCATTGTGATTCTAGTCAAGTTACTTAAATCAAACTTTTCCACTCATTTCCTGGGTGCCCAGCTTGAGATATGTGGGGCCTGATTTGCATTGACAGCTGTAACTGAAATCAATGGGAGACGAGTGTTGGGTATACAACGTGCTATATAGTGCTACATACTCTGAAAAATCAGGTCCTAGGTGTCTCACTGTGGTACCTGAAGTTCCTTGGCACTTCTGACAATTTTGGCTTTAATCTCCATGCTTCAGTTCCCCACTTGTATGAGGATAATACACCACTTCACCTCACATGGATGTTGTTTAAATAAATGCATTAAATGTTTGCAAAGAATTATATTACTGTGATGAGAGCACCATAGAAAAGCTCAGAAGGAAATTAATAATTCTGTATTCAGAGGGTTTGGAGAGTGTGTAGTAAATAAACCCTGGAGTGACATAAAGAAGGGTGATGATTAAAAAAAAATTGAATAGCTAACCATTTAGTGAGTACCATCCATCCTGTGCTCTGAATGAGGCGGGAGTTCAAAATCAGTATAGGTCAGGACCATCTCATTAAAGACTGTCTCATAATGCACAATGCACAAAGGAGCTGAATGAATGTCACATGGTATTCTTTTAATGTAATTTTTGGATGCAATATGCATAAAGAATTGTTTGATGAAATGGAGACACGGGAGATTGTTGAACAAGGGATATTAGTCATGTCAACAGTTTCACGAGACAAGCTGCATGAATCTAAAGTTGGCCTGGTTTAGTAAAGGTGAACTCTTCCTATTTAGAGGCTGTTTTAAAATGATATGAATATAAGATTGCAAGGAAATAGGATGACTCCCGGAACATCTAAAACATCAGGGGAAATAAAAGCTAAGTCTACAAGAATAAAATCCAGCTCATCCATGACGTGAACTTCATTCACTGATGTCAGTTCCATTAATGCCCAATGAAACTAGAGGTCTTCACTTGAGCCAGCTGACCTACGGCAGAAGTGGCAAGCATTAGTGTATGACACTGGATTTATTTCAGCTGTTAAGGTTTACATCCCTGCCTTTCACACAATTATTCATTTTACACTGTCATAGTAAAATATACTGAGGAACAAAAGCTTTTAAAAAAAATCCCACAATTCACTTGCTAGTAAAGAAATTCTCTCTATATTAAAGACAACGGCTTCACATGATTGGTTTAACACAAAAACCAGATGAAACACGGAGGTTTTGACTGAGCTTCACTTTGAGATTTGGGGTTTGTTTAAACCCAGAAACTCAAAGCCAAAGTCTCGAGGTGGGAAGCATGAAGCAAAAACAAAGGAAAAGCTCACAGATACCCTTAGAACTGAAACTGATGACCTTCAATCAACTCTACTATTCATCACCCAGTGATCCACCGCTATTCAGATGTCCCGAGCGCCAACCCCCTTCCACGCCTTCACTTCTGTCTTGGCTCTCAAAGAGCCTACTGTTAAAAAAACACCTTTCCTCAGTTCTCTGGTTCTCTTGGCACCCCTTGTGGACTAGTTAGAATGGACCATGTGGAGTCAACTCCTGACGCTCCATGGAATAGCACATCTGCCTTCACAAGTAGCTCAGCCAAGGCCAGTCAGATATCCCTGAGACACCTCCCAGGGTCAATATGCACCAGGAATGTTCTCATGATCAGCCAGTTAAATCCTAACAGGGAACTGATGAAGTGAGAGTATTCAATTGTACTTGGTTTCACTGGTAGATAAGGCATACGACAAGAATTTGCCTGTTTGAAAAGACCAACAATAAAAACATGCATTGATCAAAATTTGCTCTTATCTTGTGTTTAAAAGGAGAGGGCAGCTTTCAGCCACATTCAGGCTCTGCGCAGCATCTGATTTCTGGCCTGTGCTTTGAGTATTCTTGCTGTAATAACACTATAAATATGTAATGAGAATTTAGGAAATATACTAGTGGAGACTCCTAATTAAATAGGTGACCTACCTCCATCTCCAAGGCTCCACAATATGCAGTACAGTCTGTTCAGTGCTCCCTGACAGACAGAGTAAAGGCTTTCTTGTTAGGGAAAAAACACAAATGATTCCTGGAATGGCATGGGAAGAAGTCTCTGAGCCTGACACACGGATTTCAGAGGAAAGTGCTCACTCACTGCTTTGTATGCTACTGTTACAAAAAATGAGGTTAGACAAATCTGCAGAACTAGGTTCAGGAAACAACTGGGTCAGATTTAAATGAGCAAATCAAGGTCCATTCATGCTCCTGGAACACAGAATTTTGAATGAGACTGTCATAGTTTGAGATAGCAGAGTTTCTCTCCTGACTTAAATATCAGAGCACAAAGTCTAAGGACTGAGGTTCCCAGATGACCAGTATCTAGCTATCTTAGGTACTTCTATGGCCCACAGTACCTGAGCAGCTCACAGTCTTTTACATTTCTATCCTCACAAAAGCCCTGTGAGGTAGGGAAGTGCTGTTATCCTCCTTTTACAGGTGGGGAACTGATGCACAGAAATGTTAAGTGACTTGCCCAAGGTCACACAGGAAGTCTTTGACAGAGCAAGGACTTGAACCTAGGTCTCCCAAGTCCTAGATGAGGGCCCTAACCATATGGAAATCCTTCCTCTCTATCAATAATGGCTAGAGGGAGAGCACCCATAATGTTTTCTCAATGCTACATAGTACTGCCCAGTGTATTACCCTCCAACAGGGGCTCTTTTTTATTTTTCCAGGAGCCACTGGAAAGAAGGGTGCAGTGTTCACTTTCTAAGAGGAACATTAGAAAGGGAAGGTAAAGAGTCGGTATCAACCCTAGGGAAGGCACGGTGTGGGGGTTTCCATGTTACACTCTAACAGACAGACAACTAGAGTCTGGATGGTTCTGAGGGTTGGTAATAAAATACAGAACTTTTCACCTTCAGGTTACTGGTTTGAATCTGGCCCTGGTTAGTAGCAAGTGAAGGTCATTGGCATCTGACAGATGCTTGATGAAACAAGCTGGGAGGAGCTCAGTCCATTTGTTAATGGACAGGTTACAAAAGCTGACGGGGAGGAGGGAGGCATTCTCAGCCGAGACACCATAGCTTGCGTACGCAAGGAAAAGGAACCAGCTCCTCATCCCCTCAAAGCGCTGCCGTGAGGCACAGTAGTAAGCCCAATGCTGGTACACTTGCTCTGCCCATGCTGTGAGTTTTCAGTCTCCAGGGCTCTCTATCCAACTCTTTTTTTGAACACTAGGTTCACTTAAAGACATTTACAAAGAATGACCAAAGCAAGGAGTAAGAAAAGTTTTGCGTAAACCTTGGAATCAAGAGCTAGATGTCCAGCTGCACCAGAGCTCTGTTTGGCATAGCTGAGGAGTACCAAAGTGGCTTGAAGTCATCTTTGTGCTCCCCCGATCCCTGGCAAACTCTGAGCAGGCTCTAGGTTGCTTTAAGTTGTGGTGACTCGTGACACCACCTGAGGTGCTGTCAAGCTGGGCAAAGATCAGAGCAGACACCCCGCAACGATCCCACTCATATGCTAGGGTATGCAGGAGCGCATCACTGGTTATTAACTCTGCACCAGCAGATGATTCCCATACGCTACAGGAATTCTTAGCTTTATGGTCCCTTTTCCCAATTAGAGTGGAGCAATGGAACTGCAGAGCGGGCTTGAATCCATCCCTGATAGTTCATATCATTTCCCTTGAAATAAGCGTAAAGGATGCTCCTTTTTCTAACACATTTCTTCCATCTCCCTCTTCTGTCTCTTCTCTCCTTCATTCCCTCTTTCCTTCTTTTGTTGATTCATGATTGTTGCAAACGTGTTACATGATGATTAGCTGACACAACTGTTTAGAGTTCCTTCACGGAAAGCATCATTCTGAAAGCTTTTCCAGCTTCCCCTCCAGATGATATCATCTTGGGTGAGCGCCAGGTTGGGTTATGAGTGAAAATTCTTCCCTTCAGGGTCAGACACTTTAAATATTCTCCTAATTTTGGGCCTGATTTCAGTCTCCTGCAGCCAATGGCTGAGCAGAGCAGTTAATATTATTCAACTGCAAATGTCTGTCTGAGTTCAAACAAAGCTTCACTTTGTAGCAGGTTACAGTGCTCCACAGCACAGGAGCCTCTTTTAAAGCAAGGCTGCAGCTGCTTTGCTCATTGCAGCATTCGGAGAGTTCACATGGTGAAGAGAAACACTTCAAGCTCCCACCATCTATCAACTGTGATTGTAAACCCAAAATAACAGTTTGAATTTGATCTGGCACTTTAGAGTCTTCTGCTGGCGGTTTTATGTTCCAGGCAGCGCTCTGGAAATTCACACCGTGGGAAATGCATCGCGTCAGAAATAAAAACTTTAAATTGGCAGCTTTCAGGGGGGGCCTCTTTTAGGACCTGGCGGCACTGTACACTGTGGAGCCTGAGTTTGGGGCTTAAAGAGATCCGATGCCATCAAAACCTTGCAGAGTTTACTCACCTGATATTGACCCTACTGCCCAAGTCACCACACACCTGCTCACCACAGCTCGGGTCTGTCTCAGACTCCTAGGGCACATAGTCCAGCATGCAAGCCTGAGGCTGAGGTCCCTTCAAAATGTGGTTGTCATCGGTCTGTCCCCCAGCCAGACACCCCCTGGACAGGCTCCTCACGATTCTGGCCTGGGTACTCACCTCCTGCCAATGGCGGTGCAATCAAAATCTGGTGATGGAAGGCGTTCCATTTGTGGCTCCATGGCCCACAGTATTCCTGGTGTTGGATGCGTCTGACCTCAGCTGGGGAGCACACCCTGGTGCCCTCAAAACTCAAAGACTATGGTCACAGGAGGAGCTGTTGCTTCACATAAACGTCAGAGAGCTCTGGGCTGTCCATCTGGCATGCAAGGTGTTCCTTCTCCATCTCTCCGGTTGAGTGGTGCAGGTACTGACAGACAACATGGCCTCCATGTTCTACATCAACAAACAAGGGTCAGCCCAGTCATCAGTCCTGTGTCAGGAAGCCCTTCACCTGTGGGACTTCTGCATCCAGCATGCTATCCACCTAGAAGCCTCTCACTTCCCAGTGTTTGGAACATGCTGGCAGATCACCTCAGCAGGTCCTTCTTCTCTCACCATACGAGGTCCCTCCACTCAGGGTTGCCTGGATGCTCTTCCAAAGGTGGGGCGCTCCCCAAGTGGACCTGTTCACTATGAGACAGAACAGAAAATGCCACCAATTCTGCTTGCTACAAAGCCTTGACAGCAGCTCACTATCGGATGCCTTCCTTCTCTCCATTAGAGCTACCTACCTTGCGAAGTGGAAGTGCTTCTCCTGCTGGGCTTCGGAGCAGAATCTCTCCCCTATAAGTGCCTCTTTAAAATCCATCCCGGACTACTTCCTGCATTTAAAGCGACAGTGGCTTGTCTTCTTATCGACTAAGGTGCACTTGGCAGTCATATCAGCATTCCATCTGCACGTCCAGGGTAGATCAGTATTCTCACACAAGATGACGATCAGGTTCCTCAAGCACCTCGAGAGGCTGTTTCCTTCGGTACATGATTCGGTTTCCCTTTCAGGACTTACTGGTCCTCCTTTCGAGCCTCCAGCTTCTTGCTCTTTCTCCGACCTGTCATGGAAGGTCGCATTCCTTGTAGCTATTACGTCGATGAGGCAAGTCTCTGAGATTAAAGCTATGTCGGAGCCCCTGTACATGGTGTTCTACAAGAATAAAGTCCAGTTGTGTCTCCACCCTGCCTTCCTGCCAAAGGTGGTAACACTTCCATGTCAACCAGGACATCATCCTCCAGGTGATCTGTTCAAAGCTACATGCATCCAATGGGGACAGGCATCTGCAAACCCCAGACGTCGGGTGTGCCCTGGCTTTCTACCTGGCGTGTACTTTTTAAGCCTTTCTGCAGATCAACTCTACTCTTCATTGCAGTGGCTGACAGAATGAAGAGCTTCCCAGTGTTGTCCCAGAGGATTTTGTCCTGGATCATCACCTGCATCTGTACCTGCTATGAACTGGCGCTGGCGATGCCCCTAATAGTAAGTGCTCACTCCACGAGAGCTCAGGTGTCGTCAGCCACTTTCCTGGCTCATGTCCCCATCCAAGGCATCGGCAGAGCCACGATGTGGTCATCAGTACTTACCTTCACGAAGCATTATGCCATCACCCAGCAAGCCAGGGATGACACTAGATTTAGCAGAGCTATGTTGCAAACAACATGTCTATATACTCCTACCTGCCTCTGGAGGTCCTGCATGGGAGTCACCTACAATGGAATGGACATGAGCAAGCACTTGAAGAAGAACAGAACCAATTCAGTTTACTTGAGAGAGGGTAAAACTCTTTCATGTAAGAGTTCGATTTCAGATAACTTAGATGTATAGTCACTGGAAGGTAACTTAGGTATATAACCACTTATGTTGTGAAAGTCAAGACTATAACAGGATTAAGAAAAGAACTAGATAAATTCATGGAGGATAGGTCCATCAGTGGCTATTAGCCAGGATGGGTAGGAATTCTATCCCTAGCCTCTGCTTGCCAGAAGCTGGGAATGGATCTTTTTTTTTTTTTTAAATCAGGGTTGAAAGGGACCTCAGAAGATCATCTAGTTCAACCCCCTACTCAAAGCAGGACAAATCCCCTGTCAGTTTTTTTTTTAACCTCACTTCCCTAAATGGCCCCCTCAAGGACTGAACTCACAACCCTTAGTTTAGCAGGCCAATGCTCAAACCACTGAGCTATCTGTCCCCTCACTTAATGATTATCTGCTCTATTCATTCCCTGGCATTGGCCACTGTCAGAAGACACGATACTAGTCTAGATGGACCTTTGGTCTGACCAAGTATGGCCGTTCTTGTGTTCTTATGATCCAGTAAAAGATACTACCTCACCTAGCTTGTCCTCCCATTAGAAACACACAGGGTCAGTGAAATGGAAGGTAATGGCTAAAGACGAGACAATCTGGAGGCAGTTACAACGTGTAACTATGTGTGTAATGTGTCACAATGTCTAGTCAGCTGGGGCTCAGTCCTCTGCTTTATATGTCAGCAAACCAACTGTGATTTTTAGGGAAGCAAATGGGTTGGACGTAAACGATGGCCACCAATGCGTATCATGAAGAGCTCATTCAAAAGTGCTGGCCATATATTCTGAATTAGCTAATCTTCTGGCAAATCACAAAGAACACGGTTTGAGGTATAACCAAATGCAGTTGCTTGGCAATGGATGGAAACCATGATGACCGATCACCATAATTGTTACAGTGCAACACGTGTTCCTGGGTCACAACAGAGAGCGGCAGCTACAGACTATCTTCAGTTCCCATCAATTGCATTACAGTAAATGAGGGGTGGGGTGAAGTAGGAGATATCTGTTCCTCAAACAAACCCCATTTCTCTCAATTATTTGTCATTCTTGCCATGCCAAGCAAAAGAGGTGTTGGTGTCTGAAGTGACTGCAATTTAATGGCAGTTACAGTAGACTTAACTCACCATTCAATTATTAATCTTTTTAACTGTCTGCTGATCTTTCTGCATAAGGGTGTAAAGTCTCTGAAAGGACATGAAGTGTTACTCAAGCCAGGTACTGGAGAGGCAGCTTTAATGTAAATGTTCCTCCTTCCCTTGTACCCATCACCACCCTCATGTCTGCTTTAGAAGAGGCTCTTTGCAAGTGTAACAGGGGAGCTGGCCCCTTAAATGAAATTGGGCCCATCACTCCTGGTCCAGTCCAGGTTTGCCTTAGTTTGCTGCAATGAGGAGGGCAAGACTGCTACTGGGAGTTACAAATGAGAGTACAGAGTCCTGCGCGAGAACCCAGAACAGGAACTCAGAAGCAGGGTAGAGCTGGGCTGAGAGCTTCAGGAAAGGGATGCCCCTGAATGGGGAAGCAGTGAGAGTTCCCTAGTGAGCAGTGGAGCCCAAGCAAGTAAATGAAAGCTGAAGGCGGTCAGGGGATCACACTTCCCCAGGCCAGGAAGCCACAGCCAGAGAGAGTTGAAGGCTGACAGTGGCACAGGAAGATGCCTGCTGGCTCTCTGAGAAGGCTGGGGAATGATGGAGGGGTAGGCCCACTGATGTCTCCAGGCAACTGGAACCACAGCTGGGAAGGAAACAGGATGGAGAAGCACTCCAGCTAGAGGGCCTGGGGTAAGGTATGAGGAGAGACCCCAGAGTCAAACATGAGAGTTGGGTGAGGAGGGGTGAGACACACTGGAGCTGCACTGGGTGCTGGACTGTCGGGACTAATGTACTGTTTGGACTGAGCTGGAGGGATTCTGATGGTAGTGGAGTTTTTGGTAAGAAATTAACACCATAAAAGGGCTATTAATATACTCCCACAGCTGCACTGGGTTTATCTGAGGCACCAAGACGGGGAAGTGAGGCGAGAGGCTGCTGGGAGGGCCACTCATTCATAGTAAGCATGAAAGACTAGTCAGTCATCATTGCCTGTGGATCTTTTACACACACAGAACCAGTTTACTCTGTTACACCAGTAACTTTGGCTCAAAGACTGAGCCTAGTTTTCAAATGTAGGTGCCTAAATTAAGGCGCCCAGTTCAACATTTGGGCAGGCTAAGTGCCAGTTTGGGGACCACAAATTTGGTTGTAGGTGGACTCACTCAGGCCCCCACATTTGAATATTGGGCTCTCTATCAATGCTACCAGGCTACAACAGTTTGTAAAACAGGCCAATGGTTTCTACCTTAACATAGCTCCTAATGGCTGGTCAAATGGAAGCTCCCTTTAGGGTCCCCTAACAGAGATGTTTATGAAAACTTAGGATCCTAATTTGAGTCTGAAGTGCAATACATGTACATGATACAAATCCAGTCACCAGAGAGAGGACTCTTTTCATTAGATAAGTCCACTGTGGTATCTGCCCATCAGCTGGGAGAGATGTCCGATGTTATTCAGCAACCAAAATTAGCCATCACAATTACTTTAGATTGTATGAATTTTACTGCAAGTGGTTTACTTAGATTGCAAGTGGTTTGGGGCAGGGACCATCTTTTTGTTCTGTGTTTGCACAGTACCTAGCACGCTGGGGTCCTGGTCCAGGACTGGGGCTCGTAGGTGCTACCGTAAGACAAATAAATAAGAAGACCATAAACCAGAAGAAAGATGAAAGTTTTAGGTACCGAGTTGCTTGTTTCAATGGAGTTAAACTAGTGATGAAGTTAGCCCATTTTTTACAAAATAAATGTTTTGGTTTTATCAGACTATCCAAGTCTAAATCAGACCTTTCCTTCTCTATGCCATTTACTGAAAGTCATTGCTCAATTATCATACAAACCAAACAAGCCAGATATGACATTTAACGTAGAAAGAAAAACACAGAGAGCAGGAACCTGAGTCTTAAAGGAAATCTCTAGTGAAACCACAATTGCGCAGCTGTCTCTGTGCTGCTACTTCTGAAGCACATTTCAACACACTCATTAGCATTTTTACAGAAACAAAATATTTAGCTATTGGTAATGACATTCATCACTGCTGTCAAATGTTGAGCTAGCTCATATTTTTGGCACACTGCAAATGACAAGAGTTGAGAAACCATGTAACGTTCGATTAACCCCCATGACTACTTTGCTGCGGAATTTTTCTAGTGCAACACTACATTAGCACTGAGAAAAGGCTACTTTCCCCACTCCTACCAAAAAAAGGGCTATTTCCTGTATTGTCTTATAAGGCTGAATTACTAAATCTTGCACAGGAGGGAAGGATTTGTGTTATGGTAGCAGTTAGACCTTCACCCATCCATAATGAGGCGGAGAGGCTGCTCAATGTGCTGCCTGGAGTAGGTTATTCTTTGGGGATGCAATGGGTCTCTCTTTCTACACAGTGTATTGTGCAGTGGGATGAACACACTCTATGAGAAACTTTGGAGAGCACTGAACAGAATGCCACTTATTATGCATTTCCATTTCAGCTACCACTAGAATTCCTGTCATGTCATGAATAATGCATTTGTAGGGAGGGGAGAAACATAAACTAGTTTGGCCACACGTTTGGGAATCTAAAGTTGCCCGAGGGCTCTATTGTTATTTATGTAGTAGCAAAAACAGCACTATAAAATATAAGCACAGCACCAACCCAACAGCTAGCCCCTGCCTGAAAGAGTTTATGCTAAAGAGGCACATTTGGGTGGGATAAAGTACAGGAACAAAACGGAACAGAAACAAAATGGTCATTGTGGCTGGGATGCTTTTCAGAATAGGTGGTTTTTAAGCCATCTAGTTCCATGCAACCATTACATGTCAGCCCCCTGTCCTCCCATATGCCTTGGCCTATTGTTTCTGAGTGACCTTTGGAGTCATTTTTTTCTCCTCTGATGCCACTGTTAAGCAGCCACCAGGCAGAAGGAACGACAAGCTTTAAAACCGCTATAATCGCTGTTAAACAGCTCCTATGTGGAAGGGGAAGGATGGGAGTGGTAGAGCTGAAACTGACACAGTTGCTTGCTTCTTTGCCATTCATGAGATGAACATTGTTCTCTGGTGTAAATCCTTGAACTCTGACTGTTTATTAAATTGGGGCTGCTAAGCAGAAGTTAGTTGATCAACGGCTAGGGAGCAGGTGTGATGGGACTGCTACTTATTATACCAAATACCATCATTTCATTGCTACCTTGTCTCCCCCTCCATGTCCCATTTGTTAATCTCTTGCTGTCTCTTGTCTCATCGTATGCTTAGATTATAATCTCTTTGGCGTAGGGTTGTCTTTTTAGAACACATATGTACAGCACCTAACACAATTGGGCCTCAGTCCCTCATGAGGGTCTCAGAGAACTACCGCAGGACAAATGAATTAATAATAATATCATGTATCACTTCTGGTGTAAACCTAACACATGTTGTGTGTTTGTTAGCTAGTTACTGGGGGTTTTGCCCTAAAACCAAACATTGCATTATAAACTTAACTCTAATTATAATTGGAGAGGGTGGATGGGGGAAGAAAATTCCCTCTCCCACACCAGGAGTGGTAAAGTCAGGCCCTCACTTTACCACATGCCGTTTCATGCAGCTCTGGAATTTAGGGGGAGGAAGGGGCTCTGGAAAAGTCCATTTTCATTCTCAAATGAAAGTAACTGCAGCAAAGTCAGGAGTTGAAGAGCTCTCCTTACTACTCCCTCCAACCCCAACACCTCACCCCCACATCAAAGTAGCAACTTTTCGTCTTCTCCTCCTCTGCTCATTCAAAGCTGAATACTCTTGGAACTCACCAATAAATATCTATCCCATAAGTGATCATTGCTGCAATCCAAGAGGGTGTAATCTCACAGTAAATTGAAAGTTCACCTCAGAACTGATCCAAATGGGGCCTCATCTTCACTAGAAGAAAAAGGTGTGTTAACACGTTAACTAACAAGTTAAAATTCTAGTGTAGATGAGGCAAGATGTAGTTTTAACACATCAACTGTTCAAGGATTTACCTTAACCAGTGTTAAAATTACATTTACCTTGTCTACACTAGTTTTTTAATGCATTTAGTTAACATGTTTTAGCTAATGTGTTAGAATACATCTTTTCCCCTTACACAGACATGGCCATGGAGTCTTTCCATGAATTTCAATGAGGTTATGAGGACTTATATGAGGACTGGAAGTTTATCAACAAGCCTGGAAATCAGAGAATCGTAGGACTGGAAAGGAGCTCGAGAGGTCATCTAGTCCAGTCCCCTGCACTCATGGCAGGACTAAGTATTATCTAGTGCATAATTACTCAGTGTTTTCTCTCTGCTTCCCTGTAAGTGGAGTTTCTCTATAGACTTGTTTCCTGTAAGTGGTTCCACCATCCTGCATCACAACCCATAAAATAAGAGCACACTAATGGTTGGTTGGCTGTGTTCAGTGACACAGTGACTCAGTGAACAAGACTGTGAGGTTATAGCAACAGTGGGCCTGTTATCACATTTTTAATATCCTCTGCTGCTAGGGACCGCTAAAAAGCCTCTAGAACTGCTATGTGTTTGGAAATTGAGAAGAAGAAATATATTGAGACAGTAATCTAATAAACCCAGCTTGACTAATTTTTTGTTCAATATTACAACAGCTAAATTTGCTCTGGGGGCTAAGCCCTTGAGAACTGAGTGGCCAGTTTCAACCTGGAAGGAAGCTGTGCTGCCCGATCCTGAGCCTCTGAAAATGGTGCTCGATAATGTAAATGCTCCAGGACCTCCATTAATGGCGATACCACCAGTTACTGCAAGACTGAAGCTCCACGGTCAGTGTTGCACTCTAGCTCACAAAGGCTAAATCAGTTGCAGTGCAAGAGTAACACTGCACACCACGTTTACTTTGTTACCAGTGTATTGCACAGAGTAGTCCTATACTGTATTTGGGAAATGATACTGCAGTCACCTGTCAGCAGTCTGCTGGTGGGTACGAGGATGAATGCCAAAGGGAACCTTAAGGACTCCTAGCTGAATGATACAATGAGCTGGGTCTCCGTGGACTACATCAGTCTCCTTCCCCACTGATGCCATTTCAATGTAACTTGTGGGAACATTTCATTCCACGGCCGTGCAAAATTCCTGCACTGCAATTCTCACCCAAACGTCTGCCAAACAGTTAAACCTTTACAACATTTCATATATAATAAAAGCTTAAGGACAGTGAATATCACTGTAGTTTGGGCTATTTCAGTCAGAGTCCACTATTTAAAAGCAATCACTGTAAACAAAAAAGCGACTCAGTAATTCCTCCACACGGCCAAGAATCACCTGCACATTTGACATGTTGATACATCTGAAAGCTGCTTCTGACTTTATTCAGACATTTCTGGCTCTGCTCTAACTTGCTCACTACAAAGAAGAATCAGGATAATAAGCAGCACTGCAGAATCAATAGTTATCTTGGAAATACTGGTTTGATGTTGATGCCAACTAGCTGTAAGTGGAGTTAGCACATATCCATTTTCCTCCACAGGTATGAGTTCCTCATTACACTGCACGCACATTCACTGTAAAGATTCTGCTATGGAAATTTCATATGGGTGCTCATATAAACTGCTTAAGGGAGGGTCAGATTCAACAAATACACCATCCGACTTCCACGCTGTGAAAATCCAGACACCACCATATTGTTACCCCCAACCCAAAATGGAATTCTGTGGTCATGTCCCAGCCTCCACGCTATGGACGGCAGGCAAAGTCTTCACTGCATTCATCCTTAAGTGTACTTCACAGAAAACTTTGCTCCCCACCTATATTGTTAACCAGGAATTACACGAATATGAGACTTCCCAATAGCATTCCAAACATTTTCATCTGTCTCCAAATAACCCACCTGGCCCTTGAGCCTCTTACCCATTTTCAGATGGGCAGAAATCACTGAAGGTCCATTGGAAATCCCAGAACACAATGGAGCGGATACACTCTGTAAAGCAGCAAGATGCAACGGGGGCCTGCCTCATCTGCTGTCTGCCTGAAATGCTCCAGATCATAGCAGAGAGAGAGCTCTATTCCTCCACAAGTGGGCAGATGGATGAAATCTTTTGCGAAGGGATGACACTGGCAGGTCAGGGCAAACACTGGACCATCACTTTACATTTGGGATTCACAGCTGATAACAATGGGCCCATCATAGCATCGCTTGGCACAAGTATAAAACAGAACCACTCAATCAATCAAGACTTCCTCCCACACCTTAGAAAACATAGTGACTGGCATTAACTCAAAAGGATTCCTCCCCGTCATCACCCTGGGCCTTCCCCATCATCACTCTCCTCAGACCTGAGAAAACAGAAATTACAGCTAAATATTGCAAATGGAATTTGTTACATTTTACAGAGAGTGTCTTGCTCTGCGTCTGGTTTGATTACTGGGTAGGAGTTCAGCATTTTGAGCTTGAGAGTCAGTTCTAATACTGAGCAGGCTGATCAGATTGACTGGAGTTGGAACATGCAGGAGTGCAGGAAACAGTGAGTCTCCCTGCTCCCAGGAAGCCCCACCACAGGTACACTGAGGGCTTTAAGCTTGGAAGATCCAGAAGGGGCAGAACCAAGAGAGAGCCACTTACCATGACATCCATCCCTTGTGTAAGAGGATGCTGATCCTGTCATCATTCTTTCATGGTAACCCTCCTCACTCTAAACCTCACCTTGGGAACAGCTTCCGTTGAGGCCCTCATGGGAGCATAGCTCCTGGAATGACAGTGATGCTATGCAATAGGGAGAAGCCCATGCAAATACTTGGAAGCACCGGGTCTCCATACAGATGCCTTCAGCCTCCACAATTATCCCAAGATCCTCATGGATCTCGAGTCACCTACTGCTTTTCTATGCCTTTCACAAAGCCAATTTCTCTATCTAAGTTCTGATATGACACCCATCACCATAGTAACTAATCACCAAAGTACAAACCTCACCCTTTGAAAGACCAACTAACATGAAATTTCAGTTTGAAACTCAGTTTCCTGGCCCCAATGTGGGGTTGTAATAACTGGTGTGGTATCACACTTTTATCTGTGCCAAGCAAAGTATTGTGTAAGATCATAGTCCAGCCTATATCAGAGGCAGTTGATAGCATTCTCAGAAAAGAGCAAGCTGGTTTTTGGAAAGGGTGTGGATGCATAGAGCAGATCTTCACTCTATGAAACATAACAGAACAGTGCTTAGAATGGCAATGGCAACTCTACATAATTTTCATAGACTTTGAGAAGGCTTTTGATAGCATTCACAGGACCAGCCTATGGCGCATTCTGCAGGCGTATGGAATTCCTTTCCATATAATCAATGTCATCAAAAGCTTCTATTTCAACTACAGAAGCAGTGTTGATCACAGTGAGCTCAGTTTTGAAGTCAAAACAGGAGTACGTCAGCGGTGTGTCATGTCTGCAATCCTCTTCAACATTGCCATCGACTGGGTAATGCGGTTGTGACAGGTTCGGTCACAGAGATTCCCTTGGGGCTGTCACCTGATGTGTTGAAATTACCTCTGAGCTAATTTTCTCTGTCACCTTGGGACTTCAGAATCCTACCTTGTTGAGCCAGACACATTAGCCTGCTGCAACACAGATCCAGGGTCTGGGCCACACCCTCAAAGCCACAAACTTTTACTAAAAACAGCTCAGCAGGTTACCTGTCTCCAGCACCCAGACACCCAGCTCCCAATGGGATCCAAACCTTCAAATAAATCCATTTTACACTGTATAATGCTTATACAGGGTAAATTTGTAAATTTTTCGCCCTCTATATCACTGATAGAGAGATAAGCACAGCTGTTTGCACCCCCAGATATTAATCACTTACTCTGGGTTTATTAATAAACAAAAGTGATTTTATTAAGTATAAAAAGTAGGATTTAAGTGGTTTCAAGTAATAACAGCCAGAACAAAGTAAGTCACAAAGCAAAATAAAACAAAACACGCAAGTTTAAGCCTAATATATGAAGAAACTGACTACAGGTAATATCTCATCCTCAAAGACGTTCCAATAAGCTTCTTTCACAGACTAGACTCCTTCCTAGTCTGGGCCCAAATCTTTCCCCGGTACAGTCTTTGTTAGATCCAGCAGACATCTCAGGTAGTAAACAGATTTTCTGTCACAACTGGCAGCCCCTTTTGTCCTGCTCCACCCTCTTTTATAGCTTTGGTACAAGGTGGGAATCTTGTCTCTCTAGGTTCCCCCCCTCCTTCTAAATGGAAAGGTACCAGATTTAAGATGGATTTCATTATCAGGTGACATGGTCACATTTCACTGTAAGATCCCTACTGTCCATTCCCTATGTGATGGCCCACACATACACAGGAAGGCTTTCAAGTAACTAAAGCCATTTACAACTGATTGTTTCTGGAGCACCCTTAATGGCCTCCACTTAAGATGTTTACATCAGTGATACAAGTTTATATCTTATTCTCCTAACTCCAGATATACAAATAATACATGCAAACAAATAGGATGAACACACTTAGTAGATTACAAGCTTTCTAATGACACCATACAATGGGGTATTTAGCGTAAAGCATATTCAAATTACATCATATTCATAAGCATAGTTCCATAAAGTATATGGAGTGCAACGTCACAGCGACGTACAACAGAAGAAATGCCAAGAGGCATTAAATGGACATTCTTCTTATCCCTTGAAGAACTGGACTTTGCAGATTATGTTGCTCTCCTATCACATACCCAACACCATAAACAAGAAAAAACAACTCAACTCAATGCATTCAGCCAGCAAATTGGACTGAAAGTCAATTGCAATAAGACAGATATCATGACATTTAATATTGCCTCACCATCACCAGTATGGATAGCGAATTATGTTTTTACCACTGTAGAAACATTCACATACTTGGGCAGCACCATCAGCCAGGATGGTGGAACAAGCCAGAACATCTAGAACAAAATCAGTAAAGCTAGAAATATCTTCAGGAGCTTAAATACAGTCTGAAAATCATCAAAATACAACACCAAAACCAAACTCAAGATTTATCAACACTACTTTATAGTGCAGAATGCTGGGGAGAAAGTATGACATGTCCAAATTGCCTTAATTCCATACAACCTGCCTCAGAAAAATCCTCCGTATCTTTTGGCCCAGAACAATCTCAAACCAAGATCTATTGACACAGTGCAGCCAAGAGAATCTGAGCACCATCTCATTGCCAGGAGGCACTGGAGATGGATCGGTCATGTGCTTTGGATGGAAACCGATTCCATCACCAGAGTAACAATAAGATGGACACCTGAAGGCAAGTGGAAACAAGGCTGCCTGAAAACAACATGGCGAAGAACTGTGGAAGCGGAGCTGAAAAAACTGAGGCACAGCTGGGGAACCATTGAAAGACTTGCCAGAAACAGACAGGAGTGAAGAAGCTTCATCACTGCCCTAAACGCCAGAAGCGTAATAGGAACATTACGATGATGATGTGGGGTTTTCAATTTTTTCAATATTTAAACTTTTATGTAGTATGGTCCGATATCAGGGTTTATCACAGCAGTGGATAAATAGCGTAGCTTCGTCAAGAAACTAAGCCCTGGGATCATTTGTTGCCTCTAAAGTAAAAAAAAAAGTTTATAAAGTTCAATAAAGGTGATAAGTGGTAACAGGGGATCAGTCCTGTCTACATTTACACATGATGACATAACTCCTTCTGGATTCAGTAGCGTTGCACACATCACTGAAGGCAGAACTGGATTACTTAGGGCAGAATCTGGTCTCCAGTAGTCCAGTGTAAATCAGAATGACCTTACTGAAATCAGTGGAGGTGCCCTGAAATCAGTGTAACTTAGATCAGAATGTCTGTGCTTCAGGGGTAAGCATACAGTGGGACTTGGGGCACGGTACAGTGGAACTACTCAGCTTACAGAATGCTAGAGTAAACTGCCATATATATATATATAGTAACTTGTGACAATAGTCTAATCCCCATTTAAGCATTGGCATGTTGGGAAACACGACTGGAACAGTTCCTATCCATAATTCCTCTCATCTGCTCTTTATCCCACGGAACACAAGCTTTTGGGCCTGACTCTGCCTCCATTTTGTTGTGGGCAGCCAGCAACCTCCTGGCTCAAATGGGAGAAAGCTGCTTCTGGATCACAGGCATAAACGGGGTTTGACACTGACACCCACAATGAACTCAAGTTTGGTGAGTTGCAGACTTTTCATGGGTGAAATTTCCAGAAAGCCGACTGTGCTGACACCCAGCATCTGCACTATAACATCCTACTGGAGCATTCATGTTGTATGCTGATTTTGTAAAATTAGTCTTAGCTTTCATGGGAAGACTATTAGTTACATCAAGTATGTGTACTAATGGTGCCACCCAGAGGTATACTTGAGTGTAGCACACAGGGGTCTGTGTACAAAAGATATATCTGTGTGCAATTATGGAATCCAGGCATAATGTCACACCACTAGTTTTTAATCTGTATTAGGAATTGGTCTTTAAATCAACCATAGAATAATTTTGCTCTTCTTTTATCTTTCAAATTTCTTGCCTATTAATTTTCATTCAATGTTTGTTTTTTGTGATGATTCCTATCGTGTTCTTATTTATTTTCCATGTACATCAAAATAGTAGTTCTTAATAAATTAATGGGATCAATAACCTCAGTAGTACAAAATAAAAAATGTTTAATACAGAGATTTATTGAAATGGATAGATAATTGATTCTGAGATTTTATTTACTAACGTTTAAAAATGTGAATATAAAAATACACTGTACCTGCTTCTAACTACAGATACCTTAAAATTACTCATTTCTCGCAAACTGTCATAAGAATTGGGAGAGCATGTACTATTTTGGCTTCAAAGGTCTGCATCTGTGTCTTTGCTAATCCAAACCAAGTGGAGACCAAGGGACATGCTCCCTTGAAAACTAACTTCATAGGGGTCCTAGCTCATCTGTCCATCCTGCTTACTTATCTCTGGAAGAAAGAATATTCCCAAGATCCCTCCACTAACACTCACTCATTTTACTGCATCAGCATTTCCAAGTCGAGCTTACTCTGGGATATGTAACAGACAGGACTTCTTGGATCATCCAGCGAGGGAAAGGGAGCCTAGCCCAGATACACAGGTGGGCCTAGCAGAAGAAAATACACTCAGGGTCCATAAAATTGAGTGTGATCCATTTGTAAAAGCCTGCCCTCATCGACCAGTGGGCAAACAGGGTACTCAATGAGAGAATATCCATCTTATCCCAAATGTCTCAGTGATGCATGTGGTATAAACGCCAAGAGATAGGGATATACATATGGAGGTGTCCCGTGATTACAGAGGGCATGCATCCAACAGATAGCACCTTGGGTGGGGTAGACTTGAAATATCCAGAAACTTGCCAAAAAAAATACAAAAGAGCTAATATTACGTCAGATTTTGTGATCTTGGCCTCACTGAAAGTTGAGGGCTCTCAGCATCTTGTACAAGGAACTCAGTAGCTAGTAGGATTGGCCCCTTAAATTTTGCACTTGGATTACTTGTTGTGGTGAAATTTGGCCAAGCAGACAGGAGTCCTTGTCTTTAGTAACAATGGTGCAATTTGAGAATATCAAAAACAAGTGTAGAGTAATTCACACAGCCCATCAAACATTTTCACCTACAGCAATAAAACATAAGGCAGACTTTACCAAAGAAACAAGAGCTGTTGTGTGCATGCAGATGACTCATTTGTTCACACACAAACAAGTTTTATCAGTAACCTGTGTGCTAGAAAGGAATTTTTTTTTAAATAATCAATTACTGTGGGTCTGATCTCCAGGACCCAGCTTCGACTTGTGCACACACAATTTTGTCCAAATGGTCTTTTGCTTGTGGAAATTCTAATGCCTGCCAGAATCTAACAATAGTGTAGGCAGAGGTTTGTGCTGAAAAAGTGGTTGCACAGGCTGATGGCAAAATTGTACAACCACCAGAGGAGAGCTGGTAGAGGCCTCCCTGAAAATCAGATCTGCCACGCTCATTTTGCAGCACTATGCTGAAACAGCATTGGGTGCAATGCCATAATTCCTCCTTCCCTTTTAAATCAAGGTGTCATAAGAAAACTGGAGCAATCTGTACCTGAGGACAAACGTAAATACAACAAATCATACTCTGCCATTATATTCCCTCTTTCCGTGATTAGTCATATGGAGTGTAAGGTGTATAATGTGCACTGACCTGTACTTCCCTGTCCGTACTTGTAGAGCTCTCATACCGCACTGCTGGGCGCCTCCTACATCATTCACAATATCATCTCCAATCATGATGGCCTGTCACAGCAATGAAATACAGACAAAACTGGTGTCAAGTGAATTTTATTTCTGCCATACTTCATCTTTCTTGACATAATAAACTGCTTGATTTGATGTTTAATACTGCCATCAGACAAATTAAACAAGATAATATTGTCATCATATTGATTAAAAGTCATCCTACATTGAATATAATTCACACTGCACCTCTGCTGGCTATATAGCTGAACAGTAGCCATCAACACAATTTGAAATCAAATCAGAAGAGTCAAAAATGATTAGGCACAGTACAAAAACAATGTAGAAATTTATAAAGTTAATCCTACATTCCTACCAAACATGTTTTTATGTTATGGCAATGGCAGTTAAGATAATATTAAGTTTTAAACATTTCCTTAGAAGTTATACTATAAAGGCTGATCAAACTGTTTGCAAATCTATGAAAAATATAACTTGGGAACATTTATTCTCAAATCACATTATGGGAAATATGGAAATTTAGAAAGACATGCATCGTAATGCAGTCCAATGTCATGCTATTCAAAAATACAAAGCATTTTCCATACGTGTGTAGCAATGATTGCATCATAACCAGTTACTGTCTATGTAAGTGAAATATAAGCAAACTAGAGTATGTCGGTTATAAAGCAAAATTTAACTGAGAAAAGTCTCTGTGCTCTGTTTAAAGGATATGTGTCTAAGTGCACATCTATAAGCTTAATGAAAATATGTACTGCGCATGCTCAAGAGACACAATTTTCACATGGTGATATCATTGTTAAATCAAAATCCATTTGTTTCACACCAAACTGGGCACTAGAGTCGTAAATGACACGTTTCAAGTCTTTGATGTCACCTTGCCTTCCCCTCCCTTGCATTTAAAAATGGCTGACTGCTTTATCTCAAAGTTCCCCCACACCCCAAAAAGAAAAAAAATAATCTCTGAGCAATCATAGAAAAGGTCAGCTCCAAATTATGACTCAGCATTCTTTCATTACCCAAATCTCTCAGTGAATCCTGGATTGCACCTAAGATAAACAAAGGCAGTTTACATTATAGGGCTACCAAGTGCATTACCGGGTAGGCTGGGAAAATGTGTCTTGTTCAAAAACATGACAAACAACACGTTTTAGCTACCAGTTTTCAAACATGACTGTGCATCTACTATAAACAGAGCCAGTTGTGTTTGAAAATGTATTAACTAGTTACATGACCAAGCTATCTTAGCTGCAAGTTTTCTACCTTAGCTACTTAACTTGCAACCTTACCTAAAGTACTATCAGGCTTCCACAATAATTATACCTCACAACTCTTTCTCATTGTTAGGAAGAGTACTCATTTTTTGCCGAAATGTACTTCTCTTCCACATAAACTTCCTATCTCAATTATTCTAACATTGGCCCAATAGAAATATAGACTTGTTACACAGGGGTTACATACAGTATTTATTTTTATACTATATAAACTGGTCTCACATTTTAAGCACTCTGTCCTGTGTTTTTTCTTATGTCCCTCATTACAGGTCTGTGTTCCACATACGGGCCGTTGTAGGTTAAAAGGCACATTTATAACTGGACCAGAATTGCCTTAGATGGCAATGGTGTTGCCAAGAACAGCACCAAGGGGACTCCACTGAGCACGCATAGAAAGCCAGCCTAGCATTTTTCCATCTGAGTTGGGCTGATAAATAGGCCCTTGCCAGAGAGGTCATGGGAAGGAGTCATGTACACCACAAATAGGGGCTAGCTTTTCTAGTAACCATATTCTAAGGGGAATTTTGACTTGTTTTTGTGTGGGTGGCGTGCAACAGCTTTATGAAAATAAAACATACAGAATCTTTCTATTTTAGGCATCACTCCAGTTACCACTTCTAGCTAATATTAAAACCTCTTTTTTCCTAGCCTGTTCCTTGAAACACATCTTTTTAATATACGATGCAGCCACATAGCAGCATGGGCATAATGAGGGCCAAATTTAAGAGCCTCTGCACTATACAGTCACACTGTTATCACAGCCCTCCCTGCTGCTGTTTATACAGAGCACAAATGAAGACTCTCAAACTGAAGTTACAGAAAATTAGGTTGCCATAGCATGTTGGGTCTGATGCTGGGGAGAGAATGAACCATTTCCATAGATTCACAGAATTTAAGGACAGAAGGGATGACATGATCTGGCTCTTCATCACCAAACCTTACAGCTATTAAAATTTTCAATTTGTAGCATTCATGGTACTATTCCGTGTCTGCTCCATTGTTTTAAAGAGTTTAAAGCCAGATGGGGCCATCAGATCAACTAACTTAATCTCTTATATGTACAACCCACGCCATTAAGTATCACCAACTTACTCCTGCATTGAGCCCAGTAAACTTATGTTTGACTAAAGCATGTCTTCAAGAAAGACATCCAGTTTTAAGAGATGAAGAATCCACCCTTTCCCTTGGTAGTTTGTTCCAACGGTTTAAATCACTTTTACTACAAGTGACAGTTAAAAGTTCGTGCCTGATTTCTAATTTGAATTTGTCTGGCTTCAGCTTCCAGTGACTGGCTCTTGTGATGCCTTTCTTGACTAGGCTGATGAGGCCTCTAGTACCTGGTGTTTTCTGCCCATGAAGGTACTTGTATACTGTGATTAAGGCACCTCTCAATCTTCTTTTTGATAAGCTAAGCAGATTGAGCTTTTTAAGTCTCTCACTGTACGAGCATTTTGTCCAGCCCTCACACCATTTTTGTGGCTATTTTCTGCAGCCTCTCCACTTCCTCGACATCAGGGAGCACTGGGGACTGGAGTGAGGAAGAAGGCAGAGCCTCCCTTGATATTTCAATGTGAAGCAAAGGGGGATTCCCCACTGTAATGCCAGCTGGGGAAATGGCAAGGCAGCCAAAGAGCCATCTTCTTCCTGTTCTAGCACTGGAGCTCCAGAATGCTATCAGCTGCCAATGGGGGCCATTAGCCCTCACACACACACGCAGTTCCACAGGCATTGGGAAAAGGGTCTGGAGTAGAGCCTCTTGTTTTCCCTCCAATCATCTCTCACCCACAAGCATCAGCTTCAGTAGCTTCTAAATTAGCCCCCTCATCAACAAAGTCCTCTCCTTCCCTTCAGGCATCTCTCCTTGGCTATTAGTGCCTCCCTGACCCCTGAATGGGAAAGAGAAAGGGGGCAGAATCCATGGAGAGTCAGTGGAGGCTGCAGGGAGATAATATGTATGAATATGTATGAGTTTCTTGTCTCCTGCATGGCAGTAGGACTCTATTGCCAGCATGACCATCCTCAGATTCAGTGCAGAGCTGCCTTCCACAAGAGCAGGGGCCTATGTGGCCTTGGTTTTGGGGACTGTAAGGGCATGTCTACACTGCAATTAGACACCCAAGGCTGGTCCCTGCCAACAGACTCGGGCTAAGGGACTGTTTAATTGCAGAGTAGATGTTCAGAGTTGGGCTGCAGCCCTAGCCCTGGGGCCCTCCCATCTCACAGGTCCTGGACCTAGAGCCTGAACTCCCACCCAGGCCTGAACTTCTACACTGCAATTAAACAGCCCCTTTGCCCAAGTCAGCTGGCATAGGCCACCCACAGGTGTTTAATTGCAGCAGTGTAGACATACCCTAAGAGGACATGAATTCTTAAGGAAACAGGTCTTCACTCCAGCTCTAAAACCCTAAAAGGGGATTTCCTTTGAAAAAGGGAAACCATGAATATGGGTGCGATGTTGCACCCCATAATTCTTCATGGAAATATGCTTATGAATGTATATATATGAATGACATAACTGGAATATGTTTTATGCTACATATGACATGTAACATCTCTGCAAAGGTTATGATCTACTGAATATATTCATCCTATTTGTATGCATGTGTCATTTTTGTATTCGAAGTTATGAATATTGGCTGTGTACTTGTTTGAGTTTACATAGCCTTAGTAAATCATTTGGTCAGTTTCCTGAAAAAGGAATGTGCAAATTAAGTGCCCAATCAAGAAACACGTAACTGAAAAGGAATCTTGGAAGAATCCAATCCAGATAAGAAGTCTTCCTGGAGACATTCAAGATAGCATGTGGGCAATGGCTGCTGCCTGTAAAAACTGAGTCATGCATAGACATGTGACTTGCCTATGTGACTCCAAAACTCCATCTTGGAGCTGGATTTTGCATAGGAGAGAGCAGGCCTCTACCCACAAGAGAAAGTCTATTTAAGCCCCTGGGAAACCCTTCAATTTTTGTCTTCAGCTGGCTCAAGAAATAGCCTCTCCATCCCCAAAGGATACCTGAAAGAAACTGGAACAAAGGACAGTAACTACAGGGGTGTGAGGGATTGCTGGACGTAGACTAGAAGGAGGCTAGTCGGTAAAAAACGTTTACTGGTACATCTCAGGGTGAGATTTCATCTATAATCACTTTCTTACTGTGTTAGGTTTAGACTTGCATGTTTTATTTTACTTTGCTTGGTAATTCACTTGGTTCTGTCTGTTATTAGCTGGAACCACTTAAATCTACTTTTTGTATTTAATAAAATCACTTTTTACTTATTAATTAACCCAGAGTATGTATTAATACCTTGGGGCGGGGGGGGGCAAATAGCTGTGCATCTCTCTCTACCAGTGTTATAGAGGGTAAACAATTTATAAGTTTATCCTGTATAAGCTTTATACAGGGTAAAACGGATTTATTTGGGGTTTAGACCCCACTGGGAGCTGGGCATCTGAGTGTTGGAGACAGGAACACTTCTTAAGCTGTTTTCAGTTAAGCCTGCAACTTTTGGGGGACGTTGCTCAGAGCTAGGTCTGTGTTTGTAGCAGGCTAGCGTGTCTGGCTCAGACCACGCAGGGAACTGAAGTCCCAAGCTGCCAGGAAAAACGGGCTCAGAAGTAGTCTCAGCACATCAGTTGGTAGTCCCAAGGGGGTTTCTGTGAGGGTTTCTGAGGGATCTGAGCACCTGTGAGTAGCTGAGAAGGTTGCTCACCAGTGGTGTATTATATTTTACATAGGCAAGTTTTCATGCAAGAAGACAGTCAGCTCAGAAAGTGCAGCTGCACATGAGCACTGATGCCTATCCAGGCCAGCTTGTGACATACGCATACAAAAATGTACTTCAGCCTCTGGGGATTTCATAGATTTACTATCGGTGAAGGGCAATAATCACTAAGGAGGAGCAATTATTCCCAAATCATTTAGGATTTTAAAAAATCATTGGCAAGAAGATAGAGGTCAAGAGGTGCACTGTCAAGGGAAATAAAAAAATTCTACCTGTCAAACCTAGGTTTAACTTCCTCTCTGACTGTAATATGGAGGGAGAGAGAGAGAGAACGGAAAGGTCACACACCCACTGAAAGCAAGAATTAAAAGATCCCCATTTATGATCACATTTTACAAAAGGAACACAGGTGTTAGTCTGTTCAGTGAGCATGTGCAAGTTATTTCTTTTTAAAATTCACCAAAAAAGACAAAATGTACTAAGGCTGTCAGAAAACCACGACAGTATTAACCTGATACATCAAAAATTGGAAGGAGTTGTAATATATATTTTTCCACATCCTATAAAATGCAAGCAATGAAAGAGGGTTCACATATATTTTGTGAAAGAATGCATATTCTCTAAAAATTACACTTTAAGGGGGTGATGGATGGCTTAGGGAGATTGGTCATTGTATATATTTTTAAATAGCCCTTTATCTCCAGGATGCTGGTTCAAATCCAACCCCAATCAGTAGTGATGAGAAAACAGGGTTCAATGACATCTGGCAGCCACAGAGTAATCCCTAGCGGACATATGGCCATATCACAGATATCACCATTACAACTGGCAATCTTATTGGCCACCTGAACACACATAGACTAAACTATCTTCTCACCCCCAAAAGCAGTCCATGCTGTAAGGCTTATGGAGCACTGGTAGGCAGAATGTGGAAACTTTCTCTTGCTGTACCTGGTCTGTGAATAGCGGAGTTTAGCCAGGGTTGCCAACCCGGCACGTGCGCACGCGCACACAAATTTTGAAGGAGAAGAAATTACAGATTAAGAAGATGAATGACACAGCCAAAACATCAATGCTAAACAAAATAATAGCTTTGTGTTTTTATACACTTAAGCCAAGCTCACATGTTGTACTTTGAAGTGAAGTGAAGTGCATGGAGAAAGTAAATGGATAAGATGCACCGAAATATCTATGCCAACTGCAATAGAATTTTAATACAGTGTAACCTCCAAGATAAAAAGTATTTTTGCATAAGCAGATTTTTTCTGCATGCTTAATAGCCATAATCATGTTAAAGATGACTGGGATATACAGCAATAGAAGTCTATATGCAAAATATTAACTAATGTATTAAAATCCTTTAAAAGAGAAACTTCGTGTATTTACTTTTCTCCTCTTTCCCCTCAGCCTGATCATCATCTAGGCTTTGAGATTTCAATTCATTTTAAAATAATGTGTTTATCTGGGACCTACTTGCTGAGCAACCAAACATGCAAAGGGCATCAAATGTGAATTCTGACCTGGAAGATATTGTACAATAAGGCAGATAAGATAGAGATAAATACACTGAGACACTGGCGCAGTTTTCCAAATGCCCAACGGGCAGTTATATTTGAATTGATCTTTCAATGGAAGTTGAGCGCCTAACTCTTATTTGTGCCATTACAAATCTCTCCCAACCCCCAAAGGGGCAAGCCCAGCCCAAATGAACACAGAAAGTACAAATACAGAAGCAGACACCTTCTACCACTCCTGAAGTGACCTAATTCCTGGGTTTGCAGGTAACAGAATCAGGAATTTGTTAACTACCTGTACTTTATGTACTCTGGTATCACGTGCCATAATTCCTGGGTTTGCAGGTAACAGAATCAGGAATTTGTTAACTACCTGTACTTTATGTACTCTGGTATCACGTGCCATAACTCCCACTAAAAAAAGAAAATTTGCTACAGGCAGAACTTTTTGTGATCATATAATACTTCCAGAACCCTAACATTATTCAGGTTTTATTGTAAAGCTGTCAAAATCATCCATAGTTTCATCAGCCTTAAAACATTTGAATTACGTATTTCAATAACCTTTAAGATGTGTTATTCTTTGTCATACTACTGAATCATAACAAGGCTCTGGCTATCTCTTAGAGATTTAAATTTCCAATCTACTAAAGTAATACCCTCAACCTGTTATTTCTACACCACTGAGGTAAGATTACAATGAAAATTGGACTTTAGAGAGTTCCTTCTACTCCAAGTGCAAGTTGAAAACATCTCAGCAGTAGAAAGCAAAGTCAGGGTCTCAGTAAGAAGCAGTCATCAAGGGAAATTACTGGTGATTATTGATTAAAGCAGCCTGAGAATTTTAAACGTTGCCACAATCTACCATTACTGTAGTGAAATAGTATTATAAAAAAAAGATCTTTTTTCATTAAAAATAAGGTAATAGAAAATTGTAATATGTTTTATAAAACACAATTCATCTAAAATGATTTAATGATTATGTGGTACTGCTGATTTGACATTTAAATGGATTTCAGAAATGGAATAAATTATTACTGAGTATTTTATAATGGTAGAAGCAATTAAACTGCTCCTTATTTTGCTGTCATAGGTATAGACATAGCACATTTAGGAGAGAGAGAAATATCACATAACAGATCATTAAGGAACCAATTGTATTGTAAGAACAGTGTATTTTTACATGTGTACACACACACGCACACAAAGTCAAGTTAGGAGATGCCAGAATAAATGCTACCCAAACAAGTTTGATTTGGCCTCCTTGTGCATATGCATTATGATACAATCTATTTTTCTGCATACATACTACTTTTCTGCAGTGAAAAGTGTCAAGCAACTTAAACTATAGGTGGCACTACCAGCTCTGCCTATAATATAATTTCTTTCAGTTATTTAATACACACACATACACTTTTTATATATAAAAACATATACATAATATATATATATTCAATATATATAAAACATTCTATTTAGACACACACACCGTGGAGGTGTCTACCCAGGCCCTGGTCTTGACTTGCTGAGAGTGTGGCCTGCATGTCCCTGCTGATGAAACCCAGACAGAGGGAATCACCTGGTATGAGAGGTGTCTCCCGTAGGAAGCAGGTAAGAGAGCTGCAGGAGGAGATGCTTCATCTGCGTAGCATCCGGGAGCATGAGGACCTCATCAACAGGATGCATGTGTAAACATCTGGGACAGAGGATGTTACCTGTCTACAGAGGACTACAGCAGCACCAGAGAAGGAAGGAGGAATGGCTGTTTTAGACGGAGGAGACTGGCTGCTGGCCATGTTGGGCATTAGACAATGCTCCACCCACCACCCATGTCCACTGTCTATTGTGGTGACAAACCAGTATGCTGTACTGGCAACAGGATGTTGAGGAGCAGACCCCAGTGACTGAGGAGGAGCTACTTACCCCAAAGGTGGAAGGCTCACGGCCACTGCACCCAAGAGGAGGCAGTGTAGGGTGCTGGTGGTTGGTGACTCTCTTCTGAGGGGCATGGAGGCATCCATCTGCTGACCTGACATGAGACCAGGGAGATGTGTTGCCTGACCTGGGGTCCATGTCAGAGATGTTATGGAAAGGCTGCCAAGGCTCTCTGATCACTACCCTATGCTCCTCAGCCACATGGACACTAATGATCCTGTCAGGCAACCCTGAGCAGATCAGCAGTGACTACAAAGGTGAAGGGGTCGGGGCACTAACTGAACTCTTGTCCAGCCTCCCAGCTGAATCATAGAATCATAGAAGATTAGGGTTGGAAGAGACCTCGGGACCCCTGCTCAAAGAAGGACCAACACCAACTAAATCATCCCAACCATGGCTTTATCAAGCTGGGCCTTAAAAACCTCTAAGGATGGAGATTCCACCACCTCCCCAGGTAACCCATTCCAGGGCTTCACCACCCTCCTAGTGAAATAGTTTTTCCTAATATCCAACCTAGACCTCCCCCCTGCAACTTGAAACCATTGCTCCTTGTTCTGTCATCTGCCACCACTGAGAACAGCCGAGCTCAATCCTCTTTGGAACTCCCCTTCAAGTAGTTAAAGGCTGCTATCAAATCCCCCCTCACTAAATAAGCCCAATTCCCTCAGCCTCTCCTCATAAGTCATGTGCCCCAGCCCCCTAATCATTTTAGTTGCCCTCTGCTGGACTCTCTCCAATTTGTCCACATCCTTTCTGTAGTGTGGGGCCCAAAACTGGACACAGTACTGCAGATGTGGCCTCACCAGTGCCGATTAGAGGGGAATAATCACTTCCCTCAATCTGCTGACAATGCTCCTACTAATGCAACCCAATATGCCATTAGCCTTCTTGGCAACAAGGGCACACTGCTGACTCATATCCAGCTTCTGATCCTATCCCTACCCTCCAGCATATCTACCTCTCCTCCCAGCTTAGTGTCATCCGTGAGCTTGCTAAGGGTGCAATCTATCCCATCATCCAGATCATTAATAAAGATGTTGAACAAAACCGGCCCCAGGACTGACCCCTGGGGCACTTCGCTTGATACTGGCTGCCAACTAGACATTGAGCTGTTGATCACTACCCGTTGAGCCTGACGATCTAGCCAACTTTCTATCCACCTTATAGTCCATTCATCCAATCCATACTTTTTAAACTTGCTGGCAAGAATACTGTGGGAGACCATATCAAAAGCTTTGCTAAAGTCAAGATATATCACATCCACTGTTTTCCCTATATCCACAGAGCCAGTTATCTCATCATAGAAGACAATCAGGTTGGTCAGGCATGACTTTCCCTTGGTGAATCCATGTTGATTGTTCCTGATCATCTTCCTTTCCTCCAAGTGCTTCAAAATGGATTCCTTGAGGACGTGCACCATGATTTTTCCAGGGACTGTGGTGAGGCTGACCGGTCTGTAGTTCCTCAGATTCTCCTTCTTCCCTTTTTTAAAGATGGGCATGATATTTGCCTTTTTCCAGTTGTCTGGGACCTCTCCCGATTACCACGAGTTTTCAAAGATAATGGCAATGTGCAATCACATCAGTCAATTCACTCAGCACCCTCAGATGCATTAGATCTGGAGCCATGGACTTGTACATGTCCAGCTTTTATAAATAGTCCTTAACCTGTTATTTCACCACTGAGGGCTGCTCACTTCCTCCCCATACTGTGTTGCCCAGGACAGCAGTGTGGGAGCTGACCTTGTCTGTGAAGACAGAGGCAAAAGTACTTCAGCTTTTTCCATATGATCTGTCACTAGGTTAGCTCCCCCATTCATTACGAGTCCCACAATTTCCCTGATCTTTTTCTTGTTGCTAACAACCCTGTAGAAACCCTTCTTGTTACCCTTCACATCCCTTGCTAGCCGCAATTCCAGTTGTGTTTTGTCCTTCTTGATTACACCCCTGCATGCTCAAGCAATATTTTTATACTCCTCTCTAGTCATCTGACCAAGTTTCCACTTCTTGTAAGCTTTCTTTTTGTGTTTAAGCTAACCAAAGATTTCACTGTTAAGTCAAGCTGGTCGCCTGCCATATTTGCTATTCTTTCTGCACATCGGGATGGTTTGTTCCTGTACCCTCAATAAGTCTTCTTTAAAATACTGCCAGCTTTCCTGGACTCCTTTGCCCCTCGTATTTGCCTTCCAGGGAATCGTGCCCATCTGTTCCCTAAGGGAGTCAAAAGTCTGCTTTTCTGAAGTCCAAGGTCCGTATTTTGCTACTCTCCTTTCTTCCTTTTGTGAGGATCTTGAACTCAACTATCTCATGGTCACTGCTACCCAGGTTGCCACCAACTTCTACTTCCCCTACCAATTCTTCCGTGTTTGTAAGCAGCAAATCAAGAGGAGAACAGCCCCTGGTTGGTTCCTCTAGTAGTTGTACCAGGAAGTTGTCCCCAACACTCCAAAAACTTCCTGGATTGTCTGTGTACTGCTGTATTGCTCTCCCAGCAGATGTCAAGGTGATTGAAGTCCCCCATCAGATTCAGGGCCCGTGCTCTGGAAACTTCAGTTAATTATCCAAAGAAAGCCTCATCTACCTCATCCTCCTGGTCCGGTGGTCTACAGCACATGCCCACCACGACTTCATCCTTGTTGCTCTCACTTCTAAACTTAACCCAAAGACTCTCAACAGGCTTTTCTCCAGTTTCTCTAGGCAAGGGCTCAGGCAGGGACACACATATGCTGGAGATGAACTCATGGCTGCACAAATAGTGTCGATGGAAGGGCTTCAGCTTCCTCGACCATGGGATGCTGTTCCAGGAAGATGCTCTGCTGGGAAGAGATGGGGTCAACCTGACCAAAAAGAGGGAGAGCATCTTTGCGCATCAACTCACCAACCTAGTGAGATGGGCTTTAAACTAGGTTCAAAGGGAGCAGGTGACAAAAGCCCACAGGTAAGTATAATAAAAGGCAAACTTAACAGAGGGTTGAAGGGAGAAAATTACAATAGGGTCATGGGAGCAACAAGAGGTAAATCGGTGGGGAAATCTGCTCAACATTTTAAACGTTTATACACAAAGGCAAGAAGTATGAGGGAGAACTGGAAGTATTAGTCCATAACCTAAATTATGACTTAATTGGCATCAGGGTGGGATAAGTCTCATAACTGGAATACTGGTACAGAGGGGTATAGCTTCTTCAGGAAGGATGGGAAGGATTAAAAAAAAGAGGAGGTGTTGCATTATACATCAAGAATTTATACACTTGTTCTGACGTCCAAAAGGAGGTGAGAGACAGACCAGCTGAAAGTCTCTGGGAAAAGATAAGAGAGGCATGACTTCATGGCAGGGGTGTATTACAGACCACCAAATCAGGAAGAGGAGATAAATGAGCCATTTCTAGAATAAATAACAGAAATATCCAAAACATAAGACCTGGTAGTAATGGGGGGCTTTAACTACCCAGAGATCTGTTGGAAAAGTACTACAGCAAAACTCAAAATTTCCAATAAATTCTTGGAATATATTGGGGACAACTTTTTGTTCCATAATCTGGAAGAAATAACCAAGAGAACGGTCATTTTAGACTTGATTCTCACCAACAGGGAGGAATTAGTTGTGAATCTAGAGGTGAAAGGGAACCACAAAAGGGAAGTACAAAGTCAGGAAGGCTAAGGCAAAAAATGAGTTATACCTAGCAAGGAACAATGAAAGGCAATAAGAACTGGTTCTTGAAATACATTAGGAGCATGAAAAAGATGAAGGAAAGTGTAGCTCCTCTACTTAGCAGGAAAAGAGGGCTAACTATTACATCAAGAAGGCTGAAGTGTTTAATGCCTATTTTGCTTCAGTCTTCACTAAAAAGGCTAATAGTGACCAGATTGTCAACACAATTAATGACTACACCACAGGGGAAGAAACACAAGCCGAAATAGAGAAAGCACAGGTTAAAACATATTTAGGTAAGTTGAAAATATTCAAGTTGGTATGTTCTGATGAAATTCATCCTAGGGTACATAAGGAAGTAGCTGAAGCAATTATCATAGAGGACAGGTGATGTCCCCGATAACCTGACGAGGGCAAACACAGTATCTATCTTTAAAAGGGGGAACAAAGAGAACCCCAGAAATTATAGACCAGTCAGCTTAACTTCTATATCTAGAAAGATACTGGAACAAAATTATTAAACTATCAATTTCTAAGAACCTAGAGGATAATAGGATTAATAGCCAGCATGGATTTGTCAAGAAGAAATCATACCAAACCAATCTAACTTCCTTCTTTGACTGGATTACTGGCCTAGTGGATAAGGTGGAAGTAGTAGATGTGCTAAATCTTGATTTTAGTAAGGCTTTTGACATAGTCCCACATGACATTCTCATAAGCATATTAAGGAAATGTGGTCTAGATGAAATTACTATAAAGTGGGTGCACTTCTGGATGAAAGACCATACTGAAAGAGTAATTATCAATGATTTGATGTCAAACTGGGAGGGTGTACCTAGTTGGGTACTGCAGGGGTCAGGCCTGGTTCTAGTACTATTCAATACTCTCATTAATGACTCAGATAGTGGTGTGAAGAGTATGCTTATAAAATGTGCAGATGCTACCAAGGTCAGAGAGATTCCAAGCACTCTGAAGGACAGGATTAAAATTAAAAATGACCTTGAAAATTGGCGAGTTGGTCTGAATTCAACACAATGAAATTCAAGAAAAGGTAAGTGCAAAATACATCAGTTAGGAAGGAAAAATCAAATGCGCAACTACAAAATGGGGAATAACTGGCTAGGTGGTAATACTGCTGAAAAGGATCTGTGGGTTAAAGTGGATCACGAATGGAATATGAGTCAATAGTGTGATGCAGTTGAGAAAAAGGCTAATATTATTCTGAGGTGTATGGATGGGTGACGGGATGGATCACTTGATGATTACCTGTTCTGCTCATGCCCTCTGGGGCACCTAGCATTGGCCACTGTCGGAAAACAGGATACCGGGCTAGATGGACTTTTGCTCTGACCCGGTATGGCCGTTCTTATGTTCATTCTAGGCACCACATTTTAGAGAAGATGTGGACAAACTGAAGAGAGTCTCTTGTGGAGACTCTACTTTTGTTCTTTTTTTGTGTTGCTATTTCCTTTAACTTAAGTAATAGTCCTTCCTCCTGAAATACTCCAAGATGGTGGAGAGGAGAAAAAGAGGGTATGGTAAGGAAGGAAGGATAGAACAATTGAAAAGGGAGAGGAGGATGAAAGGATAATTAGGGAGAGGAAAGATGTATACTACAGGGCACAATACAGAGTGATAGGAAGAAGGAAGTAATGGAAGGGAACAAAGGATCACAAGAAGAAGAGGAGAAAATATGGAAAAATGATGTTGCATATTTCAGGATAATTTTCTGCATTACAGTACCTCTACTAGGTGATTGAGAAGAACATGCAGCGGAGAAGAAATACAGCAGGTCACTGCACTCAGGTATTTACACTACATTTGCCCTAATGGATGAGGTCAGACTCTTCTGTCTAATTAGATTTGTGGGCTGGGCTGGAAATTTTTTCTTTACATTGTTATTTTAAAGATTCTTTGTCAGATCTTTTCTAAGACTTCACAGGAATAAATATATATATAAAACGTAAATATAATGTAACATTTTAGAATGGCCATTGAACAAAGCACTTTTCATTTGTCAGTGTGGGCCCAATCCTGAAGTCCACAGTCCATCAATCCTTCCATTGGTTTCAATGAAAGTTTTGACTGAGAAAAGATTGCCAGATGGTGGCCCAGAAACCTATTTTTTTATTCAGGTGACAATAACTACGTAGCACATCTAGTGAATGTTGCACAAGAAATCTTACCTGCTGTGGCTCAACTTCCATTTCTGCCAAGGCTGATTGGAAAAACATTTTTGCCGGCTTTCCCACCACCTCGGCTTGAACATCACAAGCATACTAAGAAAAAGCACAGAAATAATATTGTATAGATTAGAAAAGGATTTGTTCAACTTCATATTCTCTGTAGATTGTATGAAGGAGTATGTGATTATTGACTGATTCCTTTCAATAATGTATGGATTAGTAGATGAAGTTAACAGAGGATTTGGATAATAGGAGTGTTGGTTGTTCTCTGTTAGGGGCAAAAGCCTTCTTGAAATGTCTAGAATTAAGAATTGGGCACATTTTCCAACATGAAAGTAGTCTTCTAATTCTAATCTTGCTCACATTGGAGTCACAAAAATTCATTGTTACAGCAATGATGTGCTTTGCCGACAAACTTGTGTTCAGGAATTGTGGGTGAATTTCAAGGATATGGAGGTTTTGTGAACCATATAGCCCATTTTTAAGGTTGAAAGCCTTATTTAGCTGTAGTTCTATACCCATGTTGTAATAAATAAGGCGTTCCTAGCTAACAGGAAGCCTGCCTGTTTATTATGGGCAGGCTACCCTCCCCAAAAGCTACACTGGCAAAAATGAGTTCACTGCATTCACATGGTATATACATATGCTTGTTATTTTTCCATTAGAATGCTTCCCGTCCCTCCCACTTTGCTCCTTTCTCCATAGTTGCTCTGAATTTATTTTTAATCCCTCTCTGAGCCTCAGGGCAGGTCTACACCACAAACTTGCATCAGTGAAGCTGTGCTGCTCTAGCGTTTCTGGTGAAGATGCTCTAAACCGACAGAAGAGAGCTCTCATGCCAGCTTAATAATTCCATCTCAGCAAGAGGCAGTAGTTATATCGATGGGAGAGCAGCGCTGTCTACACAGGGAGTTAAGTTCGGTATAACTATGTCACTAAGGGGCAGGGGTGAAAGTAAAATACAGCTCTTACCGGTATGGGTCTCCACTCCTTCTCCTTGTCCTCCCTCCTCCTCCTCCAGCCAGGCTGCCCGATGTTGCTAGGCTCCGTGTTCCCCTGACCCCCACACTCAGCAGAGGCTGCAGGGGCTCCCCTCTAGCTTGTAGCAGGGAGCAGGAGGACTGGCTGAGGGAGAAACCTCCCCAGGTAGCCTGCTGCCTGCATAAGAACAGTTTAAATCTAGCTGTTCACCCCCTGGTGGGGATTAGGGGCTATTTCTGGCATTCTTGTTAATTTCATTCAAGGTTGTTGGGGGAAATATACAAGATACTTAGAATCAGAGGGGTAGCCGTGTTTGCTGCTTTTACAGATTCAGACTAAGAATCCTGTGGCACCTTATAGACTAACAGAAGTTTTGGAGCATGAGCTTTTGTGGGTGAATACCAGATGCATGACGAAGTGGGTATTCACCCACAAAAGGTCATGCTCCAAAAAGTCTGTTAGTCTATAAGGTGCCACAGGATTCTTTGCTGAAGATACTTAGAGAAAGTTTTGTCAATTTCATCCTTGCACTCTGTGGGACACCAACACAACAAAAAGAGATCTGTGCCCCTATGTCCTAATGACATTTCAAGTGTTTAATTCAATATATAAAGAGGGTGGAATGAAAACTACTATTTCTTTCAAAGGAGGCACAATAATTTCCCTGAATACTCAGTTTTCCCCACCAATCCCTTTCTGATTTTGTCTATCAGGCTATTTGCTTTCCCTGTGAATCTTTAGTTGTTTTAGCAAAATTGCTTTGCCCAAAATAAACCCCGATTGGCGGAACACCTCTTCCCACCATGTTCTCCATGTGCTTTTTTTTAAACAGTAACATTTCAAAGAGGATCTGCAAGCAGATTGATCACCACAACCATGATCCTCTGCTGGAGAGGGAATGGGATAGATCTGAACTTGGAAATGGTTCCCGATTTTCATTGTATTTTTTGTCTATTATATTATTGAATATCACCTCATCCAGGGGGCATAAAAGAACTGCCCCGACTTTGGTCACCCACCACCCCGCAACAACCGTGAGTGAAATTAACAAGGATGCCAGAAATAGCCCTGAATCCTGTGGTTCAGACCGCAGAGTGAACAGCTAAGTTTAAACTATTCTTATGTAGGCAGCAGGCTACCTGGGGAGGCTTCTCCCTCAGCCAGTCCCCCTGCTCTCTGCTACAAGCTAGAGGGCCCCTGCTAAGTGCAGGGGTTGGGGAAATGCGGAGCCTAGCCACATCCTGCAGCCTGGCTGGAGAAAAGGGAGAGAAACAACAAACGAATGTGACAATGAGTTTTCCCTTTCCAAGCTTTTATTAGCTTTGAGTTTGAACTTTTTGTTATGCAGCCAAAAGAGGTGAAAGTAAGCCAGCACTGAATGCTCTACTTATTTGCCGGTATACTACTGCATCTTTTTTTACCGGTACTCCGTACCGGCTTACTTTCACCTCTGCTAAGGGGTGTAGATATTTTCAAACCCCTGAGCAATGCAGTTACACCAAAGAAAGTGTGCAGTGTAAACCTGGCCTCAGTAAATGGGACATAATAAGTCTTCCCTTCACTCAACTTCAGCCTGACTTATCTAAGGCCATGTCCAGACTAGGGTATTAAAATCGATTTTAGATACGCAACTTCAGCTACGTGAATAACGTAGCTGAAGTCGAATTTCTAAAATCGAGGTACTCACCCATCCAGACGGCGCGGCATCGATGTCCGCGGCTCTCCATGTCGATTCCGGAACTCCGTTCGGGTTGATGGAGTTCCGGAATCGATGTAAGCGCGCTCGGGGATCGATACATCGCGTCCAGACTAGATGCGATATATCGATCCCCGAGCAATCGATTTTAACCCGCCGATGCCGCGGGTTAGTCTGGACGTGGGCTAATAGGCCTCATTCCTACTATGACTTCAGCACATGCATAGTTTCATGCATGAGTCATCTAATTATAATCAATGGCATTACTCATATGCAGAGCCTTAGACTGTAAGCTCTTACAAAAAAGGAGTGTCTTACCATGTTTATTCTTAGTTCAAAGCCTTGCATAAAGGGGCACCAATCCTGGTTGGGATATCTAGCTTCTGTAACAGTAATTCTCTCTGCTCCATTCTTCACCGAATTTTTTCATTGTATTTTTCCTCTTTGACTCCTTTTTCCACTGTCTCTCCTTCCCATACAGGAGCCCAATGATATTAAAGTTAAAGCTGAAACTTTTGAATACATAAGGATGGTGTCAGAGCCAAGCAGAATGAGTTCACCCATTCACATGCGCAGCAATATAGTTAATTAATAGTCATTTCCTCTCTCAAAATGAGCAAAAAGAATTATAGAAGATAGAAATATGTGCTATCAGTTATTTTGAGCAAGGTGCACAGAGCAGGTAAACGTAATGCAAGCTATAAAATACCTCTAATGCCTTCATATACACTCCAACATCAAGTTTTAGACCATCGGTTTCTTTATAATAGCGCCTGGAAATGGAAGTGATAAAGATGTTGGCAACTGAACATAAAAAACTATAGTCTATTAATTCTGTGCCTATACAAATGTGTGTATGGCCGGGACTAGAAGATAAGTAATTAGGAATTCTGGAGCCTTAATTTACATTGAATTGTACAATGCAGTCTGTCCGCTACTCAATGTGGTGCACTGCTAATGGGGAGACCTAAGCAGATCCCTAGATCAAATTCAGACCTGCATATGTCACACAATTCCACTGACTCCAATGAAGTTCAACTATCCTATGCCAGGGTTGAATTTGGCCCCATGCTTCTACTTAAAGTGGTTACCACTGCTGTGTATTAGTGTTTCTCCCAAAGGATGACAGCTGTGTTACTACTCCTTAACTGCTAATCGCTAACCCATTGCTCTCACATGAAGAAAACAAGGACATTAGTTCTGGGGTAACCTGGCCAAAGGCGCTCTTGGTTCAAAATAACACAACCAGTTTAAGAGCGCCTCTCTTTTCTTGACTTGTTTTTCTTAGAACTTAATCTCTTTATGAACAGATGAACTGCCAAATTGTTAGCATTGACTTCAATGGAGTTACAACTGCTTATATCAGGCCCAACATAATTCTCCGAGTCTATCTGGCTACAGTTTTTAAGACATAGGGTCTACATCTCCTCCCAATGAAATCAGTCAGTTTTGCCATTAACTTTGGCAAGTGCTGCACAGTATTGGACTATATTGTACAAGGCACAGGATATGCCACTTACACACAAACAATACATGGAGATAGACTGCATAATATATTAATGACTACATTTTTTCATGCATCCCTTAACAAATGTTAAAACATTAGTTTGCTGTTATTATTTATACTGTGGTAGCAGGCAACGGCCTCAAACAGATTCAGAGCCCGATAGTGGTAGTCACGGTACAAACACATACACTTTTTCCATGTGTTTCCTGCAAAGTTTAAATGAATATTGCAGGGAGATGCTAGTGGGGAATCTTGCTGATTCACTGCAGCAGGTGTAGTCTGTTAACTCCACCCTGGATAGAAGGGAAGTGCGTGTAGATTCTTCTCTTGAGTGGTCCTGTGAAGAAAGGGTTGGAGCTGAGAAGTTCTAAGATGGAAGCTGAGAAGCAATCTGGAGAGAAGGCTTATACTGGCATTTATGGCCAAGGTCTTCAAAGTTGTTTTGGGCGCCCAACTTGAGATGTTTTAAAGGGGCCTCGTTTTCAAAAATTGCAGAGCACCTATCCTCTGAATCAGCTGCCTCAAGCTGAGCATCCAAAATCACTAGTGGCTCTGAAAATCTTGGTGCCTGCCTAAGTGTTATACTGAGATATCTTTTTTTACAAAGCCACGCTCACACACACACACAACCTTCCATTGTGTGTGTTGACTGTGTTTTGGGACAAGGGGAGCACCGTCTGTTCCAGCACCTAGGACATAATACTTTGGCTACATTTGGCAACCTGTTTTACTCGGGCTGTAGAAGTCCTACTCGGGAGGTGAAGCTTTTCAAAAAGCTGATTTAGTCATATTTATTTTTGAGTTTTTAAAGAGCAGGTTATTTATGCTAAACCAAAACAATATATATATATACCAGTGGCCCTGAAGGAGCTATTCTTGTCTGTTGTGAAACGTAGGGTTGTTATTTTTTTTTTAAATGTTCATTCTTGGCCCCAGAAGCTGTAGTGAGAACTGCTTATCTCAAGGGTTCAATAGACCATAATGGAAATGGAAAAATCTTCTTAGTTTGTGGATTATTGACCTGTTGGAGTACAGCTCCATGCCTGCCCAGGAGCATCTAAATCCACTGTGTTGATACCCCTTGACACATTTTCTCTGTGGATTCTTCAATATGGGCGAAAAGTCCCTACTACTTTTCATTTAGAAGAATAAACAGAAAGATAAAGATTGAGAACTAGCAATGTCATCACTTTTGTACATCAAATAATCAGCTGATTGCAAATAACACTGTCCTTCCAAATATAAAACTGAATCTTATAGATCTGCAACATGAAAGTGATAAAGCCTTTGAATTCCATGTGTATTTATTTATTTGTGTTGCCTTAAATTAAAAACAGGCTGACCAGCTTTTTTATTAAAGATTTCTTTTAAAAAATATCCTATATTCAAATTCTGTGAGCTCAAATTTCATCTGGAGCCTATTTTTTATGATCAAGCACATGGACACTCCAGACAGAGATGCTATAGAAATTGCTGAACTAGATAGCCTGCTAGATGGGTTTCCAGACCCTGAAAACAGAGTTTGTATGAGAGACAGTGGCACAAATGATGTCAAGAATAGGTTCAATGATCTAAAGTGCCATATAAAAAACATCAACGAACTGCCCTTACTATTCACGTATGGAATTAGAGTAATTTAAAAAAAATAGAACACCTTGAAGCAACTCAACTGATTTCTTCTAAAGTTTTGGTTCGTTTTCTAGAAAGCAAGAGTGTCAGAGTCACTGAAGCAGAATGCCCTCTTCCTGAAAATGGAGTGATTTACATTTAGCATCTGTTTTGGACCAAGAGTGGGAATTGGCTTTGTAATTTCTTCTGTCATGCCACTGTCAGAAAATTAAGCTGTTTACGCTAGACTATAGAAGGTTAATGGCTGTTCTAGCAAAGGTCAAGTGGCCATTTTAAAGAGAAGCTGTGCTGAATAATCGAAAATGGCAGAAGGATAAAGCATAAAATCTTATCTGACTGCTCATCGTACATTTTTTTCAGTCATTTTGTCTGCAGCCTGATCAGGAAAACTTTAAAGATCTGTGCTAATGCAAATTACCATTGTAATAAGAAAATATAAATGTACTAAATAATCTTAAAAGCTTTGGCACAACTTGACCATGCTTAGGGCAAGATTAAACACTGTTATTTGCTTTGTCTTGGTATAAATGCTGGCAGCTCATACTTATTCACGATGGCATGCAATTTGCCTGTCCTGTAAAAAAGAAAAATTAAATCACGTGCAACATAAAAACAAGTAAAGGCTTTTAAAAATAAAAAAGAATTAGTTCACAAGTTAAGTGTGGTCACTTGATTTGTTTTCTTGGCTCATGAAGGGCATTTTGGATTTTTTTTTTCCCTACTCTGCAGGGTCTGGAACTTTGTTATTTTCAAGATAAAGTTATCTTTAAAGTTATCTTTAAAGTTATATGTAGTTCATGTTCAGATTTTCACAGTATTAAATACAGCCGCTTTTAAAAAGTGGGAAAGCCAAAATACAATTTCATGATCTTTTTCGTGACAATTAAATCACAATATAACATTTATCTCCTCTTCTGGGACAGTTCTCCGTCCCATTAAAACCAATAGCAAAACTGCCACTGATTTCATTCAGAGCAGGCCTGGGCTCTATCCTCAGCTTGTGTAAACTGTAATAAGCCTGAGGCTCTCCCACTGTTACTATATTGGTTGAATTATTGGTTGCCACCTAGTTCTCTTTCAATTTTAAGCACACAGACAGTGAGTGTGATTTCTGAATCATGGAGGTGCAAACTGGGAGTAACTTCATCAATAGAGTTACAAAGGTGCATAACACGTAAGATTAGCATAAGAATTGGAATCAATCGCATAATTTATAGCAGGGTGCTCAAACTGCTCAGAACCCAAGGGTGCACTGGTAATTTACAGGGTGCAGATTACTAATCTCTTTGGATACCAATTGAGTTAGATTTTACAGCCATTCTGTTAGAGACGTGTTTTCTCCCCCATGCCTTACAGTCTTCAGCTTAGCTTCCAGTTAACTAAATTTTAAACACACTGTTTTCTTTGCAGTAACATGCCAATGGCAGGGCCGTCCCTGGTGGGGGGTGGTGGTGCAGGGCCCAGGGTGGAAGTGATGGATTCGTTTCTTCTGGGGCTGACCGTGCTGGCCGATCACACCAGCCCGCAGAGCCCTTCAAAGCACAGGGCCTGGAGCGGTCATCCTGATTCATCCTACCCAAGGGACAGCTCTGGCCACTGGACTTTTCATCTCCATCACTTGGTTCAGAATATATGTCCACTTTTATACAGCTTTTGCAACATTAATGTATGACTGTTTGTGTCCCAAATTTGCATAGGCCCTGAAACTGCCCCACACTCTAAAGGGGTGCATATATATAAAATCTTTGTTTCTGATTCAGTATCAGTCATAACACCATGACAGTACTAAAAAATAGTACCTGGTAGTTGAATGCTACTACTTGGCCAAACCGAAGAGGACAAGAGGCGCAGGTGGAAGGACAGACTGTTCTCCAGTCATGGTCAACAGCCTCCCACTGAGCCTGAAAATATCTGCCCTCATTGTAACAGAACTTGTGGTTCAAGGACTGGCCTTATTAGCCACCTGAGGACCCATAACTCCCATGAAAGATGATCATACTTGGTAACAAGTGATTGCCCATCATCATCATCATCACTTCTTGGCCAACAAAAGGCCTATCAACTCACATGACAAAATGAGGTATCATCATCAAGATTTTTAAGCTCTAATTTTGCTGACACTATTTTGCACATTCTGGCAATCTCAGGAGAGAAGCCAAGGATTAAAGGGATATGAAGACTAAACTAACCTCTTATTCCTAGAATTGGTCCCTCAAGGACACTTCCCATGCTTAACCTGTCCGGCGCCCCCTGTGCTGTTGATTCTATACCCATCACTAGCACACTGCTGAGTCAGAAATATTTTTTTTAATTATCTTGGTAATAGTCTTTAATTATACTTACATTGCTATACTGTTGTTCATTATTTAAGTGCAATACATCACTTCCAACGTAAAAGGCAAGACTCATCATGATTCCTTCCAAGTGTTCTCTTAGACTTTAAGATCTTTAGTTCGCTTTGTGAAGTACGTGTTGATCTTTCTTACTCTGTTACAGCATAGCAACTTAAACCCATGCTAAACTTTAAATATGGGCTTCAGCGATTAGCTGAAACTGGACCTCTGAGAATAGCTCCTTCTGTATAAGCTCAAAGCTGTGCTTATAACAAACATTTGCCATGCTGTGGAACCTGTGCCATACCAATGAGCCTCCTCTACACCAAGAGCATTACTGAAGAGTCAATCTATATTAATAGGCAAATATTGTTTAGCCTCCAACCTCCAACAGCCAATGACTTTCAAGCTACTGTACTGAAACCAACTTCTCATTTATATGGTTCTCATAGCTCATGGTAGAGCCCCAGCATCAAAGCCATTCTTTAGGAATGCTGCTTCTCTAGTTAGTTTTCACAGATATCATTTGAAAGTAGAACTTCACCTGTGATGGCCAACTTATTTCACAGAGACCAGTGAACAGCAATTGGCTTAACATAGCATCAATTTACTACTGATCTGGGCAGAATTTGAACCTGGAAGTGAAAAGTTGGCTCGCTGTTCACTCAGATACAAGGAACCTTGTTACCAGCCTTCTGAGCCATCTGATCCTCCCCAACATTAGTTTGTAATGGCTTCATATGCACGAAGCATTTATGGACGGCCTTATCATCGACGCCAGGAAGGCCCAGCTCTCACAGTGGGGTCAAAAGGCCTGGCTTGGAGCAAGACACCTCTGTTCAAACAGGCCATCCCACAAGCTATACCAGGGGTTCTCAAACTTCATTGCACCGCGACCCCCTTCTGACAATAAAAATTACTTCATAACCCTAGGAGGGGGGACCGAATCCTGAGCCCACCCAAGCCCCAATGCCCTGGGTAGGGGGTCTAAAGCACAAGCACCATGGCTCTGGGCAGGGGGGCCAAAGCTGAAGCTCAAAGGCTTCAGCCCCAGATAGTGGGCCTGCAACCTGAGCCCTGCCACCCAGGGCTGAAGCCCTCGGGCTTTGGCTTCAGCCCTGGGCAGTGGGGCTTGGGCTTGGGCTTCAGCTCCAGGTCTCAGCAAGTCTAAGCCAGCCCTGGTGACCCCATTCAAAGGGGGTCGTTATTCACTTTGGGGTCCTGACCCACAGTTTGAGTACCACTGAGCTAGACTACCAGTTCCTCAGACTCTTCCTCATCTGTCAGCAAATCAACCCCTTCACCTTCAAATTACAGCTCCCTCAGTAACTTAAGATACATCCTGATTTCGATATATCCCTCCTGAAGCCTTACAGAGGGGACCTCTTTCGCAATTGTTCCCAGCAGCTGCCCCTGCCAGACCTGGTCCAAGGGCATGAAGAACATATAGTCCACACTATCCTTGACTCTCTACTGCAGAAGGAGAGACTGGTATTACCTAATCAATTGGGAGGGCTATGGTCCTGAAGAAAGCCTTGGAACTTGCTGCCCATGGCCTTGCCCCTGACCTGGTAAAAAGGTTTCATCAAGACCATCTGGATAAACCGGACCTTTTGCCCCAAAGAGGAGGATTAATGTACAAATCCATGGACTAGAACCTGGGTCTGCAGAGCCTAGGATAGCGGATGTTCCCACAATGCCACCAGGAAGTATGGTGTAGAGTAGGTGCCACAGGAAATACTACCCAAGGGAGCCAAAGTGACGGTACCCTGTGGCCCTCTGATTGGCCAAGTGCCATATTTAACCCTAAGGATTTCCCCAAGCAGTTGCCTGGGCAACCGCATAGATTTAGGCCTGCTGCAACTGCAGACTTTGCCTTGTCTCCTGATCTCTGGTCTCCAATCCCAGCCTGACTCTGACTCTTGCCTCCTGACTCCAGCCTGGTACTATGTCTAACCTCCGGTATCTGATCCTGACTCTTGCTTACTGAACTTGGCTCTTGCGATTCCTCCAACTTCTGCTCAACAACTACTATCCCTGACATGCAGCCCCAGCCCAACTGTGACCTCTAGGCCAGACCATCTATGGTCCGGTCCCATACACATGTGAATTGTGTGGCTACGTCCCCTAGTTGGCTTTGAAAATCTCAGTCACTGAGTCAGCAGAAGAGAGCAATGGGATTCATGAGGTCTGGCAACAGGTATGTACAAACAGACTGGGAATGCTAGCAAAATATACAGCCCTAGGTGCACTAACTAACAGTGCTTAACTCACCCTCTTCCCAGAGATATGAGAATAGGATTCTCCAGTCCAATCAGAACTCTGAAAGCTTCATTGAGATTTTTGTAGGAGAAATTGTCTGCTGCATCTCCAATCACCACACAGTTTGGGTTTGCTTTATCAAGCTGATCAAATTCAGGGACCAGATCTAAAGAGAAAAAAAAAACCCAAAATAAAACACAAATCCCACATCTTGTAAGAAACAATTGCAATTGCTGGTTTTCTTCTAGTTTTGTCTCTCTCATCCATTAATTGCCTGACAGGCAAAACTATGAATGCCAGGTTAATATCTACATGTCAGCCCCCTTTTAGTTTCGAGTAGCAGTGGATTCTGGACCACATGCACCTTCCCTCCACAACATGGCATGGAAAGGAAGGGGAGCAAAAGGAGACATGGGGAGAAGGTTAGCAAAATATCATACTCATTTCTTTACTATGATACAATAAGGGAACCCAGAGAAAACATCAATATTATCAAGAAGTTCAAGGCAAAAAAACAGCCTTCCTGTACCTCAACAGTGGTTTCCCCTCTGCAAAGTCTCAGTTTCTGGGCTCCAATTATGTATTTATTTCTAGAACTGAAGTACTGTAGATCCCCAAAATGTAACAAAATACAGGCATTTTGTTTTTTTGAGAAAGGGATGCATGAATAGGAGATGGCAGGCACGCACCAGTTGTTTAGAATGACTTGGACACAGAACTGAAGATCAGCATTTTAGTTATATTTTGGAAAGGAGTTTGGATTGATAACAAAACACAGCACATCTCTGCATTCCCCAAAATGACACCTTCCAAATGTCAAGATAAACTGACCTAACAGCCTAATAACCTTACTAGTGCCCTTTTTCCTCCATTGGGATTTCCACTTCATCCTGTAATTTCCCCGAGGATCTTTCCATGTCTTCCCGTCCTTAAATACCACTTACCATCTGCCTTGAGGACTCTGGACCTCATCCGAAGCCCATGGATGTCAACGAAAATACTGTCATTGACTTCACTTGGCTTTGAATCAAACCCTATATCTTACTGAGAAAGACCAGAGAGGTTCAGTTTCCCTAGGAATCTGTTTATAACTCTCCTTAATTGACTAGAAGGTTGCTACTGAATGAAATGAGATGTTCTTTGTCCCATCAGACCCCTTCTTCTCCACAGTCAGGGATGTGAGGCTGGAAATCAAAGCTAGATCTCCCACAACAGGCTCCGAGAGTGTCCTTTTCGGAGACCATGAGAATATGGTAACCCATAGTCCTCTTTCTAAGGGAAGGTAGTATGATTGCGTGGTTAGAGCACATAAGAATGGCCATACTGGGTCAGACCAAAGGTCCATCCAGCCCAGTATCCTGTCTACCAACAGTGGCCAATGCTAGGTGCCCCAGACGGAGTGAACCTAACAGGTAATGATCAAGTGATTTCTCTCCTGCCATCCATCTCCATCCTCTGACAAACAGAAGCTAGGGACACTATTCCTTACCCATCCTGGCTAATAGCCATTAATGAATTTATCTAGTTCTCTTTTAAACCCTGTTATAGTCCTAGCCTTCACAACCTCCTCAGGCAAGGAGTTCCATAGGTTGACTGTATGCTGTGTGAAGAAGAACCTCCTTTTATTTGTTTTAAACCTACTGCCCATTAATTTCATTTGGTGGATCTAGTTCTTATATTATGGGAACAAGTAAATAACTTTTCCTTATTCACTTTCTCCACACCACTCATGATTTTATATCTCTCTATCATACCCTCCCTTAATCTCCTCTTTTCCAAGTTGAAAAGTCCTAGCCTCTTTAACCTCTTCTCATATGGGACCGGTTCCAAACCCCTAATCATTTTAGTTGCCCTTCTCTTAACCTTTTCTAATGCCAGTATATCTTTTTTGAGATGAGGAGACCACATCTGTACACAGTATTCAAGATGTGGGCGTACCATGGATTTATATAAGGGCAATAAGATATTCTCAGTCTTATTTTCTATGCCTTTTTTAATGATTCCTAACATCCTGTTTGCTTCTTTAACTGTCGTTGCACACTGTGTGGATGTCTTCAGAGAACTATCCAGAGCTCAGCAACCAGTTTTGCTGTGGCATCATCAGGGATACTGTTCCTGACAAGCTGGGGTATACAAGCTGTCAGGAACAGTATCCCTGATGATGCCACAGCACAACTGGTTCCTGAGCTTTGTGACTTTACCCTCACACACAATTATTTCAAATTTGGTGACAATATATACCTCCAGACCAGTGGCACCACTATGGGCACCTGCATGGCCCCACACTATGCCAACATTTTGATGGCTGACCTAGAACAACGCTTCCTCAGCTCTCGTCCACTCATGCCCCTTCTCTACTTATGCAACATTGATGACATCTTCATTATCTGGACCCATGGGAAGGAGATGCTGGAAGAATTCCACCTCAACTTCAACAGCTTCCACCCCACCACCGATCTCATCCTGGGCCAATCTACATGGGAGGTCCACTTCCTAGACACCACGGTACAAATAAGTGATGATCACGTTAACACCACCCTATACCGAAAACCCACCAACCGCTATGCTTACCTTCATGCCTCCAGCTTCCATCCCAGACACACCACATGATCTATAGTCTACAGCCAAGCGCTGAGGTATAACCGCATTTGCTCCAACCCTTCAGACAGAGACCAACACCTACAAGATCTTCATCAAGCATTCTCAAAACTACGATACCCACACGAGGAAATAAGGAAACAAATCAACAGAGCCAGATGTGTACCCAGAAGTCTCCTGCTGCAAGACAAGCCCAAGAAAGAAACCAACAGAACTCCACTGGCCATCACCTACAGTCCTCAGCTTAAACCTCTCCAACGCATCATCAGTGATCTACAACCTATCCTGGACAATGATCCCTCCTTTCACAGGCCTTGGGAGGCAGGCCAGTCCTTGCCCACAGACAACCCGCCAGCCTTAAGCATATTCTCACCAGCAACCACACACCGCACCACAGTAACTCTAACTCAGGAACCAATCCATGCAACAAACCTCGATGCCAACTCTGCCCATATATTTACAACAGCGATACCATCACAGGACTTAACCAGGTCACAGGACTCTGTCGCTTTTTACAGATCCAGACTAACATGGCTACCCCCGATACTCTAATAGATTAGTATGATACGATTTTCCTTTACAGAAACCATGCTGACTTTTGCCCAACAATTTATGTTCTTCTATGTGTCTGACAATTTTATTCTTTACTATTGTTTCAACTAATTTCCCTAGTACTGACATTAGACTTCCCAGTCTGTAAATGCCGGGATCCCCTTTGGAGCTCTTTTTAAATACTGGCGTTACATTAGCTATCTTCCAGTCATTGGGTACAGAAGCTGATTTAAAGGACAGGTTACAAACCATAGTTAATAGTTCTCCAATTCCACATTTGAGTTATTTCAGAACTCTTGGGTGAATACCATCTGGTCCCGGTGACTTGTTACTGTTAAGTTTATCAATTAATTCCAAAACCTCCTCTAGTGACACTTCAATCTGTGACAATTCCTCAGATTTGTCACCCACAAAGGACGGCTCAGGTTTGGGAATCTCCCTAACATCCTCAGCCGTGAAGACTGAAGAAAGAATTCATTTAGTTTCTCCGCAATGACTTTATCATCTTTAAGCACTTCTTTTGTATCTCGATCATCCAGGGTCCCCACTGGTTGTTTAGCAGGCTTCCTGCTTCTGATGTACTTAAACATTTTGTTATTACCTTTTGAGTTTTTCGCTAGGTTTTCTTCAAACTCCTTTTTGACTTTTCTTATTATATTTTTACACTTAATTTGGCAGTGTTTATGCTCCTTTCTATTTACCTCACTAGAATTTGACTTCTACTTTTTAAAAGATGTCTTTTTATCTCTCACTGCTTCTTTTACATAGTTGTTAAGCCACTGTGGCTTTTTTAGTTCTTTTACTGTGTTTTTTAATTTGGGGTATACATTTAAGTTGGGCCTCTATCATGTTGTCTTTGAAAAGTGTTCATGCAGCTTGCAGGGATTTCATTCTAGTCACTGTACCTTTTAATTTCTGTTTAACTAACCTCCTCATTTTTGCATAGATCCCCTTTCTGTAATTAAATGCCATAGTGTTGGGCTGTTGAGGTGTTCTTCCCACCACAGGAATGTTAAATGTTATTATATTATGGTCACTATTTCCAAGCTGTTCAGTTATAGTTACCTCTTGGACCAGATTCTGTGCTCCACTTAGGACTAAATCGAGAATTGCCTCTCCTCTTGTGGGTTCCTGTATCAGCTGCTCCCCAGTCATTTAAAGTATCAAGAAATTTTGTCCCTGCATTTTGTCCTGAGGTGACATGTACCCAGTTGATATGGGGATAGTTGAAATCCCCCACTATTACTGAGTTCTTTATTTTGATAGCCTCTCTAATCTCCCTTAGCATTTCATTGTCACTATCACTGTGTCCTGGTCAAGTGGTCAATAATAGATCCCTACTGTTATATTCTTATTAGAGCATGGAATTACTATCCATAGAGATTCTATGGAACATGTGGATTCATTTAAGATTTTTACTTCATTTGATTCTACATTTTCTTTTACATACAGTGCCATTCCGCCCTTCCCCCCACACGACCTGTTCTGTCCTTCCAATATATTTTGTACCCCAGAATGATTGTGTCCAATTGATTGTCCTTACTCCACCAGGTTTCTGTGATGCCTATTATATCAATATCCTCCTTTATCACAAGGCACTCTAGTTCACCCATCTTCTTATTTAGACTTCTAGCATTTGTGTACAAGCATTTTAAAAACTTGTCCCTGTTTATTTGTCTGCCCTTTTCAGATTCTTTTTTATGTGAATGTTTCTCGTCTGATCTGGCCCATACTTTATCCTCTTCCACCCTCTCCTACTGACTAAAACCTAGAGAATCTCTATCAATAGACTCTCCTCTAAGAGAAGTCTCTGTCCGATCCACGTGTTCCTCTGCAGCAGTTGGTTTTCCCCCATCTCTTAGTTTAAAAACTGCTCTGCAACCTTTTTAATGTTAAGTGCCAGCAGTCTGGTTCCACTTTGGTTTAGGTGAACCCCATCTCTCCTGTTTAGGTTCCCCCTATCTCAAAAGTTTCCCCAGTTCTTAATAAATCTAAACTCCTCCTCTCTACACCATCGTCTCATCCACGCATTGAAACTCTGAAGATCTGCCTGCCTACCTGGCCCTGCGCATGGAACTGGAAGCATTTCTGAGGATGCTACCATAGAGGTCCTGGATTTCAGTCTCTTTCCTAGCAGCCTAATTTTCCCTCCAGGATGTCTCTCCTACCTTCCCTATGCCACTGTTACCTACATGTACCACGGCCAAGGGCTCCTCCCCAGCACTACATATAAGTCTATCTAGATGCCTCGAGAAATCCACGACCTTCGCACCAGGCAGGCAAGACACCATCTGGTTCTCCCGGTTATCACAAACCCAGCTATCTATGTTTCTAATGAATGAATCTCCCATTACTAACAACTGCCTTTTCCTAATGACTGGAGTTCCCTCCCCGAGAGGTAACCTCAGTGCAAGAGGATACCCCAACATCATCTGGAAAGAGGGTCTCAACTATGGGAAGGTTTCCCTCTGTTCCTGTTGACTGCTCTCTTTCTCTGAGCCTTTCATCCTCCTTAATAGCCCAGGGGCTATCTGACAGGAGGTGGGACAATTCTACAGTGTCCCGGAAAGCCTCATAAACATGCCTCTCTGCCTCCCTTAGTTCCTCCAGTTCTGCCACCCTGGCCTCCAAAGCCCATATGCGGTCACTGAGGGCCAGGAGCTCCTGGCACCGAATGCACACATACACCACCCACCCACAGGGCAGGTAATTACACATGCTAAACTGAGTTCAATAAACAGGATAGCCCACACTCTGCTGCTGGGCTTCTGCCTGCATTCTCTCCTACAGCTACTTGTAGGAGAGAATGCACAGGACAGGGAATCTAGAGATGGGTGTTTTAATAAAGGTTTCCTCAGTTATGCTGCTTTCCTGCTGCCTGGGAGGTGAGGAGTGAAATTCTGCTCCTTCTATTTTCCTCCAGAAAACCCTCCATTGATTCCAGCTTCCGGCCAGTCTCTATTAATAATCAAAACATCCTATCAGATGCCATTTTGATTTTCACACACAGAAGAATCTGCTGTCTCTTAAACACAGTCAGCTTATCGATATTGACACCGACAGAAACTGAGCATATTATTTTAATAAATCACACATCATTCATTCATTCCTGTCATTTCTAACAAAAAAAAATGAAAAGAGTAGGCTGAGACCATAAGCTCTTGTATTTTAATTTTCAAAGGCCCTGGGATTTTATTCCCTATCCTCCCAAGAAAGAGCTAACTTTTGCAGTCCTGATAAACTGATCTCTCTGTTTTATGAAATCCCAGTTTTGCTCCATAGGAACACAACATGAGCTCACCAGGGACAGCCAAGTAGGGACGTAGGGCCTGCTTATGCAGCTGTTTTGCAAAATCAGGGCTACACTGTGCCTTCTGGCACATCCTTGAGTAAGGTGGTGCATATATTGCCCCATCCCAGGAGTAGCTCCAGGAGGCACTGTGCAGTAAACTTCTGTTGGCCCACATCAGGAGCAAATTATGAAACTCCACTATGTATGGTCAGTGGCACTGGTGGCATTTTGGGGAGTCAGAGCCAAGGCTCCATCATTCCCCATTCCACTGCCTGCACAGCTACTCCAGAGGGCTAGTAAATCAGCACACAGTGCCCTCTTACCTGTGGGCACCTATACACAAAGTCTGGTTAGCCCAGGCACACAGGTGCATCTTCCGTTGAATTCAATGGGAGAAGTATCTATGCAACTGAAGAATTTTGCCCATAATACACTATAAAGATGAAATTCAGCTTCTGTAGACAGGGCCCCAGAAGATCTCCAGCAGAATGGAATTGCAGAGACTCACTCGGTATGCAATTTCGCCATCTTCCAGCAGATCTATGTACCATTTCAATGGACCTGTGACAGGGTGCAAGGACACCACAGTGTCTGATCCCTGATGAATAAGGGATTCATGCAGCTCAGCCTCCCTCTCCCTTTGCTCAGATAAAGGCTGCTTGGGAGACAGAAGGGGGAGACTACCACTGGGAAGATGTGACTGCAAACCCAGGATGGTGAGGTTTTTCTTCACTCTATTTGCCTCTGTTCTACTGCTTGTTATAAACATTGTGCCTTAAAGACAAGGCCTTGAGGGCTGTGCTTTTCTGCTGAAACTAAGTCATTCCACCTGCTTACAGATCTACTGGGTGGCATCAGGGTAAATGAGAACTGAATCTGGCCCCATCACTGACATTTACTACAGCTACATTACTGGAGAAAGTGGAATTAAAGAGCTTTTCCTGACAGGAAAACATCAACCAGACGTTCTTATCCTCACAATTTTCTCAGTAAAAGTGACATCTCTCCTGATCCAAACTGGCTGTCAATCCACTGCATGCTGAGCTGCTAATCTGTATTAGTCTCAAAGTCTACTGAAGTGTTGTCCCACCATCATGTATGAGGAGGTGTGGCCTCAGGTTTCGCTCCTTCAGAATGCGACAGGCTGCAGGTGCTGGGGCAGTGACTTCATTCACCAAAATGTTGAACCCCAAGCGCTGGAGCTTCGCCACAAACTTGCCTCGAGTGGCCTGGGTTTCATTGGTACAGAACCGTAACTTCAGGCCAGACGCTTTGATCCTGTTGTGTAAAATGAGTGGAGATGTTAATCAGACAGGTAAGGTGTAGGGAGAGAAAGTGGGACCATTTTCAAAACCCATGTATAACCAGAGTGGGAAGGAAAGGGAGACATACATTTTAAGGACAGGTGTAAAGATCTAGGAGTATTATTATTTACTTAAAAGTAAATAATAATACTCCTAGATCTTTACACCTGTGCAACAAAAGTAACAGCACTTTACAAGCACATCAGAAGACAAGGCCCTGCCACAAGGAGCTCAGAATCGAACTAAGAATTATAACACACATGAAAAGACCAGGTGCTAGAGTGGAGTAGTCCCCCTCTTTATGAGTACCCAGTTCCCCCCACTTACTGCACTTAGTGACAGTTTGCAAACCTTGTAAAGATACCATCCCAGGGCCAGCTATGACTGTGGATCACAGGACGTTACTTTCCTGTTGCACTTGTAAATCTAGGGTAATATCTAGCATTTAAACCTGCGGTCTACTTTCAGCTTCCACTGAGCTACCTTAAGGCTGTGTACCCCTTATGATGGACAGCCCACCCACCGGGGAGTCCAAGCAGCACATGAGGCCTGGAGCCTACTGACCCAGTCAAGAAAGTGGTCAGCACAAAAAGGTAAGTGTCTGGCCAAGGCACACTAGAATCATATTTATTCAGCTCAGCTCATAGACAACCTACACCAGCAGAGCCACGGCCATAAAATAGAACTGCAAGCAATGCTGGCCATTCCCCAGGGGGTGAATCACCCTTTCAAGTGCACTTTCCCTCTGTGTGGCAGAAGAGGTAAATCTAGCTCTGTATCTTTCAGCCTTTGGTCCAGAGAGTTACACTTATTAACTGAGGGCATTATATAGCCATAATGACAAAGGTTAGCATGATATCATCATGTAGTAGCATTTTAACTCAGATTTGCACCTGCCCACTTACTGAACTTCTGTTCCAATGATTGACCCTATTATATGACTACTGAATTATAGCCCAGGAGAGTTATCCTGTTATATAGTAAAACAATAATATTTTGCACTTGCATAGTCACAAAGTATAGCCAGGCCAGTTCCTCATGCTGCAAGAGCGGTGCTCATATCAACATGTGCATGAGTGCTGTAGCAGCCACAATTTAATCTCTTCCCCCCCAAAAAAATCTGTGCTGTTGTTTGTTGACTTCATTGGGAGTCTGGGTGCTGAGCAACTCTGAAAAACAGGGCTCTGTTTGTTAGGTACCTTTATATGGATTTATTTTAGGCACTCAAACTTGAAAATGGTGGTTGTCATCTCCATGTGCTTCAATATACCCATCCATGAAATGGTGATAAATGATAATACTTGACTATCTCACAGAAATATTGACCGGTTTAATCAATGTTTGTAAAGCAGGTCTGGCTCCCTAGAGAAAGGGGAAGTAGTGCTGAACTAACAGTGGTTAGAGTGCTGAACTGGGAGGCAAGAAACAAAAGTTCTATTCCTGGCTCACTGCTGTGGGATCTTCTGCAAGGTTTCCCCCTGTGTAAAACAGGGATGATGGTACCTTTGTTTGCATAGCACTCCGAGATCTACAGATGACAGGTGCAATATCAAAGCTAGGTTCTGTTATTATGCTTAATTACAGTCATATTGACAATTATTTCATGATTCTATCCTGTGCCATGACATAAAGGCCAAGATTTTCCAAAAGCAATTTAGTGATTACGGGTACCTCAAGTTTTCGTTGCTCAACCTGAAATGCCACAAAAAGGCCTATTCTCAGAGGACAAGCACTAAGGACTTTCTGAAAATCAGGCCCTTGTAAGGCACTGAGAAATGGAGCCACATCTCATCACTAGTTGATTTAAAAAATCTTGGCCAAAAAGACTGAAGTTAATATGGATTTAGATGCCTAACCACCAGTGTTTGAAAGTTTGGAACTAATTTTATAAATTCTTATTAAAATGTTGTAAGAAGCAACAATAGTTTTCTGTAAGGAAAGATCTGCTCTGCTTCTCCTCTCAAGATGACAAAATGTGTGGATTCTTTCCCCAGTGAAGTTCATAGTAGCATGGTGTAAATAGCAAAACTAGTTCAATACAATATATTTGGTGAAGAATCTTCCATCAGAAAGAATTCTTAGAAATCTGATCCTAATGTAGGGCACCCCTCTACACATTTACACTGTCTGGCATTGTCTTCTTCAATAACACAGGTGATTCATTTCTTTCTTATTATTTGTCTTTCCTAATCATAGGTATGTGAATTATCAATTACACTTAGTGGTTAATTGCCCTTCACAAAGATAGCTTTTCTATTTTAAATTAGGCAGTTAATATATTGTAACTAATAGCATTCACTTATACATTATAAATATATCTTCATTGATTAGAGCAGTGAATGTGAGATTAACTCGCAAGTTAATGAAGCAATTGAGTGAAGAAGTGCAGGGTGTATCCAGGGAATAATTATTGTTAATGAATTATGATGTGACCTTCTCAGAACAATGAACAATTGGTGTGACAGTTAGATGACAGTATTTCACATCTGTTATTCAAAACATGATTTCAGGTGCAGTATGTTTTATATATACACAACAAAACTTTAGGGAGTGTTTTACAGTTAAAACAATTTAATTTAAATGTAAATTGTATTGTTCCATCCTTGGAAAAAAATCATGACTCATGACTGGCTGAAACAACCATGTGAAGAATAAAAAATTACTGTTTATTTCCTCAGAGGTCAATAAAATAGTTCTAGAACAATGTTAAACAATCAAATTTTATTGCAAATGACTGCAACTTGATAGGTTAATGTATACGCAGCAAAAATTATTATTCAGCTCACTGGAAGTGAATAATAGGGTTTTTTTCCTGGATTTTTCTAACTCGTCTCCTCTTTAGAATGTTAGAAATAAAAACACTTACACTTCTGAAACTCATGACCATACTGGAGACATTCAGAAATATTTAACAATGCTGATAACAACCTCATATTTTGATGACCATCAATATTCATTGTCTTTCGTGGTAAATAACAACTGAGGTTGTACCAATCACTCTTAGTGTTTATGTCAACAGAAGTAAGTAACTAGTTAATATGGGCTCAGCTCTGCAGAGTATTGAGTAGAGTTGGTCAGAATTTTTTTTTTCCTGTGGAAAATGTGTCTGAAAAATAGAAAAAATAGTTCTTCAAAAATGTTTGGTGAAAAAAATCAAACACTGAACATTTGGATTTGGAAATGCTGCCAGGGCACCTCATGAGAGTTGTAGTTTGGGTACCTCATGTCTACACATTCTCTTCTACAGGCTAAGCTTCCTGGCCAGACTATATCAAAACTGAATAGAAATGTTTTGGTTTTCAGACATTTTTCAGATTTCAGCTGAAAATCAAAAACTTTGCAATTTAGGGGTATTTGGTTTTTCAATGAAACGCTGACATTTTCCACTGACAGAAGACACATTTTACAAAATAATTTAGGTTGTATAAAACCTTGCAGAACAGTTTTGATGGAAAATTTTTGACCTGCCCTAGTACTGAGCACTCTGGCCTGGATCAAATTCCTGGTACTAAGCAGTTTAGTCATGGTAGGTGCGTATTTTCGAACATATTAGGAGGGATATTTCAATGTTCATCTTAGTGCATGTGTACTGGGCCTACAAGTCATTGCTCTTTGACAGACTATTGTGCCATTACCTATTACCCTTACACAGCTGTGAACTTTGTAACTGTCAAAGGACTTGACTCTACAGTCATTCCACACATAGGGTGAAATCCTGGTCCCCTGAAGTCAAAACTCCTATTCACCTCAACGGGGTCAGGATTTCACCCCTGGAAGTGTTACAAAACAGAGACTGAACAATTGCATTTATTGAACATAAGATGCCATGCAAAGTAAGTCAATACTTACTATATTTGAAGCCATTACCCCTGAATTGCAAAGGGAAATGAGAAATCCTGTGTCATTAAATTGGTTCAGCTATCAATGGTCAAAAGTTCTTAGAATCTGCTACAGGACAAGTTAACAGTGATCTCTAGTGCTAGCAAGTCTGTGGGGGTATTGGAGAGACAGTAGCAAGGAGGATAAAAGATCAAATTATTTGCAACAAAATTTGTTAGAAAAGAATCCAACTTTATCAGCTAAAGAATAATCCATTCATAAAATTTCCTGCGGGTATAAACATACTAGCCCTCCTCTTATCAAAATTAAAAATACAACCGCACACTTCTGCCACAGGTGTAGTGGAACTATAGATTTATGATTATTTGTATTACAGTAGCAACTACCAGCTCCAGTGAAGACTGGTACTCCCCCATTTGTCTAGAGCAGTGATTCCCCAAACTGTGGGGCACGTCCCCATAGGGGGACATGGAGGAATGTTCAGGGGGTATGTGGCGGGAGCCGGACCAGCCCCCATGGGGGGCAGGAAGTGCCACCCAGCTCCACTCTGCCCCCTGTGCTGCCTCAGCTCTGCTCCATCCCCTGCCCAGCCCGTCACAGCTCCATTCAGCCCCCTACTCTGCCCCAGCTCAGCTCTGGCCCCAGTCACAGCTCCACTCTGCCCCCTGCTCCACCCCCAGCCCAGCCCTGCCCTCATTCTCTCTCAACCCCCAGGCCAGCTCTGCCTCTAGCCCCAGTTCTCCCTCATCCCCAGTTCTGCCCCCAGCTCCACGTTCAGCCCAAGCTCCTCTGCTGAGCCAACTGTACAGTAATGGAGAGGACAGATTCCATGACTGGTAAGGAGGGGTCTTGTGACAGGAAAAGTTTGGGCACCACTGGTCTATAGCCATTGGCTGTCTTTTGTTTGATACATAGCTAATAAGCTCCTTAGGGCAGGTACAATCTTTTTGTTCTGTTTGTATAGCACTTAGCACAATGGTCCACAACTAGGGCTCTGAGGCACTGCAGTAATACAAATAATAAATAACTAGAATGTGAATAATGAAATGATCAGGGCTCCAGCAATGTCAAATGTAACGCTGCTGTGACAAATATTTGATTCAAACTCTAAAATTATTATAAATCAACCATGATTTGAGTTCAAGCTGTGTACACAACCAAGTGGATCATTAACAATTATTTTGTACCCAAGAACTGTCTGAGCAGCTTTGTGAAGATTTTTGCACTTGCCAGGTATCTATGGACATTCTAAACCTGCTTTTCACTTGTGATTTTTGAGTGTGAGTAGTTCCCTTGTCACAGAAGCCAAATCACATTACATTTTCCAATATGGTCTCTAGTCCCTCTTCTGCTTCCGATTAACACTGTGTAGGAACTCCTGGAACTCAAACTTTGCTTGTGAGTTCAGAGTGAAATTTTAACAGGGAAAAACTGGGTTCTCATCTCTTGGAAGCTCAAAGACAGCAAATCTGTATAACCTATTTCTGATGCAAAAACATTTCTCAAGGCCCTTTCAAAGCAATCTGGAAATGAAATACGAGTTTGCACAGCTCTAGGCTGCATACTTAATTTTGCCAATATTGTTTATACTTAAATGGAAGGCAACAGACAGGAGGAAGAGTTGACTTTAATGTAATCAACATTGTGAAATAAAGAATCGGGTCACAAAAGAAATCTCCATGTCAAGAAACTAAAAATGGATAGGTTAGTAAAGAACTAAAGACCAACAGGTGGAGGCTGGATGACTTTCCTTTAATACTTACAGTAGGAAGAATTTTTAACCTGCCTAAAACTACAAAAATTCATCGCAGTCTCATCCAGCTAATCCCTAAATCATACATCGGGGCACATTCCTGACTTTGCTTGTATAGTGAATGTGTGTGTATAGGACATATGAAAATCAGTTTTTTAATTTCAGTTGAGAGCTGTCTCTTATACTACACCAGTTCTTTGAACTGACCTTTACCTCATTCTGACAGAACAGGACAAGACTCTGAGTGACAATGTCCCACAATGCAATTACTGTGCGTCAGATGAGCTGGTCCCTTACAAATCACCTCGAACTTTACACATCTGCTGGCTGTCAGCATCTGCCAGGTTCACTCACCCGAAAATAATGAAAAAACTCTCATTATTGTTCCATAACAGGTAAAGTGTTAGGACAATTATTAGACATCCTGACTGACCTTGTGCAGATTTAACCAACTGCCCTTGCCAACCTTTTCTTGGTTAGACTTTGGGCATATAAAACACAAAAAAATGTACTTTTAGATCACATAACGGTTGTGACACCCTCAGGAAAAAAAGCGAGGGATCTGGAGTCAAAACTGTCATTCCTTTCTAAGTTCACACTCTTCTGCAAAAGGCAGGATAAAGAAAAGATACATGTTCACAAGTTAGAGACATGTCACGAGGCAAAACTCTGGACATCCCATCCTTCACTGGTCTCTGTCACAACTCATGCTATTTCAAACACAGCACCTGAAAACCACATTTACCTCATTTGGCAGCAGCCTATGTTGATGAATTGGATGACAGGAGAACCCAACCAGAAAATTCAGTCACAGATAAGCTAACAATCTTGTGTGCAGTGTTTTCCTGAGAACAAGTTCAACAGGACTTGGATAGGTACTAATTACACAAGATTTCCAGAACTGGAACTGGCCACTCATTATATAAAAAAATATATCCTGCAAAGCACTTATGTGTTTTGGAGTGTTTAACCCTTGTATGGTCAGTGTGTGATTGACATAAAAAGTGGCAGTAACTGGCCAACGATCTAAAGACTGTCTCAGAGACAAGAGGAAAAATGAATATTAGACAACTACCTGCGATCAAGCAATGAAATAAATTTATTCAACACACGCTGCACTTTATCTTCATGAATATGCTGCATCAGCTCTACGACTCTGGGTAGGTAACACCTGGGTTATTTTCCTCTGGACGGGCTCAGATTTTTTGTCCAATCAAGTACAATTCCCTCTTTAAGAATGACTGAAAACTTTGGAACACATTTAAACTAGCTGCCAGGCTGTTTTTAGCATTTTGGACCACTTTCATAGCACTAATGTTATAACACATTACGTCATCATATATAAAGCAACATGCGTGATGAAGTGTATGCAAAAAGGCAATGAAACTCTTGCTTCTAGGCTTACAGAAGATTGCAAGTATATGAATGTGTTGTCTCTGATCAGAAGAATGGCAGTTTTAAGTGCTAAGAAGTCCAGAAATAAGCCATTTGCAGTGAATGCAAGGAGTGTATCGGTTCCACAAAACCCAAGGACTACACTACATATTCTTGAGTGCCACCTGCTGGCATCTCACCTGTTAGCTAGATATTTACATACCAACCAACAGAGAGCACTCTCAAAACAGAAAGGATGAGAGCGGAATTTAGATTTCCGGGGCAAATTAATTCCTGCCATAACTCTGAGTTCACTGGAAGCTTATTTTGCCGCAAGATAAGAAGGAAAAATGTAATATGTACACGGGGAATAGGATTCAAGATATACATCTCAGATGGCAAGGCAAAGTAAAATAAAAAGGTCTTATAAACCAATAAAATGAATGTGAACAATATTAGTCAAAGGGAGGAGAGACTTAGTTGGTTTTAAGAAAAGTGAAAAAAGAGTTTTAAAACAACACAACTAATAGGGTAGAACTGCTTTAGTCTACACAAGTGACAGGAAATCCCACTGCATTTTGTTGTTTTAGCCACTATCTGACAAAGCAATGAAAATAATCAGGGTATTGCAGCAAACAAATACACATAAGAACCTTGTTAAACAGCACTAATGGTGGGGAAAGCCAAGTGTGGATTGAGGCCTGGTGAGTGCTGACACTAGACACATCAGAACCTGCAGCCAGTTAGGACATCACTGAATACTAGGTGATGTAGTGCTCCCCTACTCATATTTGTGAGCAGCATAACAGCACCCATGCTGGCAATACACTTGGCACAACTGTAGAATCTCATTTGCCAGTCCCTGAATATATTGCAAAGTTAAAAATCCATCTTCAGCATGGGAGTGCGGTTTGCGAAAGTGCAACTTTAATGAAGTTCTGCTATGGACAGGCAGAATAATCAATTTGCCTGAGCACAGAAACAAATTCCACTTGAAAGATAAGAAACATTAAGAGATGAGCACTTTGGTTTCAGAAGTAGAAATTAAGTAACCAGTAGTGGATTGACAGCAATATGAGAAGTAGAAGGGGGACTCCACCAAATTTAACAGCAGAGCTCCCCTTATAAAGATAACATATTATAAACAGGAAGGCAGCAGTAGAAAGCTCTGTGAGTGAGCATCTGCAGAGGATATAGGGCTTGGCTACACTGGAGAGTTGCAGCGCTGGTGATGGGGTTACAGCGCTGCAACTCACTCTGTGTCCATACTTGCAAAGCACAGCCAGCACTGCAACTCCCTGGCTGCAGCACTGGCTGTACACCTGGCCTGCTTGGAGTGTAGTGATTCCAGCGCTGGTGATGCAGCGCTGGTCATCAAGTGTGGCCACCAAAAGCGCTTTTATTGGTCTCCAGGGTATTAGGAGGTATCCCAGCATACCTTTTCAGCCACTCTGCTCATCGTTTCGCACTCCACTGCCCTGGGCCCAGGTGACCCGCCCTTTAAATGCCCCAGGAATTTAAAAAATCCCCTTCCTGTTTGCTCAGCCAAGTGTGGGGTACAATCAATCAATCAGTGACCATGCCTCCACGCCCCAAACGAGCCCCAGCATGGAACACTTCCGAGCTGCAGGACCTCATCAGTGTTTGGGGTGAGGAAGCTGTGCAGTCACAGCTGCGCTCCAGCCGTAGGAATTATGATACCTATGGCCAGATATCAAAAGTCCATGCTGCAAAGGGGCCATGAACGGGATGTGTTGCAGGGCAGGGTTAAAGTAAAGGAGCTGCGGAGTGCCTATTGCAAAGCCTGTGAGGGAAACCGCCGCTCAGGAGCTGCCCCCACGACCTGCTGTTTTTACAAGGAGCTGGATGCCATACTTGGGTGTGACCCCACTGCCAATCCGAGGACCACAATGGAGACTTCAGAGCAGGGAGAAGTGGGGGAGGGTGTAGAGGAAGCCGAGAGTGAGGCTACTGGGGTGGAGGGAGACACCCCGGAGTCCCAGGAGGCATGCAGCCAGGAGCTCTTCTCAAGCCAGGAGGAAGCTAGCCAGTCGCAGCAGCTGGAACTTGTTGGTGAAGAAGAAGCAGAGGAGCGGGTTCCTGGTAAGCAGTTTTTATTTTAAGGATGGAAATGTTTGGGGGGGGGGGAGTTATGGCTGCATGCATGCATGGCTAGATGTGGAATAGCCCATTGATTTGGTCTATCACATTTCGGTAATCGGCCTCAGTAATCTCTTCAAAAGTTTCAGCCAGAGCGTGGGCAATGCGCTTGCGCAAGTTTATAAGGAGAGCCACCGCGGTCCTTGTCCCGGTCCTTGTCCTCGTCCGAGCCACTGTGCCGCGAGGGGTGGGGGGACCATTGCTGCATACAGGCAAGCTGCATAGGGACCAGGGCGGAATCCACATTGCTGTAGAAGACCCTCCCGCTCTTCCCAGGTAACAAGCAGCAGTGATATATCTGGTAGTAGAAAATCCTGTTGAAAATGTAGGGATACTGTTCAGTGCAGGTCCCCCCCAGCTGCTCTCTGCTTTTCCCAATGCACAGAAACCCCAGTGAGCCCTGACTCAAGCAGCTCCCCTTCCCAGGTGAGTCGCGGTAGAAACACTCACCCCATTACTCACCATGTCTTCACTGCTGTGGCCTCTCTGTGCTATGTTTGCTATGTATAAATGATGCTACAAATAGTCTACAAACTCCTTCACTGTGATAATAAACAATGCAGCCTCTGTATTAAATGTTTCTATTTCTGTTTTTTTAAGTGTCCTTGAATCCTCCAGCCCTATCACAGCCTGCTGAAAAATTACAGAACTTGAGGCGTAAACCAAGGAAAAGCAAAAAAGATTTGGTGAAAGCAGTTATGAATCAGAGGCTGCAGGACTGGAGAGAGAAAATGCATGAGTGGAGGGAAACACAAAGCAGGAGAAAGGAATTGGCTACGAAGAAAAGCACAAAGCAGCTGATAAGCCTCCTGGCGCGCCAAATGGACTGTATGCAGTCTCTCGTAGCCATGCAGGCAGATCAGTACCGTGCTAAACCCCCCCACCTCCCCCAAAGCTCTCTCCCTTATGCCCCAGTGTTTGCTCAAAATACCTTTCTCCAGCAGCCTGGTTCTTACCACCACCAGCTGCCCCCAACACCTGTACGTTCACCAACCAGCCCTGAGAACTACAAAACTTACCCTAAGCACTCAACCCCCATCACCATGCAGCATATTAATCCTGAAGTGCAGCAGGCATTGCACAGCAATCTAGGCAGGACATATTCAAACCTCTGAATGTACAGTCTACCACCCTACCCCCTGCCCTTTTATGTACTGCATTTTGAATAAATGATTTCTTGGCTTTTAAAACATTTTTTATTATTGCAGAAAGTGAGAAATACTGTACCCCAAGGGAAAAACAGGCACAGCAAATCATTGTAACCACTGCACTTCACACCCGTGCAAGGCACCAAACATTACTGTTGGCTTTCAGCCTCAAATTGCTCCCTTAAGGCATCCCTAATCCTTGAAGCCCTGTGCTGGGCCTCTCTAGTAGCCCTGCTCTCTGGCTGTGCAAATTCAGCCTCTAGGTGTCGAACCTCGGAGGTCCATTCCTCACTGAATGTTTCACCCTTCCCTTCACAAATATTATGGAGGGTACAGCACACGGATAGAACAGTGGGGATGCTGCTTTCCCCCAAGTCTAGCTTCCCATAAAGACACCTCCAGCATCCCTTTAAACGGCTGAAAGCACACTCCACAGTCATTCTGCAACGGCTCAGCCTGTAGTTGAACCAGTCCTTGCTCCTGTCAAGCTTCCCTGTATACGGTTTCATAAGCCATGGCATTAAGGGGTAAGCAGGGTCTCCAAGGATCACAATGGGCATTTCGATGTCCCCTACTGTGATCTTGTGGTCTGGGAAAAAAGTCCCTGCCTGCAGCTTCCTGAACAGGGCACTGTTCCGAAAGATGCGTGCATCATGCACCTTTCCAGGCCATCCTGAGTAAATGTCAGTGAAACACCCATGGTGATCCACAAGCGCTTGGAGAACCACAGAGAAATACCCCTTGCGATTAACATACTCTGATGCCAGGTGGGGTGGTGACAGAATAGAAATATGCGTCCCATCTATCGCCCCTCCACAGTTAGGGAAACTCATTTGTGCAAAGCCATCCACAATGTCCTGCGCGTTCCCCAGAGTCACGGTTCTTCTTAGCAGGATGCGATTAATGGCCCTGCAAACTTGCATCAACTCTATTCCAACGGTCGACTTTCCCACTCCAAACTGGTTCGCGACCGATCAGTAGCTGTCTGAAGTTGCCATCTTCCAGATTGCAATAGCCACCCACTTCTCCATTGGCAGGGCAGCTCTCAATCTCGTGTCCTTGCGCCGCAGGGTGGGGGCGAGCTCCTCACACAGTCCCATGAAAGTGGCTTTTCTCCTCCGAAAGTTCTGCAGCCACTGCTCGTCATCCCAGACTTGCAGGACGATGTGATCCCACCATTCAGTGCTTGTTTCCCGAGCCCAAAGGTGGCGTTCCACGGTGCTGAGCACGTCCGTTACTGCCACAAGCAATTTAGTGTCTTGCGCGTCAGGTGAATCAATATCATCGTCTGACTCCTTTGGAGCTGAAGGAATAGCTCAACTGCCAAACGCGATGTGCTGGCAACATTCATTAGCACGGTCCTCAGAAGCTTGGGCTCCATTTCTAACAGGTATAGCTCCAACATGGGGGGGAGGGATAGCTCAGGGGTTTGAGCATTGGCCTACTAAACCCAGGGTTGTGAGTTCAATCCCTGAGGGGGCCATTAAGGGAACTGGGGTAAAAATCTGGGGATGGTCCTGCTTGGAGCAGGGGGTTGGACTAGATGACCTCCTGAGGTCCCTTCTAACCCTAATAGTCTATGAGTCTATGTATAAGTGCATATTTATTTCTTTTTCCTAAAGCTAATTAAATGTTTTAGGAAAAAGTGTGAGAGCAGCCATTGGTCAGAGTTGGTGGCCACACTCTGAGGCCAACAAATAATTTGTTATGAGAACCTACACAAGTGCTACAGCCGCACAGCTGCAGCATTGAAGCTGTGCCTTGTAACACCTGTAGAGTAGATACTTGCTACTGTGGCAGAAGGAGCTTTTCTATCACTGTTATAAATCCACCTCCTCAAGAGGTGGCAGATAGGTTGATGGAAGAATTCTTCCACTGACCAAGTTGTGTCAACTCCAGGACTTAGTTCAACTTAACTACATCTCTTGGGATTTAGGTCAGCTTAACCACATCTCCCTGAGCAATGTAGCTAGGCCAGCATAAATTTTAGGTATAGACCAGGGCTCCGTTAGTAAGCTTCTCAATTGTGGGGTTCTTATCCCAAAGAAACTTCCGAACATTTGGTTTCAACCATTATTAATTAGTACAAACAGCGCTGGTCATACGTTTATTTGCAGTAACTACTGTACGGTGTTAATTTAATCGCAACATTTTTATGGGTAATATAATCAGATAATCATAATACGCTGGCCTTTGTTCCATACTGACAGATAGTTAACAATTTGTCTTTGAAGCAACTAATTATTACATATAAGAGCCAATGATACCTAATATATTTTTTCCACTGTCAAATCATTATTATACTTGCATACAAAGTATATCTGTTGGTAAACAATTAACTGTATTTCTAGAAAGGAAAGGAAAGGAAAGGAAAGGAAAGGAAAGGAAAGGAAGGATTTTGCCTCTTTTTATTCAGTGAATTATTTTTTATGCTCTCAAATAGGCAGGTAAAGTGGATCATTCAGCCATCTGTGCTCCATTAAAAGAGCAGTGACAATCACCTATTTTATTAATAACAGTAAAGATATAGGAATGGGCTTATCCTTTGGATAACTATTTTGACTTCAATACTGTTATCCCAGGGATTCATTTGCCCTGTGTCACAATTAAAATTCCATACTCCCACCTGTTTTCCTTTCACTCCCACTTTAAACGTACCACAGTACTCTATAGTAATAGCACAAAATACTGTACTCTCATTAGTGTAAGATGGAGAGTATTGTACTAGTAACTGTACACTGCTGTAGCATTTATGTAAGATCCTCTCTAAAATCCTTTCCTTTATCAAATCTAATTTAAACACTGCCAGGTTCATCTCTAAACTAGGGGCCTGATCCATACGTCATTGAAATCAATGGAAAAACTCCCACTCACTGACTCTGATGGGCTTTGAATCAGCCACTTCATGCCTAACACAAGAACCTACATCCTTTTTCAGGCATACCACCTTTCCCTAGTTGAGTGGGGTAGTATCTCTAGTTTAAACAAAATATTTATCATTTTTCCACTCTGCCCTTTCTCCTGAATGCTCTTCTAAACCAGTGAATTTTATCTGAATTTACAGTCGTGTCCTTATTTCTCTCCCCAATGTTTCTTTATGTTAGTTTCAAATGTTCAATAGATATTTGTGATGAAAAAAGCACATTTCAGCCTGGTTTATCTTTACTTCAATGGAGTTACACAAGGGATGAATCTGGCTCATTATCTCTATCACTAGAAATAACTCAATCAGTATTTATCAGCTTTATTTTTTGTCATATTCACAAGCTGCATAATTCTCCACACAGCTTAAGCTGTGGCTCTACTCTGAAAAGTGACTGACAAAAAATGGCACCAATCTAACTAAGCAGATCCTCTCCCTTTATGTATGCAGAGCCCCATCTGCTGACTTCTGTACTAAAAAATGAATTGTTACTGCTTTTTACTCCTATAAACCCTGCAGAACCAACACAAATAAGAAAGAGTGAGCAAGACTATTCCTTCTTATGTTTCACCAGCAGAATTGTTTACTGAGTCCCAATCAGTTACCGTCTGGCAGCCCCACTGGAGAAAATGCACAAGGATAATTTAGGGCCTAATTAGGCCTACAGAAATTGTAATATCAGTGATGATATGTGAGAAGTTTGATTCTCAGCTTCCAGACTGAGTTTTCCAGGTGGGACGTTAGAAAAAAAAAATCCTTTAGTTTTAAACTGATGACTCAGGTTCCCAACTGTAAACTGGAAAATAATAGTACTTATCAGTGGACTGTTGTATGGATTCATTAGTTGAAATATATTTGCTCAATGCTATGAAATATAAAGTGATATTGTATATAAATAAATGACAAGTATTGCGGTAATCTTTTTTCCTCATTATCTACCCATTGGTGGATGTTTGCATACTAGCCAATTATGCCACTGGATAATAAATAATTTATGATGCTAAATGTCAATTGCATTTAAATTCCAGTGGAGAGACATGAGTGTTTTCTCCTTTCAACTGACGCAAACATACACCTGCTTGGGGTATATGAGATTTCAGGAGAGGAGACTCTTCAAAATAATAACCAAACACAGTACTGGTTAACTCAACGAAAGTATGGTCCAGTAGATAGGGCCAGGGTAGGCAACCTATGGCATACGTTCTGCAGGTGGCATGCAAGCTGATTTTCAGTGGCACTCTCACTACCCAGGTCCTGGCCACCGGTCTGGAGGGCTCTGAATTTTAATTTAATTTTAAATGAAGCTTCTTAAACATTTTAAAAGCCTTATTTGCTTTACACATAACAATAGTTTAATTATATATTATAGACTTATAGAAAGAGACTTTCTAAAAACGTTAAAATGTATTACTGGCAGGCAAAACCTTCAATTAGAGTGAATAAATGAAGACTCAGCACACCACTTTTGAAAGGTTGCCGACCCCTTAGACAGGGCAATGGACTCAGGGAACTAAGAGAACTGGAGGCAGATCGTCAGCTGGGACAAATGTTCATAGCTCAACTGATTTCAATGGAGCTATGACAAATTTACACCAGCTGAGGTTCTGTTCCCCAGATTCTATTCCTGGCTCTGTCACTGACCTACTCTGTGACCATGAGCATGTAACTTCATCTCTCTGCACCTCACTTTTTAGACACTGATGTGTACCTTCCTTTGTAAAGAGCTTTGAGCTTTACCGACAAAAAATGAAAATGCAGAGCTAAGGAACAATTAATGAATTAATATTTGTAACATGCTTAGACATCTTTGGTTGAAAGTCTCTCTCAACAAACCCAATCCCAGCTATTGGAAGTACTTCAGATGTAGCATGCTCTCAAAATTCTTAATGTCCGCAGCAGATTGTGTGAAGAGACTTAAGACTAAAACTGTGAATTTCTATTTCTTATTCTACACACACTTTCAGATGGCTTTTTGTAAACTTGCAACTGATTTCCATGTACTAACTCACTATCCTCCCCCCCCCCCATCTCACGCATGCCAAATTGTTTTATGATTCCAATTCTGCTTGTTTCTCTCACAATCTTAGCCTTGTAAGACTCTGCGGGCATTTTATTTTAACATGGCTGTCCAGCTGCTCCACAGCCTCCGTATGCCTAAGATTTCCATTGCTCTTTTAAGGAGCCCTGTTAAAAGTTGTGCTAACAGATGCACTATACTGACCAAACAACAGGATGTTGTAAATGTCTAACCTCTGCGTGCTTTTCATATGTATATGCTAATAGGCATGCTATGAGCATACAGCTGTAAATACAAACAACAGATCTCAGGATGGGCATGTTTTATAGATGTTTAACCACCTTCTGTCTTGGAACAGACCAACTCCTTACTGTTTGCGACATGAAAAGTGAACCTCATTTTCATGCTATGTCAATCAATCAGGACCATAATGGCACAGAATAAAGGAGCTGTTAAGGTTAGTTCTGATGGAGTCATTTAAATCGCTGATGTATTTTTGGATTCATTACAAATGTGATATTCTGGTCTATGCAAGTTGTTTCTATTACACATAGAGGAGACATTTCCTATGTTGTAGTCAGCCCTACTTATACGGATTTTTTCCCACACAACAAATGTATGCCGCTTCGCATGAATGACTAACAAAATAAACAATCACAATCCAACTTGATTTAAAAGTCTCTAAATAAAAAGCTTTTCTGCAATACAGATAACAGGCCAAATTCTCCTATCGTTCTACCTATCTTAGGATTTTATACTGCCACCTATCATTGTCGTATCTGAGTGCCTTTCAAGAAAAATCAATAGTAGTGGTCTTCCTAGAGTTTCTGGCACTTTCTCCTTTTTCAGGGAGAAACATCTGTTTGGGGTTGAAGTTTTGTTTTTAATTTTTTAGGTTTTTATTAATTTACTTACTTTTTTGTAATGTTGATTTGTCTCAGGGTTGTTTGTGGGTTGGTTTTTTGTTGTTTTTGTCAACTGAAGTATTTTGGGCAGAAGGGGGTATCAATGCTCATGGTTACACCAGTGTAAATGTGGAGTAATCCAGCAAAGTAACTGAGAGCAGAACTTAGCCTATCCTGCAGAATACACATTTACTTTGGTTTTTATTTTCAGACTCTGATTTGGCAATTTCCTTCCAGACTAATCCTAAAATATTCCAGTACCACAAACAGTAAAAGAGATGCATTAGTGTTAAAAATGGATACCCTTGCTGTAATAGTCACATCTTCATAACTAGGAATATAGCTTTAGTGGAAGGAAAAATGGCTTCCTCTATCTCAGATCTACTGCAAAATGTTGCTTTTGTATTTTGTCCTTGCGTACTGTAGACTATTACATGAGATTTCAGTGCTGTGACTGTGTGCGGAAGATGGTACAGCAAGGCATTTGAAGAGAACGTCAGCACTTGCATTATATGAGAGCACAGACATCCTTTCAGCAGCATCTATGTATCAAAAATATATTTATGAATCATATAGAGAATAAAATACATATTTACTAAGAGATTAATTTAGGCATACATCACACCAAACAATTATTGTATGAATCTGAATTATTTACAGGGTTTCTATTTATTTGCATCTGAATGTATCATTTTTTATAAATCTTGATTAAAAACAATTTCTTAAAAAATAGCAGCTTTTAGTGTCAACACATTTGCATAAAACTACATACTGACCTATGCTATCATCCAAACACAATGTTAATGACCAGTTGGTAATGAGATAATGAGTCAATAAGGGTTTTTAATTATGTGAGCTTGAACAATTTCTAGTCTCATAAAGTAGATAAATAAGGCTCCTGGACTTTACTGAGCAAAGTGATCATTCTTAAGCAATTATATTGAATGTCACAAGCAATGTTTTTCTTTGGCACGTATTCCTGCTGCACCAGATTTCCATGACTATGGCTGTCACTTTTGTGTTGCTCCTTGGTATAAAACTACCTAGGAGCTATATGAAATCAACAATGAAGCTCTAGCAAGAGAGGCACAAAGATCAATATAATAATGATGTCACAATTGTGAGGATTCATAGGTGCTGTGCAGATGTATATACGCCAAGTATTACTGTGAAGGACAGTGAGAAATAGCAATGATCATTTGAGGTGAGGGAGAGGCGTTCAGCAGCTGTACGTTCTGATGAGCACATTCTTTCATTTCTGTGGGTGCCTACTGGACCCTGTGCATAAGTGGGAATGGGCATATAAGTGCAAGAATCTCAGGGGCCAGGGACAGCCTCAGTCCTTGCATACCTCCTGAGTGAGACTAACAACCATAGTTGTACTAGCTCTCCAAAGAGGGCAAAGCAATGTCCCAAAGCACTGTACCATAGAGCAAAGCGGCTTGAGTGCCAACAGCCACATCTAGAGCTCAAAAAGGCCTCATGCCTGCTTGAGGCACAATGAGCCCTACAGCGAGGAGATCCTGTGACCATTGTGAGAGCAGTGTTGTGTGTTAAAGGCATTGTGGAGCCCACAGACCAGTTTAGACAGAAAGCCAGAGGCATTATATATGGAGATATACCTATCTCAGAACTGGAAGGGACCCTGAAAGGTCATTGAGTCCAGCCCCCTGCCTTCAATAGCAGGACCAAGTACTGATTTTGCCCCAGATGGCCCCCACAAGGATTATACTCACAACCCTAGGTTTAAGCAGGCCAATGCTCAAACCACTGAGCTACCCTTCCCCCCAAATTATGCTCATGGTAGGAGACTGAATGACTCAGTGTATACAAGGTGAAATTCACCCTCCATTCCCCACACACATCTGGACAAACAGGCTTTGTAGTTGGAACCATACAGAAGCCACTCTGCAGTTCATGAGCAGGGTGTGGGGCTTCCCCTCAGCCTTGAACTTCCTACCCTGGAAGTCGTAGCCACTAGAGCCATGGAATCAGAGATCCACGTGTCATACCACCTCCCCCAGCCGATGCCAAAGCTAACATACAAACACGGGGACACAGATTCCTCTGCACACCCAACCCCAGTTGCAGCAGCAGCTCTGCTGTGCCAGGGGCCTTCTGCAGTCCTTACACCATGGGGTGAATGTCATACATTGTCTTCCAGTTTCGTAACACTTCAAATCCAACCCAAATGAGTTTGACTATTTGAAGAGAGCATCCAGGGGTCTATAGTTAGTTAGCATCTCAAAACTCGCTTTGAAGACTCTATACAGCCTCCCCCAGGTCAAATAAGCATACAGACCAAATTAACTGCTGAAATGTAGTGATCTCTAATGAGGAACAAGGGTTTAGGGATTTCCAGCATATCAAGAGAAAATTCTTAACATCTTGCATTGTGCCCAAGGCCAGAGCTTTACTGCTATTTCAGCCAACATATTTCTGACATTACTGTAAGCTAAATTACAGTTTATGTTGCCTACATACAGGAGGTTTCGGTAAACGTAGCAACAAAACTGTTTAATAATTTTTTATGTAGGTTACATACTGTTAAGTTGAAAAACCTAAAAGAAACAAAACCAAATCTTCAATGACATAGGGAGGATCTTGGTGGAGATATTATCAAATATTTCCCAGTTTTATAAGAAATGACCTGTTTTTCTGCAGTAATTATATGATTGTTATTGTTTATATTTATTGTGGTATTACCTAGAAGCACCAGCCCAGGGCAGGGCCCCAGCGCTAGGCAATGTACAAACACATAGTAAAAGACAGTCCCTGTCCCAAACAGCTCGCAGACTAAATAAACAAAGAAAGGACTATTATTCCTGTTTCACTAACGGGGAAAAATGAGGCACAGATGACTAATGATTTAGCCATGGTCACACAGGAAGTCTATGGCAGAGCAAGGAATTGAACTCAGCTCTCCTGAGTCTTACACTAGTGTCACCAACCACCAAACCATCCTTCTTCTTTATATAAAGACATTACAGGCAACAAGGAAAACAGAACCAGTCTGATTTTTAAAACTCCTTATTAATCCAGTTATAACAGCCCACTATAGTCTTTATTCAGGAAGCGAGAGAAGAGAATTTCTCAAGAAGAGATCTAGAAACGCCTAGGTTCTTATCTAGCAAGTCCAGCAGCGGCCAATATCCCATGCTTTACAGATTCCAAGGCCAAAAGGGAGCATTGCTATCATCTAGGCTGACCTCCTGTACAACACAGGTCATAGAACATTTCCAGAGTATTTCCTAGAGCATATCTTTTAGAGAAATATCCCATCTCATTTAAACATGGTCAGTGATGGAAAATCCACCATGACCCTTGGTAAGCTCTTCCAATGGTTAATTACTCTCAGTGGTAAAAGTTTACACCTTATTTCCAGTCTGAATTTGTCTGGCTTCAACTTCCAGCCCCTGGATTGTGTTGTACCTTTCTCTTCTAAACTGAAGAGTCCATTATTAAATATGTTCCCTAAGCAGATACTTACAGACTGTAATCAAGTCATCCATTAACTTCACTTTGTTAAGCTAAACAGATTGATCTTTTTGAGTCTAACACTATGGGTACGTCTTCACTACCCACCGTATCGGCGGGTAGCAATCAATTGCTTGGGGATCGATATATCGCGTCTCATCTAGACATGATATATCGATCCCCGAACGCGCTTATATCGATTCCGTAACTCCACCAACCCGAACGGAGTTGCAGAATCGACAGGGGGAGCCGCGAACATCGATCCCGTGCCGTGAGGACGGTGAGTAATTCGATCTTAGATACTTCGACTTCAGCTACATTATTCACGTAGCTGAAGTTGCGTATCTAAGATCAATTTTCCCCCGTAGCGTAGACCAGCCCTATAAGGTATGTTTTCTAATCCTTTAGTCATTCTTGTGGCTCTTCTCTGAACCATTTCCAATTTAACATCCTTCTTTAACTGTGGGCACAAGAACTGGCCATGGTATTTCAGCAGCAGTTGTACCAGTCCCAAAAACAGAGCTTAAAATAACCTCTCTGATTGCACTCAGTATTTTCCCCCAGTTACTTGTCCTCAACTGAACTATTCCTATGCTTGAAACAAAGCATGTGCATAAGTATTTGCAGGGGCCCTCGGGGGCATATGCCTTAGAGAAGAAAATTACTTTAGTTGTGTGTTTTATACCAGTGCTACTGTCACTGTGCACATTGTCAACACTTATAAAATATTAATAATAGTTGTTTGATTCTAATGATAGGAATATCAGACCAATTAGCACTGCAGTGGCTGACACTCAAAGAAAGTTTGATTTTCTGCAAAAGCATAAAGAAATAGAATGCACATCAGAAAGGTTCCATTTGCACCCTTCTGGCCTAGGATGAGGAACAGGTTTTGATACTTTTTAAAAAAAACATATAAAGCCCATTGAAACTTTGGCAGTGATTTTCACTCCTTTACAATCCCAACTGATAATTCAGCACAAGAATTAGGTCCTCACGGTCAAACATAAGTGAGCAAATCAGACAAAAGTTAAATTTTCTCCTGTCATGAACTCATTTTGCTGTATCTGTGGTTGTAATGCATGTGACTTACGTTTAGAGACCCCCAAAGGTGAAGGGCTTCATTGATTTCAACCAACAGAACTAAAATATGCCCTCTTCCCCCAGCTAGGGAAGAAAGTCTGATGTGGGGGCAGCAAAAGCTGCTCATACTAACCCCTGCTCTTCTACCCAGCGTATGGCCCAGGAAGCAATTGATGCTGGCCAAGGAGGGACAAGGGACCCAGGAGATGTGCTCATTCAATAGAGTGGCCTGCTTTCCCTAAGGTGTGAATCCCACTACTAATGCAGATGAACCCACAGGTGCAGAGGGGTTCAAACTTCATCCTATCTAGCACTCATGGTGCTCAATCAGTTGTGTAGTGTGACAGCTTAAACTGCAAATTTCCTTGCAGGGGCTAGTCATGGGTTATGGTGCCTGTCACTGCTTTGTTGATGACCCTCCAGTGACCTGGTGTAAAATGACCTGACGATCTCTATTGAACCAATATCCACATCACAACAAAACCCCCATAATTTGCACCATTGCCAGCTGTCTCAACCAAGGGCCAATGACTGCCTAGGAGTGGAGATAGATCTACCCCATCACCACTCAAGTGATGGTCCCTCAGGACAGAGCTGAGACAGACGGGCAGGGAAGCGTGAGGAAACTAGCACTGATGTTGCTCAGACGTGCCTGTTCTATGTATAAATGGCAACATCAATCTTTGGGCTCCCAGCCTGCCATCTTCCACAAGCCCTAAAGTCAATTAAAAAGAAACTCCTTGCATGTCACTGCTGAGTTTGCCTTAAGCTTCACTTGCACCCAAACACTAATTAAACAATAGGTATGTATTAAGGGAAAGTACAGTAACTTGGACAATTTTTGTATTTATTTGCATGGTTTATCACAGAGGTCGTGAATTCTATTATTAAGAATAGCCTTTTCTATTATAACACCCTGTTTTCGATTGCTCATTCACCATTTGGGCTGAAATTTCCCAGGCTTGGCTTCTGCCTCAAGTTGAATTTTTGGGGGCAAAATATAAACTAATTTGACTGCTACATTCATCAACTTTGGATAGTACCCTACCAATGCAGGCAATTTTTTCCAACTAGAGTTCAAATCTGTATTGTCCTCCAATTTTAGATTTAATATACATAGTGACTAAAGTAAGTATCAGTTGAAACTGAATCTAGCCTGCCTATATTTCTCTGGGGTTGGGTTACTTTATTTTTTTCCCTAGGAGTCCTAGGAAAACAGAGCTTCAAACTCAATGGACTCTCTTATGGTTGAATAAACATTTAAAAAAATGTCAAGGTAAACCAAAAGTTTCATGTTTGTTTTCCTATCTTACTCAACTTTTAAGACTACAAATTTGAGGTCTGGAAAGTCTATTTTTTTACCCTGAACCTACTTTATTTTTGGATATAATTCCACTAACTTGAGCCAAATAAGAAAATGTAAGCCTTTAAATACCATGGAACATGTAGCATAATTGAGCAAAAAGGTCTATGGCTGGACGCTATACATCCTGATGACAGAACAGTAATTATAAATAATATCTAGCTCGTTGGTAGCACTTTACATCCGATTTCAAAGCACTTCACAAAGGAGGCAAGCAAAATTATTACCATTTTACTGATGAAGAAATTAGGGCACTGGAAGGTGAAATGACTTGGCCAAGGTCACCTAGTGGTCCAGTGGCAGAACTGGGAAAAGAACTCATGCCTCTGGATTCATAGTCCAGGACGCAATCCACTAGGCCAGTGGTTCTCAACTAGAGACAGGTGTACCCCTGGAGGTATGCAGACATCTTCCAAGGGGTACATCAACATCTAGATATTTGCCTAGTGTTACAGCAGGCTACATAAAAAGCACTAGCAAAGTAAGTACAAACTAAAATTTCATACGACTTTATGTTTATACTGCTCTGTATACTATACACTGACGTGTAAGTACAATACTTATATTCCAATTGATTTATTATTATTATATCCAATTATTTTACAATTATATGGTAACAATAAGAAAGTAAGCAATTTTTCAGCAATAGTGTGCTGTGATGCTTTTGTATTTTTATGTCTGATTTTGTAAGCAAATAGTTTTTAAGTGAGGTGAAACTTGGGGTACACAAGATAGATCAGACTCCTGAAAAGGGTACAGCAGTCTGGAAAGGTTGAGAGTCACTGTTGTAAACTGCCAATGCTTAGCGTCTCTGAAAACCAAACCATAATGCACCCATTGCTATAGGTACACTGGCACCTCCTGAAAAGCTGTTTGAATTGCTTCTTTTAGAAAAAGAATGCTAAAGTTTTGCTTTAAAAACATAACCAGACGTTCAGGATATAGATAATACAGCCTAAGAGTCGGAGGAGGGCTGCTCCTCTGCAGACAAACCATCAAGCCACAGAGCCAGGGTTTACAAAACTAAAAAAAGCCCAATCCAAAGCCCAGTAAATCAATGGAAGGACTCCCTTTCACTTGAAAGAGTTTGGGATCAGAGTCTTAGAAAAACTCATATGTCAAACAAGATAAAACTCAACAGAGGCCAAAGACCAATTTTATTGGGTGGGGTGGCTTGGAGATCTAAGCGTCACTTCTGGAAGATCAGGATCCCTGAAATTACAGGTCCCAAATGTGGCAGGATTCACTCAGTAATTCCACCAAAGATAGATTTAGCATCACTCAATTTATTGTTTTGAAGACGGAGGGCACAAGAACGATTTTCAGAAAGACCTTATAAACCAGGGTTCTCAAACTAGGGGTTGGGAACCCTCAGGGGGTCACGAGCTGTCAGACTCCACCCAAACCCCTTTACCTCCAGCATTTATAATGGTGTTAAATATATAAAAATGTGTTTTTAATTTATAAGGAGGGGTCACACCCAGAGGCTTGCTATGTGAAAGAGGTCGCCAGTACAAAAGTTTGAGAACCACTTTTTTAAACTATGGTTCTGTCTTCCCCTGCTCCTACAATGACATGAATGTGCTTTTAGCACCTTTTATAAGAGATGGGGATTGACCTAGGGAGGAGGCAATACAAGGGTGAATGGCAGGAGGCGGAGAGCATACAGGGAGCATTGTGTAGCACTGAAGATGCATAGCAGATGGAAGGGACAGCATGTGGTAATGGTGTATAACAACCAGCATACCAGGGGGAGATACATAGTGGGAAACAATGTAAAATGGCGTGTGGCACCCAGTATCCATGGCAGCAGAGGTAGGTGAAATGTGGACTAGTGTGTCGCATTAAGTATGCATGATATGAAGGAGAAGTGAAATGTGGAATGCTGTTTGGTACTCAGGATACATGGCCCGGAAGTCAGGGGGAGGAGAGGTGAAATTGTGCAATGGTGATTGGCACCCCAGGTTCATTTGGGGTGGAATGAAGGGCACGATGAAATGTGAAATGGTGGTATGGCATCCAGGGAACAATGCAGAATGATGTGTGGTACCCAGGATACACATCAGGCCATGTGGAATGGTGTATGGCACCCAGAGTATATGGCAGAGGTGTGAGGAGGAGTTGGAATAGGAGGTGGCACCTAGCACACATTGCAGGGGGCTGAGGGGTAGAGGGAACAGGGTGTGGCACCCAGCATACATTGTGGGGCAGAGAGGAACCGGGGTGTGGCACCCAGCATACATGGGCGGCTGAAGCATGGCATGGTGTATAGCACCCAGGAGAATGGCAGGCAAAGGGGCACGGCGCATGTCACCCAGGCGTGCCCTGCTGGGCTCTCTCTCTCCCAGGCCTGCAGCTCTGCTTCCCTTCCCCTGCACACACAGCTGGGATCCTACGCTCCAAACCCGCGGTAGTTTAGACCCTTTGCCTGGGAGCGGCTGGAAGCAGCGAGAGAAGGGAGCCCGGCAGGACGCCGTGTCCCCTGGCCGAACCTGGCGCTAGTCAAGAAGTGGGCGGCCCCGCACAGCTGCAAGGAGGGAGGGGACGGCCCCTCGCACCATGCCGGGGAAGGGGGGAGGAGAGGGCACTAGCTCTCCTGGCACTTACTTTTCCACAGCTTCTATAGATCCAGGGATGGGAACCCCGCCTCCTTCTCCTCCACCGTCATACAAGACCCCACTGATATCTAGCACCACGCCCTTAATGCCTGCAAGCTGCTTTGCCCACTCAGCCATAGCACGCACAGCCCGGCCTGCGGCTTGCAGCTGGAGCATAGGGTCAATTTCACTCTGCCGAGTCCAGAGCGCTTCCTTCCGCAAGGACCGCTGGGAAATGTAGTTTTTCATTGGTGTTAATTCGTGCAGGAGAAGGCAAAGTGCGGGGGGGAGCGAGGGGGAGATGGAACGGGTGTGGCACCCAGCATACATTGGGGGAACAGGAAATGGGGTGTAGCACCCAGCATACATTGAGGGGGTGAGGGGGAGATGGAATGGTGTATGGTACACAGCATACACTGGGGAGGGGCTGAGGGGGAGGTGGAATGGTGTGTGGCACCCAGCATATATTGGGGGGGGTAAGGGGGAGGTGGAATGGTGTGTGGCACCCAGCATACATGAGGGCAGGGGGAGGGGGAGTTGGAATGGTGTGTGGCAACCAGCATACATTGGGGAGGGGCTGAGGGGGAGGTGGAATGGTGTGTGGCACCCCCGCATACATTCGGGGGGTGAGGTGGAGGTGGAATGGTGTGTGGCACCCAGCATACATTGGGGAAACAGGAAATGGGGTGTGGCACCCAGCATATATTGGGGGGATGAGGGGGAGGTAGAATGGTGAGTGGCACCCAGCATACACTGGGGAGGGGCTGAGGGGGAGGTGGAATGGTATGTGGCACCCAGCATACATTGGGGAGCAGCTGAGGGGGAGGTGAAATGGTGTGTGGTACCCAGCATACATTGGGGGGAGGGAAAGGGGTGTGGCACCCAGCATATATTGGGAGGGTGAGGAGGAATGGTATGTGGCACTCAGCATACATTGGCGGGAGGGGAAATGGGGTGTGGCACCCAACATGCGGTGAGGGGGAGGTGGAATGGTGTGTGGCACCCAGCATACATTGGGAAGGAGCTGAGGGGGAGGGGGAATGGTGTGTGGCACCCAGCATACATTGGGGGGGATAAGGGGAGGTGCTGTGTGCTCTGACTGTAATTTTAAAAGGCTGCAAAAAGCAGGGCAAGGAAAGAAACAATTTACAATTATTTATAATATTATCTTGCTTTTATTATTTTCATGGAAGGTTGCAGATTGCCAACCATGGAAACTGACATCCTCTACTTCTCCACACAATGTGGGCCGCAGTGGAAGCTTCTCCTTACCGCTATTCCTCAATTCTCTAGTGAAGGGACCGCCTCCAGGGAAAAGAAGGCAGCTGAATCACAGTCTCCATACCTATTCACTCCTTGGCTTCTGGGATGAGATTGTATACAAGAGAACCCATTAAATTGATAAGAGAAAGATTAAACCATGTGACAGATGTTAGCCATGTTGCTTGATGTTCGTCCATCGTTGTCAATGAAGACAACAACTCATTCGTTCGATGACCAGCCTCTGTGCGTCCGAAGATGACTATCAGTCCAATTCGGGCATGGAATGTCCTGTCACACGTCAGGCAGACATGTGATGGCATTGTCGATGATGTGCGGGCAGCTGTGGATTTGCACAGCTCACGCTTTCTTTCAGCCTCAGCAGTACGCTTCGCCTCAGAGGTATTACTGCCTGTGTAATAAACAGATAGTCAAGGGTTAATAGAACAGAAGTACTTCATGTCTCTTTTGCCTGTAAAGGGTTAAGTTCAGTGAGTCTGGCTGTCGCCTGACCAGAGGACCAATCAGGGGACAGGATACTTTCAAATCTTGAAGGAGGGAAGTTTTTGTGTGTGCTGTTAGATTTTGGTTGTTGTTCACTCTGGGGGTTCAGAGGGACCAGAGGTGCAACCAGGTTTCTCTCCAATCTCTCCAATACAGGCTCTTATAAGTTCAGAATAGTAAGTACTAGGTAGATAAAGTGAGTTAGGCTTATGTTTGTTTTCTTTATTTGCAAATGTGTATTTGGCTGGAAGGAGTTCAATTTGTATTTTGCTGAAAGGATTTTAATATGTACTTGTATACTTAGGCTGGGAGGGTATTCCCAGTGTCTATAGCTGAAAGACCCTGTACCTATTCCATTTTAAATTTACAAAGATAATTTTTACTGTTTTTTCTTTCTTTAAGTAAAAGCTTTTCTTGTTTAAGAACCTGATTGTTTTTTTATTCTGGTGTGGGACCCCAGGGGACTGGGTCTGGATTCACCAGGGAATTGGTGGGGAGAAAGGAGGGAAGGGAGAGAGAAAGGTTAATTTTCTCTCTGTGTTAGGATTACTTTCTCTCTCAGGGAGAGTCTGGGAGGGGAGAGAGAAGGAGGGGGGAAGGTGAATTTTCCTCTCTGTTTTAAGATTCAAGGAGTTTGAATCACAGTAATCTTCCAGGGTAACCCAGGGAGGGGAAGCCTGGGAGAGGCAACAGTGAGGAAAAGGGTTTACTTTCCTTGTGTTAAGATCCAGAGGGGATCTTGGGGGTCCCCGGGCAAGGTTTTGGGGGGACCAGAGTGTATCAGGCACTGTAATTCCTGGTTGGTGGCAGCGCTACAGGTTCTAAGCTGGTAATTAAGCTTAGAGGAATTCATGCTGGTACCCCATCTTTTGGACGCTAAGGTTCAGAGTGGGGATTTATACCATGACAGCCTGTGTGAATGAGGCTGCGCCATGCTGGACGGTTCAGTGCGAGGGTTTCCCATGTGCCGGTGTTGATCTCGAGAGACTTCAGAGAGGTCTTCAGCATGTCCTTGAACCGCTTCTTTTGTCCTCCATGGGAGCGCTTTCCCTGGGTGAATTCTCCTTAGAAGAGCTGTTTAGGAATGCACTCGTCTGACATTCTCACGACATGTCCGGCCCATCTGGTCTGGGCTCTCATCAGCAGTGTGTGAACTGACGGCAGACTGGCTCTGGTAAGGGCTTCAGTATCGGGCACTTTGTCCTATCATCTGATTTTTAGAAACTTTCGCAGACAGGAAATGTGGAAGTGATTGAGCCTTCGATAGACAGTCCACGTCTCGCAGGCGTACAGCAGAGTTGGAAGCACCACTGCTCGGTAGACCTTCAGCTTCGTTGGTAGGCTGATCCCTCGATGTTCCCAGACGTTGGAGCGCAATCGGCCAAATGCAGAGCTGGCTTTAGCAATTCTGCAGTTTACTTCATCATCGATTGACACTGCTCGGGAAAGGGTACTGCCCAGGTACGTGAAGAGGTCCACTGCCTGAAGTCTCTGTCCATTTACAGTGATGGATGGTTCTGAGTACGGAGCGTGGGGAGCTGGCTGGTGCATGACCTCCGTCTTCTTGATGTTAATGGTGAGACCGAAGTTGTTGCATGCAGATGAAAACTTGTCCATACTGGCTTGCATTTCTGACTCTGTACTAGCATTCAGAGCACAATCATCAGCAAAAAGAAAGTCTCCAAGCACAGTTTCCTTCACCTTGGTGATGGCACGCAGTCGCCTCAGATTGAATAGTTTCCCATCAGTTCTGTACTTCAGGCCTACTTCTTCATTGCAGTGTTGAAAGGCATCAGTCAGAGTGGCAGAGAATATCATGCTGAACAAAGTAGGTGCTAAAACACACCCTTGCTTGACGCTGTTGGTGACTGGGAAGGCCTCAGATGTTTCACCGTCATCCAGGACACGAGCCATCATACCGTGATGAAATTGACGTACCATTCGTATGAATCTATCTGGACAGCCGAATTTCGACATGATCCTCCACAGGCCCTGGCAACTGACAGAGTCAAACGCTTTTGTGAGGTCCACAAAAGTTGTGTAGAGTTCATGATTCTGCTCTTGACATTTCTCCTGTAGCTGATGTGCAGCGAAGATCATGTCAATAGTCCCACGTCCCTTGCGGAAGCCGCACTGTGATTCTGGCAGTAAGCCCTGCTCCAGGTGAGTAATCAGTCGGTTCAACAGAACCCATGCAAGAACTTTCCCTGCTGTAAAGAGCAGCGAGATTCTGTGATGATTGTCGCATACCTGGCGATTGCCCTTCCTCTTGTAGAGGTGCACGATGGACGCATCTCTAAATTCCTGTGGAATGGATCCCTGCTTCCAGAAGGACTGAAACAGCTCAGTGAGTTTCCATAGCAGCACGGGTCCACCGACTTCGTACACCTCTGGTGGTATGGCATCTGACCCTGGGGCTTTGCCACTTGACAGCTGGTTGATGGCTTTCTTCACTTCGTCCTCTTCTGGTGAAGCATCCATGGAGTCATTGACTGCAACCTGGGGCATCTTGTCAATGGCCTCATCAGGTTGGGGCAGTTGAGAACTGCTTCAAAATGTTCAGCCCATCTCTGGAGAATCTGTGTCATTTCTGTAAGGAGCACAGTGCCATCAGAGTTCAGGAGGGGAAAGTTCCCAGAAGACTGTGGACCATAGAGTGTGTTGAGGGCTTCATAGAACTGCTTATAGTCGTTCCTGTCCACATACGCCTGTATTTTGTCTGCTTTGGCGCTCAGCCACAAGTCCCACATTTTGTGCAGTCTGTTCTGTACTGTTCTGGGAGCGCTGATAAAGGCAGTCTTCTTTGCCGCTGAGGATGGATTGTTCTGATATGCACGATGCAGGTGGTGCTTCTCAGCAAGTAAGGCCTGGATTTCTGCATCATTTTCATCAAACCAGTCTTGCCACCTGCGTGTAGAGGGCCCCAGTACTTTCGATGAAGCTGTATGGGCAGTGTTGCGGAATTGCTCCCAGTCTTTCTCAGCGTCATCCTCAATATGAAGATCAGCAAGCTCATTCTCTAGGTCTTCCGCTAGATTTTCAGTGATGCGGCTGTTCTTCAGCTTCAACACGTTGATCCTTTTGAGAGCCTTACAGCCTTGTGGTCGTCTCTTCGGCATGATACAGAGCTTCACTTTGGATACTATGAGCCTGTGATCCGTCCAACAGTCAGCGCCGCACATAGCTTTTGTAACCCTGACATCTTGTCTGTCCCTTCTCCTGATGATGACATAGTCGATCAGATGCCAGTGCTTGGAACAGAGATACATCCACGAAGTCCTGTTACTGGTAGGAAGGCGGAAGACCGTATTGGTGATTAGAAGGTCATGTGCTGCACAAGTTTTCAGCAGTAACAGGCCATTGCTGTTACACTTTCCCACTCCATTTTTCCCGATGACTCCTTCCCAGGCTGCAGCATCGCATCCGACTCTTGCGTTAAAATCGCCAAGCAGGATCAGCTTGTTTGTGCAGTGCACTGATGATAGCAGAGCATCTAGTTCTTTGTAGAATTTATCCTTCACATCCTCTGGGTTGGTCATTGTGGGAGTGTATGTGCTGATCAAAGTAGCTTGTTTTCCTTTTTGAAGTGGAAGCTGCATTGACATGAGTCAGTCATTCACACCCTTGGGGGGACTGGCAAGTTTCCGAACAAGATGATTCTTGATGGCGAAGCCAACTCCACATTCGCAACGCTCATCACTGCTGCGGCCACTCCAGAAGAATGTATAGCCTCTGCTTGACTCGGACAGCTGTCCTTCATTAGCAAGGCGAGTTTCGCTAAGGGTTGCAATGTCAATGTTGTAGCGTGCAAGCTCTCTGGTGACAAGTGCTATTCTTCTCTCAGGTCTGTCTGCCGTGATGTTGTCCAGTAGCGTGCACACATACCATGTGCCAATGGTGATCGGTGTCACTCTAAGTTTTGTTTTTGTTCGACCACTTTTGTGGGATTCCCACCAGCCGCCGTATGCTGGCCAGGGTAAGGTGAAGCAGGCAATGTTTAGGGCACCTTTTCTAGCCCCCTCCTCATTCTACGGAAGTGAGTAGTGCAATCCTGAATAGGGCTGCTCAGTCGCTCAAGAAGACGCCGAGCTCCACTGCTGCTTCGGTCAGTGAGGAACGACCATTATACCTGAGCCGCCTGCATGCAGGTCCGCGGCTACAGCTCCCAGTGTATCCACACCTGCTGCTTCGTCGCTCGCCCCATCGCCACAGGACTTGATATGATGTGATATGATATGATGTCGAGACTTGCGTGTGACTTGGATTAAAGTGAGGGAGTGTTGCGTGACGTCAACCTCGCTCTCTCTTCCCAGTTCCTATCTGTATCCAGGGGCAGGACAAGAGTCGAGACGGCTGGAGAGAGGGCAGGGTGCAGTGGATGACCAGGACACCTACGTGTCTTGTCGTGCTCTTGAGAGTTCCACAACGCGTGCGGTCACCTCCTTCCTGACCGTTGAATCAGGTTTCCTCAGTCAGCTGGATCCAGGCCCCAACTCACGAGGGTCTCAGACTCATCGGCTACCCTCACCTGGGTTAGCTTGCCAGTCGAGACGGTTTCCGGGGTGTGGCCGCTGTCGCATGCTGACAGCTACTTGGAGCCACAGGTGAGAGCTGGGTGTCAAGTGGGGACCAAAGTGGATGAGCTACTCCTAGGAGTACGACTGCTCCCCCATCAGAGGTACTACCCCTCCCTCACAACCCCACAGTTGTTTGTCATGTTGCTTAATGCACTACTGGAAGGGGCTCCAATACTATGGGGTTGAGGATGGTATAAGAACCAGAATAGAATAGAACAGAATAAAATAGACATATTGCTATAATGAACAGAATTTGCATCTGTAGTTACCAGTAACAAACAGTTGAGTAAATGAGTGGCCAGCATAATAAGGAGTGTTTTGAATAAAGAGAAAATTCCAAAGTATGTACACACTATGAAAGCTGCTCTTTTGCTCAGAGCAAATGTTAACACTTCTTCAATGTTTCACGATAAACTCATTGGGACACTAACTTACTGGAAAAAAATCCTCCATTCTAAGAAATATGCATGCCACTGTTGAGTCAGACGCTGCCAGTAGTAACAATGGCGCACACTTATTTTTAAAAGTGTAGTTTTGTTTGTCTTCTGTGGGAATATTCCATGATCCTGAAAATGTTGCCACAAAAGTGTCTTGGATTTTGATTTTGAAAACATGGTCACCTTCACATTAGGGCCTCAGTTTTCAAAAGTGCTCTCTAATTTTGGGGGCCTCAGTTTTTGCCTGACTTAGGCACATAGAGCCTAATTTTCAGAGGCACTGTGCACTGAATTCAGTAGAAGGACTCAGTGTAAATATGGGTTGCTAGTTTGGATCCCATTTGTTTTACTGACTGCTTTTTAAGCTGAGAATTTGCAGCACAGGCATATTACCATGCACATTTTTGCAGTTTAGTAGAGATTTGATGTAAGTATAAAATGGGACCCATAGAGAGCATATTTATTTTAACTGAGCCTGTGTTGATCGAAAAAGTAGCAGAAAGCCCGGCAAGACCATTTTGACCCAGCCAAAATACAGACTAAGCTGTACCTTACAAAGTTTGTGCCTTTATATACAGTACATCCCACTACCTCATAGAAACAATTGAAAAAACACTAGCCTGCACATAAAGAATTGGACTAATCCTCACTATTTTATAATCATGGGTAAGATTTTATCAGTTGTGTTCCAGCCTTACCAATAATATTGTTTTCCCCTTGATACAATGCAGATAGTTTTTGTTCTTAATACTATCAATAGCCTGCCACAATTCACATAATATATAAGAAACTGTGTTGGAATTATAGTCCACTTTGTTTTGAAAAAAAATCAGAGTAGCCTTGGCACCACTGATTTGCATCACTGCTTCTGGAATAGCCTCTGGCTTCTCCTTACAGATAATATCTAAACAGTGAAATTCATTAAATAGACCCAGAAATGGATCAGGTTATTTAAAACAACATCGCTAATGGTGCAATATCTCAGCTGTCCACACTGATAGTGAACATTGTCTTGGATAGTGTTATCAGTCCAGGACACCCGCTATGAATATTGATCCAGAGCTTGTTACAGCCATCACTTGCCGTCAGGACAGGTCAGGGTTGAAACCTACCTAGCATCAAAGCAATTTAAAGACAGCACTCAGACTGAATTTTAATACCCAAGCTGAGAAATGAACCAACTTCAAGCAAACAGTTAAGACTAATATTTGTGTGTGTGCACATGTGTATGTTAAACTGACAATATGTGAAGGTATCTGCTACCTCAAAAATTTGTATGTTAAAGAATTCCATTACTACAATTCACCTTTTACAATTGTACAGCCACAATATTAAAATATATCCACAAGGATTTTCTCTTCCAAAATAAGGCCCTGATCCTGCAAAGGCCTATGCATGTGCTTTAAGTTAAGTTAATGCATACATGGAGCAGAGGAATATCTACATATCACAGCATCTGTAATAGCATCATAATTGTTTCTAAGTAATTCATTACACCACAGTTACTAGGAGTAGCGTGTTGAGTTTTAAAGAGGATCATATTTCATACATATTGATAAGAAATATTTAAAGGTCAGTGTCTATTTTCCTTAGTTGATCACACTAAGAATGATATCCATAAGCTGTGACTATTACTCTTCCCCTTCTTTCCTTTTCCTACTCCCTTCTTCCTTACCTCTATCCCAATTTAAAAAAAATATACAATCTAAGTATCTAACAAAGCAGTGCCAATTCTTTACTAGGTTCATCTGTCCCTACCCTTTGTCTGTTTGTACCTTTAGATTGGAAGCCCTTCAAGTCAAAGATTGTCTCTTTTTTATGTTTGTATAGTGCTCAGCACAGTAGAACACCACACTAATTGTTGCATTTGGGCACTGCCATAATATAAAGGATGATAATAAATAATCATAATATTCTGTAATTTGATTCCTGCAAGTCTTCATCTTTTTTGTCTCTGTTTCTTCCTATTCAATTATTTTAGGTTCTGTGATATCAAAATGGAAATTAAGGGTCAGATTCTGCCACTGTTAATTTCATTACCTTAGTACTGTTGTATTTTGTTTTGTTTTATTTCTTTATATTTAACAATAATTGTATCCATAGAGAAGCTCTGAGCACCCTAAAAATAATTAATTTCAATGGAACAATTGGCAGTGTAAGATATTACTCAACATGAATAAGGGTGGTAGAATCAATGCATATCACAGTGCAAAATACATGTTAACAAGATGATTCCCAAATACAGACAACATTAATATTGCCATCCCCAAATCCTTCACCCACAAATAATATTCCTTTTTCCAATGTTCATCCTGATTTGTCAGGTCAAATGCAAATGCCAGAGTGTGAGAAGAATATCCACCTTATAGATACAGTACACAGAGTTTAGTTAGTGTGAAGTTTAAAAAATATATAGCTCTGTGATTGCTTGAACTGGTTATGGGGACTCCCCCCATCCCTAGTCGTGGTCCCGTCAGACCAGGGGGATGGCACACTGGCTGAGTGGTATAGAGAAGCATGCCCTGCTTTTGCCAGCCCTCTACCTGTTTTATATATAAATAGAGCATTTTATTCTCCTGTAGAATAGGAGTCATTTCCATTGAGAGTTATTCGTGTCCTGTGGTGGGGGAGAATCAAGCCATCACCTTAATCTGCCGATAGAGAGAGAGAGAGAGAGCAAGCATGATTATAACCTCTTGTTCAATACGGTAGTATATAAATATTTATTTCTGCCACTGACTTGGTGTGTGAGCTTAGGTAACTCACTCACCTCACTTGTGCCTCAGCTTCCTCATCCATAAAAGAGGAATCATATATACTCCATAGGGGTACTGTGAGGATTAATTAGCTCGGACCCAATGCTGCCCTTCATGCAGTGTGGTGAAATAGGGGCTGATCCCAAACCCACTGGGGCTAATGGCAAGACTCTCTTTTACTCCAGTAGGTTTTGGGTCAGACCCATAGTTTTTGTCACTGATGTCAATGCCACAACCCTCAAGGAATTCAATGAGTGCGAGATCTCATTCTTAATCTTTGAACCACATAAGTGCTTAATATTTTTCTGGGCCTTTTTAAAACAGAAGGCGCAATCCTGCATACTTTGCAAACTCCCAGTGACTTCACTGGGAACTTTGGATACACAAGGAATGCAGGAGCAAGCCCTTAGATCTAAAGGTGGTTTATACTGTACTCTGTGCTAGGTAGTAACATAATAATGCTGGAATAACAGAAGCCATATTGCTCAAGAAAATTTGACCATGCTGTATGAAGATAATATATATTTAAATAGTAATAAGCTAAGCCCTGTGTTTTGTCTGTTTAATTATTAACATTCTTGAATTTTAAAAGATGCTACTTGGATCACTCTTACATTAGTCTGTTCTCATATTTGACTTATTTTACTTTCTCCTGAGGCTGTAAAACAGGTTCAGTCCCTCCTTCGCTGAATGCTGAAGGTAAAATCCCAGCTAGTAGATGGTTTGCATTATAGAGGATTTTAGCAGGGAAATTGGTAGGTGTTTTAGAGCCTGGATGAATACTGCAGCAGGCAAGGGGTGGAGAAGTGACCGTTTGAATGAGAAATGCTAAAAGGACATTGCTGCTTTAAAAGCTCATTTACAATGCCAGCTGGGTATAGGAGGCCTAGAGCTATAATGAGGTGGTTTCTCCTCCTCTTCCTATTTCATACCTGCTAAGACAATATTAATTGCTAACCTATTGCTCCATAACAAAATCGAGAGGGGTTGGCAGTTCAGAAGGTTGCGGGAGGGGCGGGGAAAGGAGATCATTAGCCTCCCAGTGCTATTTCCGGATGGATGGTCCTTGAAAAACCTTCTAATTTGCCTTTAAAAGATGTCATGTCATGTCCCAGGCTGCAACCTGTTCGGCCTACGAGGGGTGTGATATGTTCCCAAACCGCAAAGAGACTTACCCTGTGAACTGATTGCTTAGAAATCCTTTAATTCCTTGCACTCTGGGGATAGTGAGTTCTCTTTTACTGACGTCTCCGTTCGTGCACCATTGTCAATTAAAATACCTTTTTTGAATCAACGTATTTCAGTGGGTTTTAAAATCGGTGTGCAATGAAACTCCCGTAGGATAACCTCGCTATTAGAACCTTTTCTGCTACAAAGGCGTGTGTAGGGTCGAGGCGATTTTGGCCGGCAAAGGGGGCTGGTGGGCCTGAAGTGGTCCATCGGAGGGCTGAAAGCATTGCAATGGCTATGCACTTTCCCCACTCATACTGCGAATCCAGGTCAGATCTGGAGTGGAGATTTTCGAAGCAATGAGGTTTTCTGCACCTGAGAACGTGCGGCAGCGGTACACTTTGTATACACATTGTTACAAAGTGTTGCCGTTCCCCCGTGGCCTCTAAGGAAAGGGCACACGTTATGCATGTTGGTACTGCGATGTCCAAAGTACTAGGTTAAAACAAGACTACGTCATTCATTTCTAAGTGGAGCCAAAGAGTCCCCCAAATCAAACATCTGTGCTCCTCTGGGATTTTAACCCACCGTCTTCAGGGGTTAACCGTGCCCCCCCCCCCCATGACACGTTACTCTAGGAGACACGTCTCGCTCACACCACACACACACAAGCTGCGTCTGTGAGATCCAACCGGTGGCTCTTGCCTTAATGACACTGGTGCAGCTTTCAAAGACCCCATCCGAAGGCAGCCTGCGCTGCTCTCTCCACGTGGCTGGGGCAGCCAGGCTGGCCGGAAAGCGGAGAAAGTGCCAATGGCTGCGCAGCCCCCTCCTCTGCCCCCACCCCCACTTCCAACCCTTTCGCTTTCCAAGCCTGCATCCTCCTCCTAGCCCGAAGCAGAGGAGACGCTTCACTCCAGAAGGACATCTGCAAAGAGCAAGCTTGCTCACCTCAGGACTCTTCCTCCTACGGACAGCGTCCCCGGGGGATCTAACCTGCGGCGAGCAGGACTGAAAGCCACGCATCGACCGAAGGCATCTTTGGCATCACGTCTCTCCTCGCTGCGAGCCGTTGGCCAATTGTCCGTGCATTTGTCTGGGGGCACCACGACTCTCTCGGGATCTTTGAGGGGGGAATGCTGGAATGTCAGGACAGTGGGGCCAAGGTGGCCCCCATCCATCATAAAATCTCCTTCTCCATCTTAGACATCCTGGATCCCCAGAAATTTACCAGGAAAAGCAACCCGGCTGCACAGAGCCGGGGCAGCATCTCGCATTCAGGAGAGCCAGAGAAAAGTTTTGGCAGAGTTGAAGTAGAAAAGGATACCGCGAATCAAAGGAGCAGCAGGGATACACTAGAGGCATATGGTAGGAATGCATTCAATCTGCGTGGTTATTTTCAAACAAATTAATAAGAAACAGTGTCCTGTCTATCAGCTGAAAGGGGTCGGGTCCATAAATGGTGCGCGCACTCTAAAACAAATTGGATTAAAAGCAATGAGGATTCTGTTTTAGCGTGTTTGCGAGGTGTTTAGCTGGTGCGCAGGAAGAGGTCATGGAACAGGCAACAGAATGGGTCCGTATTTTGTTTAAAACCTGATGATTAAAAAAAAAGCGAGTTGACTGTCTCGTTTTGATGCTGAACTATTTGAGCACCTGAATTAGAATGAGAGCAGAGCCAGGACTCCCACAGGACAGCCATACATTGCTGATGAGCATAAGTCAAAATTGGCTCCTGCAGCCTGTGTCAGCGATGGACACGGAGATATTCATTAACCCCTTCCGCAGAATGTTTCCAAAGGCAGGGAGGCAGCAGCGGGAAGCCGCTCCTGGGGTGGGTACATGTCACTTTTAAGAAGTTGCCATGGAAAACTGCTTTGGGAGAAGGGTCATTAGGTGCAGATTTCCTTGAGCCGTGACCCTGCTTGGGTCACCGCTTATACTGCAGCGCCCCCAGGTCTGATGGGAAACCAAAAGTTAGATGCAATTGTTTTCGACTCCAGCTTGTTGGCGGGCCCTGATTGGCACTGGGACAGCCAGGCTGGATAATTGTTCAAATCGTCCTCACAAGAGGATGCCTTAGCTCCCCATTGATCGATATCCTATTACTGACTCCTGCATATCTCCTTCCCACAGCTTGCAGTGCCAACTTCAAACCTCTTTCCCCCGCCTGATCCTAATATTGTTCGATTAAAACTTACCTTTAATAGATGACATCTATCGATCCGCCCCTCACAAATCTGAAACTCTATTAGCACGGTGGGGAAGAGCAGATGGAAAGGGGGAGGGGATTTTGGTCTCTTTAAAGGGGACTTTAATAACTTCTTTAATTGGCCAGAGATCCATACCGTCGCACACAAACGAGTTTCGCACAGCTTGGAGCACATAAAGGGTTTATCATATTAGACAGTCAGGTTTTTCTTAAAGGGCAAATGATCATTTTTAAAAAACTCTGATTTTTAAATAATGTTTTAGGAGGGAAGAAAATCCTAAGTTTTCTCCCGTTCTAAAGCCGGATCGGAAAGAAGAGCCCCTTTAAATTGCTCATTCTGGGGGCAGAAGGGGAGGGGTGTCTTTTGCAAGCCGAGTTTAATAAACAAATGTGGAATTGACATCAGCCGGCAGCAGGCGCCTGCCCCAGCCGCGCGTGTCCCCGGTGACACAGATGCGTGCGGAGAGCAGCTGGCGGGAGGGGAGCGCTGGCGCAGGTCAGCTTGGATCAGCGGCAGGCGCAGGGATGTGGCAGGGGAAGGGCTCGTTCTGTCACTCTGATCAGCCCCCTTCTTTCCCTTAGATGCCAACTCCAAGGGAGAGAGCGAGGCGGCGTCCACCCTGGAGGGCTTCGCGTGCGAGGAGGAGGAGCCAGAGCCGGCCCCGGGACCAGACCGGAGCCAGCCCGCAGCAGCCCCACCGCGCTTGCACGACTTCCCCGGCTCGCAGGATCCGGAGGAGAGAGACAATCCCGGCTCCCCGCGAGCCTGCAAGCGGCGCCGCGCCGAGCCGAGCTGCGCCAAGCCCCGGCGGGCCCGGACGGCCTTCACGTACGAGCAGCTGGTGGCCCTGGAGAACAAGTTCAGGGCCACCCGCTACCTGTCGGTGTGCGAGCGCCTCAACCTGGCGCTGTCGCTCAGCCTGACCGAGACCCAGGTCAAAATCTGGTTCCAGAACAGACGGACCAAGTGGAAGAAGCAGAACCCCGGGGCGGACGGGGCGGTGCCGCCGGCAGCCAGCGCCGCGGCGCCCCCATGCGGAGCAAGCGGCGGCAGCCCCAGCCCGCCGGGCCCCAGCGCCCTGGCCTTCCAGACTTTCCCCTCCTACCCCGCCGCCAATGTCCTCTTCCCAGCGGCTGCTCCCCTGCCCCTGGCCGCGGCGCCCTTCCTCAGCCCGGCCTACCTGGCCCCCTTCTACACCCCGCACCTCTAAAGAGCCCGCCCGACAAGTTCCAGCCTTCCCCAGCCTCCGCGGCCCTGGGCTGGGGGCTCAGCACGTGGGTGTGCCAGGGGCGTTCACAACCCCCGCGATCCCCTCCCCTCCCGGGGGGATCTCAGCCCCTTAGCCAGCACCCCGCCCCGTGAACACCCGCCGCAGGAACAGACAGCGCCTTTGCCATCGCAGGGAGTGTCCCTCCCGCCCCTTAGCCGGCTCCCCCTTTCCCACGGCTGGAAGGAATGGCAGAGGGACGCAGGGCGACTGGCAGAGCACCCGCGCTCTGTTGGTGGAGGTCCAGTGGTTGCTGTCTATGGGAACGTGCAGTCAGAAGCTAGGGGAGACTGCCCGTATGCAACACGGACTTTGGAAACTGGAGAACTTTAATAGAACGTGCATTGCACTACGCTCAGGTTTGCCATCTTCCCACGTGTTTGGTATGTTAAAGCATCCTTCTCCAGCATAGTTTACGCCCGATCTTGGTCCCACCACGACGAATGGGAGTTTTGCAACTGGCTTCCGTGGGAGCCAGGGTCGGGCTGCTCCCGTTAATCCCTTTAAATTGATGGATATCTATGAGCAGAGCAGCCGCGCTTCTGTAAAGGCATATTTGAGTTCAAGTGTAGTTTGTGGCATGTAATGATTGATTTCTTAGATTATACTCCACACTTGTGCTGCGCTATATCTTTGGATAAACAAGAATAAAGGTCCTAATATACATAGATAAACGATTGTGACAAACCAAACAGGTGGAACGTTCAGATGCAGACATTAAGTGGTCCAAATATTTATACATACATATATCATTAAATATTTTTCCTCATTAGGCTCCAGAGTTCAAATGTACATTGGTTGCATGGTAATTTAAAGTGTAAGAAGTTGATTTTTTTTCTAGTCTTGACAGAAGCATGTTTTCTTGGGGGTGGGGGTAACCATTGGATTTTATTAGCATATTTGAGATGTAATCATAGGCATAAGAGATGGAAAAGATAACCCTCTTTATATTTACTGTACCTAACACTAATTCTCGCAGGTTTCTCTCCTGAAGTTTCCTTTAAAAACATTTCTCTTTGTAAGTTGGCTTGGCAGGGCATACCCCATAACCTGAAAACTCAGAAACTTTGCCACTAGTTACTGTTGCTTTTATATGAATGAGCCTGATAAGAACTAAAGATGCCCCTATGCCCCACTTTTATCTCTGGAGATCAGTTACCTGTTTCAGGTGGGTAATACAACCTTATAAAGGGCCAATTGCTGTAACCTTTAAAATCATGTTAGAAATCCTATTGACTTCAAGGGTGCTGCACTGGGCTTGAAAATTGAAAGCCAGGTGTCTGACATCCCAAGAAATTAATGAAGAGAGTTTGCTAGTGGGAATAGAAAAGTACTACTGCTTACTGCTGCTTGAAACCTTAGTTCTGTAATTGTGAGGCAGGGTGTGGGAAACCAGGCTGACACATGAGGAAGTCTCCAATTATTGGGGATATACCTGCTACCTCTCTACCTTTCATTTCCACTGACTTCGGTGGGCTTTGGATCAGGCTTTAGATCAAAAGAGCTTTTTTCTGCAATTATTATTTTAATAACACATAATTAATGCCAAATGAGGTAGAAACCATACATCAGAGAAAAGTATTACATTCTTATTTTTAAAAGGGGTGGTTGTGGTAGAAAATATTTAAAGTGCAGAGCTTCCAGTATGTAGTGCACTCTTTTCCATAACAGAGGAATCTGATTTTTTTAAAGGATTTGTGAGGAAAATCACGTCATCTTCATCATTACAAGCACCACAACGAAAAAAGAATTTTAGCTGGGGGCTTATCCATCCCTGAACTGCCAGGAAGTAATTGGTTCACAAAAATCTGTCTCATGCAGTTTGCACAAATTACTGCAACATGTTGTTCAAGAACGTATCTCTTCAGTGTCATGATGCTTAAAGTGCACATTGGCTTTCCAACCAAAAAGATAGCTGGTGAGTCCTATCTATCTATAGGTGTGTTTGTCTAAATAAAGCAGTTTTAAAAATAATACTTTGTTTAATTGTTCTTAATAATTCTCAGATGAAATTATTTTCCTTTTGTGGGTATTTTTCTCCCCAGGGTCCAAACCTATATAATGCCTTGCAAAACTAACCTGGCCATGACTTCAGGGAGAATCCTAAAACTCCTTGGTTCCCTAGCCATCATTTTCAGTTCTGTAAAACCCATGAACCCTCTAGCGGCCAGATAGAGTTACTGCATTTATTCTCTTACCAGAAGGTCAGTGGAACCAGCCTCCTCTTACTGTACCAACCAATCATAGAACTGGAAGGGACCTCAAGAGATCCTCTAGTCCAGTCCCCTGCACTTAAGGCAGGACTAGGTATTATCTATACCATCCCTGACAATGCTTCTTCATAAATAGACTGAAGACTGGTAAGAGGTGATGGTAAAGTGGACACCTGTTTTTAAGCAAATCACCTCCATGGCCTGCATAACTTGCAGCTTCCTGGGGAGCAAGTATCTGAAAAACACTCTTATACCCAGGTGTTATGAATAGCTGCTTCCCGTGCTTTTGTCAAGCTACTGGGTGGACTAACTAAAATTGATGTTGCAGCTCCTTTCGCATAGAACACATTTTTTATAGAACAAATATTACACAATGTCTTTTAAACTATCATATCTATATAGCTCTAGATAGATTAGATGGTAGATAAACCTAACACTAGATTGTTTGATTCTTTCAGGTAATAGCTACACTAGAAATAAACTGCTAGGTTACAGCAAAGTTATATCTTTAAGGTAAATAGGGTATAACTGGGAGGAGGTGGGATCATTATAACTGTCTGACATATCTCCAAAGCTGCTGCTGCTGTCTTTTATGCATGGTGTTAAACAGCAGTCAGTTGCTTCATACATTAGGAGGCAGAGTGGATTAATGCCATAGCAGTTAATGTCTACAGGGCTGGGTTCAAATGACTTGGGTATAATTAAAAGGAATATGGTGGTCTCAACGTGGTCCTCTAAACCAGTGCTTCTCAAAGCCGGTCCCCCGCTTGTGCAGGGAAAGCCCCTGGCAGTCCGGGCTGGTATGTTTACTGTCGCATCTGCAGGTTCGGCTGATCGCTGCTCCCACTGGCCAACGGGGGCAGGTTCTGCAGGTTCGCTGCTCCAGGCCAATGGGGGCTGTGGGAAGCGGCGGCCAGCACATCCCTCAGCCTACGCCGCTTCCTTGCAGTCCCTGTTGGCCTGGAGCGATGAACTGCAGCCAGTGGGAGCCATGATCAGCCGAACCTGTGGACGTGGCAGTATCATGCTTCTAAGTGATCTAAAATTCAATTGCTTGCATGGATTTTCTTGAAATTTGCTATATGCCTGGTGGGAGTGCAGAGTAGGGTTAGAGAGCCAAATTTGAGGTCATTTGATTTAGGAGTTGCAGAGATATAAGTTATTTTTTTAAAAAGTTTCTAGGTTTTTTTGTTTGTTTTTGCACCGAGCTAGAGATCCAATCTGTTGCAGTGATGCAGGTCAACATTGTCTCAATAAGTCAATTTTTCCCCAAAGTAGTGCATGGCACCCACTAACTCTTTTGGAGATCCACACTGAGAACAGTATTTAACAACATGTTTATTTCTTAGCTTGTGTAGATATGCAGTCTGAAAGGAACACAGTGTGCATGCCACAAAAAAGAAAAGAATGTGAGAGGGTTTTTATACAGCCACTTTATGTTTGCCTGGGTAGTTTGAAGAAATGTGCGAATGTTATTCTCCTGGGGAACTCCCCACCACTAATCTTTCTAGTTCGAACCTTTGTACACCTGTGCAATAAAGATTTAATAACTCATATTGCTTACTGCAAATTGTTTCTGTTATAATATAACATGGTTTTATTTTATGGGGATGTTTACTGTGAACACAGCAGAATAGTCAGCAGCTGGTCTAACCAAAATTGTTGTTATATCAGCTGGGGTGGAGCTGGAGACAGAGGACTTTGTGTTGGGGTTTGGATGATGGGGGAAGGATTGTGGCTGTGTGTGGGGGAGGAGTTGGGCAATGAGGCAAGAGAGTAGGCAAGCCTTGGATTGGTTGAGAAAAATCTGTATTTTACTAGCTCCTGGGGGTGGGTAGGAAGTGGCTACTTCCTGACTTTGGGGCAGATTAGCATAGTGTTTCCAAAATCATATAGTGTGTAGGTTTGGCTCTGACAGCACAGACCATATCTTGACCACTAAGGGTAAAAAAAAATGTGTGCTGTCAGGGTTGCCAATGTATGGATTCTGGGCAATTCCTGGATCACAAGGCTTCAGAAGTTTGAGGGAAAGCAAGTAGCACACCATGACATGGGGATTGCTGACTATAGGCTGATTCGACTTAGTGTACAAATTGCAGGGCTACATATGTACAATGGCCTAAATCAGTGGGTTTCAAACTGTGGGTCATGATCCAGAACTGCATCGCTGCAGCTCTGGTCAGCATCACCAACCGGGCTGTTAAAAATCCCATTGGCAGTGCTGCCTGGCTAAGGCAGGCTAGTCCGTACCTGTTTTGACATCGCGCTGCACCCCGGAAACGGCCGGCAGCAGGTCTGGCTCCTAGGTGGGGGGGCCACAGGGCTCCATGCACTGCCCCTGCCCAGAGCAGAGGTTCCACACTCCTGTTGGCCAGTTCCCAGCCAATGGGAGCTGGGGGTAGGGGGGAGTGCCTACAGGTGAGAGCCGTGCGGAGCCGCTTGCGTGCCTCTGCCTAGGAGTTGGACCTGCTGCTGGCCACTTCTGGGACCCAGTGCGGTCTGTGGAGCCAGGACAAGAGGGAAGCCTGTCTCTGCACCCTGGCTGCACCACTGACCGGGAGCCAGGGTGCAGAGGCAGACTACTTTCTTTATGTTTGAGAGTCTGATCAACAGACTCCCAGGATGAAAATAGTAATGGTGCTGCTGGTCAGCACTTAAGGTGTATTAGAATCATACTGAAAAGCTTACAAAACATCTGCCCACACTATGTCTTGCTATTTATAATATGATCAATTTTCCACTTTAATAAGGAAATATTATGACAAAGTATGTAAGAACATTACACATTAAAATAAAAGGAATGGTAGGGCACTCATTTCCTCCTTTGAGTTTTCAGCATTGACATTCATGTGCCTTTTTAAGACACCAGGGTTTGTAAAATATTTTGTCTCTCTGTTTGGCTAAATTACTCTAGTTTCCCAGAAAATCTTAATACTTAATTCTTATGTATGCCAATTAGGGAGAGAAAAGCTGACCAAATGGCTTTTTCCACCCTCTATCTTAGCCAGGAAAACACTTATCTTTAGTAGCTCTGGAGTCATAGCTTTAGTGCTACTTTACAAAAAAAAAAAAAAAAAAGTCAAACACATTCTCAACTTTATATTAGTTCTTGTGTACCACACAATGTTGAAAGAATGATGAGTAGCAGTGAAGAGCAACATTACTGCAGATTATGCAGCATTGATCACAATCCATCAAGTGATAGTCTGGCTAAATGGTACAAAGTGTTCCAGACATTACTCTTTATTTTCTCTTTTGTCCATGGGTCAGCTGCCCCTGAGGACAATCTCTTTGTCAGTCAGCTCTAGATATGATAATGTGCCACTTTCCAAAGCTATGATTCCAAACCCGGTGTTAAGAACTAAATTGTTAGCAATTCTTCCATTATTCAAACATTAGATTGTCCAGATTATGTTATTCTCAATATAGGCCTTTATTGCTTTTGTAAATGTTCCACTGAGGATCCATTATCTCTAGGGCAAGGCATGACCACTATGAATATGTAGTTTTACAATAATCTCAGGCAAAAATTGGCTTTGCCAACAGATTAACATAAATGTTAGATGTGAACTACAATTGTGTCCCACATGTAAAATACAAAGAACAAATCTCTCTTAAATTACAACGGTTTTAAATGAAAAATGTACTAGTAAATATAAGGAAATTAGTCTCTCTCATTCCCATCAGGTCCTTCCCTGACTCCCGTAATAATGTCAGCTGTATTCATGCATGAGCAACTGAGAGTTCTGACTGTCTGAACAGTGGGTAACTTCTCAACGGGTCCTGCAAACACATACACATTCTTACCTGCACTCACTTCATTCTAATTCTAGAATAACACCATGGGATTTGCCACAGCAGATCAGACTCTGGGCCATCTAATCTGGTATCATGTCTCCAGCAGTGGCTGACATCTGATACTTCATAAGAAGACAACCAAAGCACTACAGTGCACTTAACAAACTGTACTGTGCTGTATGTGGGGAACACGGGGTGGATTTCTTTTCTGACTCACATGGTGATCATCATCCATCATGAATCATTAAACTTGTTTACCCTTCTCATTATAGACATAAGTAAAATGTTATTGTTGGTCATACACCCCTTATAAAATCTACTCTATTTAACCCTATGACCTACAGAATTATACTAGAGCTGGTCACAACATAGTTAAGGATGCATTAGAAATCTTAGTTTAAGCATAGTTTTATACTTTTATTTTGTAAAAATCTCAAATATAGCATAGAGTCCGATGGCTTTTGATACTGAGAGTATAAAACAGACAGAGTAGACACATACTGGGCCCTTCTTCTGCCCCCACCTATGCTGCAAGCAGCCAAGATACTGAGAAGACAAGACTCCAACACAGGAGATTGGCCCAGGTTTAAGGAACAAACCTATATATTAAGGACTGCAATATCCAGCAGGGTGAGAAAAACTGCTTAATCTAGATGCTGACCTGTCTAATAGGGTTGAGAGTTTAGGGTTGCATGCTTATATTTTATTTTATTTTGGTAACCACTCTGACTTGTTATGCTTTGACTTATAATCACTTAACATTTATCTTTATAGTTAATAAATGTTTGTTTATTCTACCTGAAGCAGTTCATTTGGTTTGAAGTGTGTCAGAAACTCCCCTTGGGATAACAAGCCTGGTACATATCAATTTGTTTGTTAAACTGACAAACTTATATAAGCTTGCAGCGTCCAGTGGGCATAACTGGACACTGCGAGGCGGAGGTTTCTAGGGTTGTGTCTGGGACTGGAGATATTGGCCAGTGTCATTTGGTTGCACAGTCCAAGGAGCAGTTTACATGCCAGAGGCTGTGTGTGAACAGCCCAGGAGTGGGAGTTCTCACAGCAGAGCAGGGTAGAGCTGGCTCCCAGAGTCAAGGATTGGAGTGGCCTAGCAGATCACCAGTCCAGATAACACCAGAGGCAACATCACACTACAATTGCTATAAACCATTTTTGTGTTTACCCCATTATTTAATGAAGCTATTTGGATGCTATCTTTGGCAATCTGCCAGTTTTATAGCATGTACAGAAAAGTGATGAACATAAAGACACCTGGGTCAAAGGCCTTACAAATCATAAAAGCTGATCTATTAAGTGCCTCATCAGTCTACTAAGAAGTCAGGTCGCCCAGGAATGATTGGGTAATGTTGTTTTGGTCTATGTATTGGCCAGGATTGAGAAAAAAAATCTGTTTTTTAGCAGCTTTAGAGCTAGCAGATATCTGGTAACATTTTTGGTTAGCAAAATCTTCCTAGAGAAAAGTGGATTCTAGGGCTGCAATATCTTTAGAAGCTGGACAAATTCTTTGTTTTCCACTACAGAATATGACTGCAGATCAGCTCCAGTCATTTTAAATAGATCTTTATAGTTCCTCACTGACTTGGGAGCTGACACATTCCAGAGCCTATTTCTGGCATTACATTCAATACAAGTTTTGCTGGGAAGATGTTGATGGTTGCAACTGATTTACAAACTGCATGATACTGGTGTATTTCAGCCTTTCGGTAGGTGACTTTGTACACCTTTTGTGCTTTACTCATATGTGTTTCATTGTGGCTGTCATGATATCTTTTATCTATATCTATATATGCACACACATGGTGCTAGTCACCTCGATTGACGTTGCCAATCACAGTCTGTACTAATGGGTCTTGGCATGACTCTATAGCCCAATCCGGGAAGAACAACAGTTACTACACTGGCCACTGTGGCCATGTCTACACAAAGATAAAAAACTTGTGGCTGGCCTGGGTCAGCTGACTTGGGCTTGTGGGCCTTGGACTCTGGGACTGAAAAATCCCAGTGTAGATGCTCTGGCTCAGGCTGGAGCCCAAGCCCAAACATCTACATAGAAATTTTTAGTCCCAAAGCCTGAGCCCCATAAGCTGGAGTCAGCTGACCTGGGCCAGCTACAGCCATGGCACAGGTCTTCTATCTCTTTGTAGACGTATCCTGAGCCAATATTGACACCCCATCAGCACTTGTTAGTGGTATCAGGACAGACGCAGACTGGGTAGGGCTGTACACATCTTTGACTGCATGATAAACTTTTGGAGTCATGTTTATCAGCAACGGCCTGTAGTTCATCTGCTTTATGGTCAAACCACATTTTTTGCATTTGGTGGGTTTGCATTGGAGTGTGCTGCAAACTGCCCCCTATACAGCCTTTTTCAACTCAGAGACTGGATCAGTTAAGAGTGTGGCATGTGTTTGTGCTTGACATCAAGGAGATCTGATATTTCAAGATTAAAACTGAATCAGTCTGCATGACAGTGTTTTGTATACCTGTCACAGGGTGCACTCACTGCTAGTGGTACCTGCTCCTGGCCATCCTGGGGATTAGCTCTGGCCATGTATTGTGCCCTCCTCTGGTAGCGTCTCTTCCATCATCCTCTCTCCCTGAAGACCCCTCTCACTCCAGGAACTGCAGCTTCCTCTTCGTGACTCAATTCGCAGGCCAGGTCATTATGTGGTTCCCTCTTCTGGGTGGTGGGGGCTGTAATCAAAGTCCCACTATACAAAATGGTGGCCTTCCCTTAGAATCATAGAACTGGAAGGTCATCTAGTCCAGTCCCCTGCACTCAAGGCAGGACTAAGTATTATCTAGACCATCCCTGACAGGTCCAACCTGCTCTTAAAAATCCCCAATGATGGAGATTCCACAACCTCCCTAGCCAATTTATTCCAGTGCTTAACCACTCTGACAGTTAGGAAGTTTTTCCTAATGTCCAGTCTAAACCTCCCTTGCTGCAATTTAAGCCCATTGCTTCTTGTCCTATCCTCAGAGGTTAAGAACAACAATTTTTCTTCCTCCATCTTGTAACCTTTTATGTACTTGAAATCTGTTATCATGTCCCCTCTCAGTCTTTTCTTCTCCAGACTAAACAAACCCAATTTTTGAATCTTCCCTCATAGGTCATGTTTTTTAGACCTTTAATCATTTTTGTTGCTCTTCTCCAGACTTTCTCCAATTTGTCCACATCTTTCCTGAAATGTGGTGCCCAGAACTGGACACAATAATCCAGTTGAGGCCTAATCAGAGCGGAGTAGAGCAGAAGAATTACTTCTTGTGTTTTTCTTACAATACTCCTGCTAATACATCCCAGAATGATGTTTGCTTTTTTTGCAACAGTGTTACACAGTTGACTCATATTTAGTTTGTGATCCACTATGACCCCCAGATCCCTTTCCATAGTACTCCTTCCTAGGCAGTCATTTCCCATTTTGTAGGTGTGCAACTGATTGTTCCTTTCTAAGTGGAGTACTTTGCATTTGTCTTTAGTTAATTTCATCCTATTTACTTCAGACCATTTCTCCAGTTTGTCCAGATCATTTTGAATTTTAATCCTATCCTTCAAAGCACTTGTAACCTCTCCCAGCTTGGTATCTTCCACAGACTTTATAAGTGTGCTCTCTATGCCATTATCTAAATCATTGATGAAGATATTGAGCAGAACCGGACCCAGAACCGATCCCTGTGGGACCCCACTCATTATGCCCTTCCAGCATGACTGTGAAATGCTGATAACTACTCTCTGGGAATGATTTTCCAACCAGTTATGCACTCACCTTATAGTAGCTCCATCTAGTTTGTATTTCCCTAGTTTGTTTATGAGAAGGTCATGCAAGACAGTATCAAAAGCCTTACTAAACTCAAGATATACCACCTCTACTGCTTCCCCCCATCCACAAGGCTTGCTACCCTGTCAAAGAAAGCTATCAGGTTGGTTTGACATTATTTGTTCTTGACAAATCCATGCTGACTGGTTATTTATCACCTTATTATCCTCTAAGTGTTTGCAAATTGATTGCTTAATTATTTGCTCCATTATCTTTCCAGGTACAGAAGTTAAGCTGACTGGTCTGTAATTCCCCAGGTTGTCCTTATTTCCCTTTTTATAGATGGGCACTATATTTGCCCTTTTCCAGTCTTCTGGAATGTCTCCCATTTTCCATGACTTTTCAAAGATAATTGCTAATGCCTCAGATATCTCCTCAGTCAGCTCCTTGAGTATTCTAGGATACATTTCATCAGGTCCTGGTGATTTGAAGACATCTAACTTGTCTAAGTAATTTTAGACCTGATCCTACCTCATTTTCACTGGCATTCACTATGTTAGAGGTCCAATCACCACCAACTATCTTGGTGAAAACCAAAACAAAGAAGTCATTAAGCACCTCTGCTATTTCCACATTTTCTGTTATTGTCTTTCCCCCCTTTCATTGAGTAACCGACCTACCCTGTCCTTGGTCTTCCTCTTGCTTCTAATGTATTTGTAGAATGTTTTCTGGTTACCTTTTATGTCCCTAGCTAGTTTGATATTGTTTTGTGCCTTGGCCTTTCTAATTTTGTCCCTACATACTTGTGTTATTTGTTTATAGTCATCATTTGTAATCTGGCCAAGTTTCCTCTTTTTGTAGGACTCTTTTTTTAGTTTTAGATAATTGAAGATCTCCTGGTTAAGCCAGGGTGGGCTCTTACCATACTTCCTGTCTTTCCTACGGAGAGAGATAGTTTGCTCTTGTGCCCTTAATAATGTCTCTTTGAAAAACTGCCAACTGTCTTCAATTGTTTTTCCCCTTAGACTTGCTTCCCATGGGATCTTACCTACCAACACCCTGCGTTTGCTAAAGTCTGCTTCACTGCTCTGAACATGCCACTCCTCCAGTGGCTGGTAGAGGAACTCACCTCTACTCTGGGTTCCAGCTCATCGGCTCTCTGGTCAGCAGCCAAGACCTGCACTGTCCTACCTTGCTGCTTTATCCCTAAGCCTTTTCCTATCTTCCTGGCTTCCTCCCTCTCTGGGTTTGCGAGCCTCCCAATTCCCTCCTCTCAGGGAGTAACTGTGGGCAACCATCTATAGTCCTGAACACACCTCTCTCTCCTCCCAGTGAGTGACTGCAGACTACTTTCTTTCCACGTCCTTCTGTTGCCAGCTACCTAGCTTTATACAGGCCCCTTCTGTTCCCGTACAGCTGAGCCTTATGTCTGATTAATCAATCCCTGCTCCATAGCTCCTCCTTTAGGAGCCACCTATAGGTTAATTGGGCCTAATTTACCCTCTCAGGGCCAATGTGGGGAGTACATCCCATCACAATACCCATCACAATCCACAATAGTGTTATAGATAGTGTCATACAGGGATATCATTCAGTAGATATGTCATCAATGATCATTAGAAAAGTTTCTAATACAATAGTTAGCTGTGGTGAAAATTGTTCGGTGACTGCCACATCTTTCAGCTGGGCAATATGCATTTAACTAACCGGTTTTTACATATTTTGAGCTGAAAAGAGAAAGAAAGATTTGATCAAATAAAACTGGTGGATGGTCCAACAATCAGCTTTGTTATATGCACATCTCGTAGGTCACACTGTTGGCCCAACACGTAGTCAATCATATGCCAATGATGTGAGCAAGGATGCATCCAAATTGTTTTGTATCTTTTGGGAGATCAGAAGGCAGTGTTTGTAATAACTAGATGGTGCTCAACATGTCGTTAGGTGAAGTAGGCCATTCCTGTTCATCTTGCCAATACCATGTTTGCCACACCCTGCAGAATCATCACCGCCAACATGAGCATTAAAGTTATCTAAAATAATTAACTTGTCTTCATAGGGAGTCAATCGGATCAGGTCATTTAGTTTGGAGCAATATTGAACTGTGATGGTATGCACACTCTACACTAACCTAGAAGTGGTTAATGAGGTGAGAAGAAGTTAACCAATTAACCAAGTAGGCCACAACTGAGGGGAATTAGGTAGCCCAAGGAACCCCTGAATGATGATGGAGCCCAGCTGAGAAGGAACAGGTGGGGCTAGTATAAAGCCAGGAAGCTAGCAGCAGAAAGTGGCTTCTTAGAACCTGCAGGCTGGAAACTGGGACCATCAGGGTTCTGTGCTGCTGATGCCTCTACATTGCCAGGGGAGGCTTAGGCTAGGCTACCACAGGATGACCCTGGGAGGCTGGGTATGGCTGGAAGTATCACCCTTCAAAGCCTACTGGCTGGCTGGTATCAGTATTTAAATCAGGAAGCAATGAAAGGGAGCTGTCTGAGCAATAACACTGACTGCCTGCCTCTCTGCTCCCAACTCTGCTTGCAATTGACCCTAGACTCCAGTTTCCAATCCTGGTTTGTCCTCAACTTTGCTATTCAATTGTTGTCTGTAACCTGACCCTGATCTCCTGGTAAGCTGATCCTGCCTGCCTCCTGATGCCTGATTTTTGGTTTGTGGCCCATCTTGTACTCTGACCTCCTGGTATCTGACTTGGCCTGACTCCTCCTCCTACCATTAGGTCTGACCACCCATGTCTTGGTCATGACAGGACTGCAGTGATGGAGCCTGTAGCCATTCTCTGGACATTAGAGAGGGAAGGAGAAAAATCTAGGGGAGAGGGTGTAGGAAAAGGCTCAGGGAAAGGGCAGCAAGGTTAAAGACAGTGAAGACCTCAGCTGCTGAGGAGAGGGTCCCTGTGCTGCAACCCAGAATAAAGGGCAGGCCTGGGTTCCCCTATCAGCCAGTGGGGAAGTGGAACAGTTGGGGCAGTGAATGGGAAGATCGTCTGAGACAGCTTGTATGGAGAGATTCTGATACCTGGCTGGAGGATCAAGCCACAAAGAGAAAGTACCCTGAATCACAGAGAAACAGAGGCAGCAGAGCATATGAACAAGCATCAGAAAGGGGTATCAGGCTTGGATGGAGCTAACCTCCACAGCAGACAGGAGGAGGCACTCTAATGGTGAGTGAACCTTATGAAATGCTCCTTATCCTCATCAGAACTAGCCATTGTTGGTGCTTAAGCACTGATCAGTGAAGCGTAATGTCCACCTCTCAGAGGCAGTCAAAGCTTCATCAGTCTGTCATTTATGGGTAGCTTCTCCAAATGACAGCCAAGATTCTTTCTGATTGCAAAGCTGTCTCCTGCATTGTGTGGCTCGTTTTGTAAGCATCCCTTCCAGAAAAAAAGTGTACTCAGTACCGTCCTTAGCCAGATGACTCTGTTCAGCAAGTTGCATCTTGCTCAGCACCATAATGTCTATACAATCTCTGTCAAGCTCTTGATCAATCACGATCAGTTTGGTTTGGACAATCAAGGAGTGTATGACCATTTTGAATCAATTCATTGAGACAAAAGGAAACTTTTCAAGGCTTGTTTGAATTTCAACCACATGATCAGACACCCTCCAGCTGTGGTAAGATAGTGAGGGCTGTTCAGGATGAGCAATTTTTAGGGCACCTTTTCCAGTCCCCTCCTCAGTTTGAGTTGTCTGTGCTGTCTCTGAATAGAGCAGCTGAGCTGATCAAGATGCTTCTGGACTATTGCATCACCTCACGTGGAAATCTTGACCTTCCCACATGCAGTTTCATGATTATGACTCCTAGCAATGGCCATAGCCTGTCACTTTTGCTGTTCCTCCATCACTGTGGGACTTCTTGGACTGTTGAAGGTTGAGTGAGAATTTGTTTGAAAGAGATGAGCAGTTGTGCACTAATTTGCACACTCTCTTGGCCAACAAGTGGCAAGGTAAATTGAGACAACTGAGGGATGTTGTTAAAAAAATTGGGCTTGGCTTAGACAGATGGGAAAATACTATCTAGAGCTATTGCATTACTAACAAGGATAGATACAGTAAAATCCAAGATTCATGGGAATAGAAGGGAGTATAGACAAGCTAACCTTGAGTTTCTGCAGGTTTCTTACTGGGTGCCTGAGTGAGTTTCTTGTTAAAAGTTGTTTCTGCTGATACATAGAAATTATGCGGTTTTGCTGTTAGGAAAATGGTTTTAGCCCATTAAGGTGTTATGATTTATTGCATAGTCATGCTTTAAGTAAAGTAATTAGATAAGGTATAGATAAGAACTCCCATTTTAACGATATAATGAGGGACAGAAGAGTAGCTCGTTGGAACCTAACTCTGGACAGAGCTGCTAGAACTCTCAGATCCTGCATGACCATACTGTGCAGCAGCCGGAGCTCCAGACAATATGATCCTGACTGGTCATTGGGAGACATCCATCTGCTTTATTGGGAGTGGTGAGTATTGTATCCTTGGCAGACGTATTCTGTTGATTAATTGCTGAGAAATAGAGGTTAAGGTTTTACTGTGTGAAGGCTCTTTCACTAGGAAAAGGTCCTGTAAATCCATAGAGGACCACTGCACCCAAAGCGGGAGGAGAGGGCTCTAAATTTGAGCGGGTAAGACCACCACATGGAGAAGGGATTGGATTTATGGGAGGCTTGTGGCAGCACTACCTCTGCTTGTTAGTATTTTGCAAGTTTTAAATTAAATTTTTCTATGTTTTTGCCCCTCAAACACAAAAGAACTCACAGGTTGGTTCTATTCTCAATGCATTCAACTGATAAAAGAGACAAGAAGGGAGGCTGCCAACCTTCCATGAATGGCTGATTTTAATGGTGGATTGTCCAGATTAATACAGTATGAATCATGCCACATGACAAATATGATAAAGCTAAAGTATGCGAAAGAGCAGTGGGATGGGCTGGCCGCCCTTCCTGCAGTCCCCATTGGCCTGGAGCGGTGAATCTATGGACATGGCAGATAAACCGTCCCGGCCTGCCATGGACTTTCCCTGCGCAAGCGGCGGATTGGCTTTGAAAACCACTGCCCTAAAGCTTCTCATGCCCCTCCACCATACATTCTGCCCCCTAAAACTCATCCCCCCCCCAGTTTTAGAACCTCGGTCATAGGGCTTAAACATTATGTCGTATCACTTCAGAGGGATCAGGGGTATTCAAGATTTATGCCTTTTTACTAATCAGACTGTGATAAACCCAATACTTTCAAAGATACCAGATCAATGTACAAATTGAATACAAATAATATATTTTGTCCGACCAGTAGACATACTGTTTGTTGTAGGTTTGGTAATAAAAGTTATTCTGCTGGCATTGTTCTAGAAAAAGAAGTCTTAAAACGTTTATTTAAAAACACAAAGAAATATATGGCATTTGCAAAGAATAAAAATCAAAGGGTTAGGTAAGGTTTGGGGTCTCTGAACCTTCAAGCTCCTGACATTACAAAATGAATATCAGTCATGTATAAATGCAGTCTAGTCAGCATAGAACAGTTTTATGGTTACATCTGAATGTCTAGAGGCCAATACTTGTGCCAAAGTCTTTAAAACATACTTTTTTTTCTAAAGCAAATATAGGGTTTGTGAAAGGTTTTGGACTGACAGCATTTTCCTGACACTTAATCCCTTCCATTTAATTATACTGAAGCAAGTCAGTTTGAAACACAGAACAATTTATATATGTATGACAGCAAAAAATATAATGTAAACTTAAAGTTAGCTGTAGGGATTAATAAAAAGAAATTAAATGTCTTACTTTGACTACCTGCAAAATTAAATGCCATATTGAACTTGATATGCAAATGATCATAATTTGGCACTGTTAATTTATGACAGCCATTTTTACCCACTGTATGGGTCTGCCATGTGACAGTTGGGAAGTAACTAGGACCCAAATCCACAAAGGTATTTAGGATCCTAACTTGGCTCTGGGCCTAGTCTCTTAGCAAGTGCTTCCTATTTTCTGCAAATCTTGCCTTCCTTTGACAATATGCCTTTTCACTTACCGATATCTCAATTTGGTTGATTTTTTTTTTGAACATTGAATTTTAAAGGAAAGTATGTATACAAAAAGTCTATTAAAAAACCCAACAAATAGCATTGTAATTATATGCCAATAGCCTGATTTTCAGAGGTACTGAGCATGCACAGTTACCATTAAATTCACAGACACCAAAAAATTCTTTCAATATTTTTTGGGCTTCTGTTGAGATTCCAGGATAACCTAGCATTGATTTTTCTGTCCTGAGTGAAGCAGTTCAGCAAATGTTGTCTTCCTATGATAAAAAAACAAGTGACTAAGTGATGCAATGGATTAACTTAATAGCCTTTCACCTCAGCGTAGCTAAAAGTTTGATTTGGAGGAGAAGTTATATATGCTTTTCAATCTTGAACTACCATAATGATTATTCACATCTCCTGCCATTTAGCAAGACTAGCAGTCTCAGCTCTAGAGATGCCAAGGATTAAAAGAGCAAGGTACTGCAGTTCAGCATCAATGTGTTTTGGTAGTTGTTTACAAAGCTTGCCTGGACTATCAATATTCACAACTCCAGAAATAAAGTGTTTCCAGCTGCCAAGTGCTCAGCCCTGAGACTTATCAAACTGTCAAGCAATTTATTCTTATTACATGATTAGGTATATCTATTTTCATTTGAGCTCTAATGGCAGCCACAGAAGATCTCTTGATTAGATTTCAGGAGTCTGGAGAACAGGTAAAGAGATCATCTTTTCTGGTCAGTAACCGTCAAGATCAGATTTAATTAAGTGAAGTCATTGGGAGTTCTGGGAGGACAAGGAATACAGGATTAGGCTCTAAAGCCTGGATACACAAAGGTACTGAGACACCTAATCCCAGATTCAGGTGCCTAAATCGCATTTGTAGGCACCACTGCAATCCACAACCCCCCTGCTCAGAAGCTACAGAACACTGTAGGCATTCATACTCATGTGGCACCTAAGTTTTTGCAGTAATAGTTCCCTAGGCACTTCTGTTTCTGCATCTGGGCATGCATGCTGCTGTCTCACTCTAGGCATGAATACCTATCTGTTGCCTAAACCCAAAGCGGTCCACAAACCAGGGGAAGGAAGGCATTCCTCTTCCTAGCTTGCCTACAGGGCCTAATCTGGTGTGCTCACAGGCTGACCAAATTCCACACAAAATAGCTGGGGGCAGGAAGAGAAGAAGCTCCCTTATAACCTGAAGCCTCATGGTTAGGGTACTGAATGAGGATATGAGAGACCACTCACTCAAGTCCCTCTTCTGCCTTATGGAATTTGAACAGGGATCTGCTCCCTATCAGGTGAGCGTGCTTACCACTGGACTATAGAGAGATTCTCAAACTCACACTCTCTCTCTCTGTAGCTCAATTAACATTTAATTATTCAATCACTTAGCTAAAGTGGAACAATTTCAATAGGAGAGACAGAGGGAGTCCTGCATTGCCTCAGATCGTTCCCATAGTACAGATGTTAGGGAATGTACCTGAGAGACAAAAGATCCCTTGTTCAAACACCTTCTCGGGCAGAGAGGAGACTTGAGCAGGTAGTCTCCTACATCCCAGCTGAATACTCAAATCACTGGGTTAAAGGTTATAATGAAGGGGCACCTTCTCCTCTCCTCCAGCCTGTTTTATGTTGAATTAGGCAGCCTCTGAGCATAGGTAGGCACACACCTATCTTGCCTTGGTTCATGAATCACAAGCAGAGACACATGTCTCCTCCAGTCTGGATCTAGGCGCTAATCTCTGGGAGAATTGCAGGGTTTAGCACTTGGTATAGCTGTGACACAGTGATTCCTTGGCAAAGGGTCCCCTGTTCCTCGCAAAAACTCACTTCAGACCTGACAAACTCACTATACCAAACACAGATCTTACATGTTACTCATTATGGATTAATATCCTGTAAGGTATCTACGGAAAGCTCTTAATTTGTCAAGATTCAGAATCATTGTTAGCTCTATGTAAGGGTTATATTTAAGGAATAATATATTTATACTGAAAGTATGCTTTATGGACTTGGAGTAGAACTTAGTCACTAGGAGATAATGTGTCTCAATGATGGCCCACTCAGGCAAGGGGAAATTGTCACATTGCCCTGGCAGGGCAGTGTTGAAATGCAAGGCTCAATTGAGCAATACTGAGGGTATGTCTACATCTACAATTTTGCAGTGCTGGTTGTTACAGCTGTATTAGTACAGCTGTATAGGGCCAGCGCTGCAGAGTGGCCACACTTACAGCAACCAGCGCTGCAAGTGGTGTTAGATGTGGCCACACTGCTGCGCTGTTGGGCGGCTTCAAGGGGGGTTCGGGGAACGCGAGAGCAAACCGGGGAAGGAGACCAGCTTCCCCGCAGTTTGCTCTCGCGTTCCCCGAACCCCCCTGCAAACTGCAGGGAAGGAGACCTGCTTGCACTGGGGTTCGGGGAATGCGAGAGCAAACCGGGGAAGGAGACCAGCTTCCCCGCAGTTTGCTCTCGCGTTCCCCGAACCCCCCTGCAAACTGCAGGGAAGGAGACCTGCTTGCACTGGGGTTCGGGGAATGCGAGAGCAAACCGGGGAAGGAGACCTGCTTGATTACCAGAGAGGCTTCCTCAGGTATGCTGGGATACCTGCTTATTCCACGGAGGTCAAGAAAAGCGCTGGTAAGTGTCTACACTTGATTACCAGCGCTGGATCACCAGCGCTGGATCCTCTACACCCGAGACAAAACGGGAATATGGCCAGCGCTGCAAACAGGGAGTTGCAGCGCTGGTGATGCCCTGCAGATGTGTACACCTCCTAAGTTGCAGCGCTGTAACCCCCTCACCAGCGCTGCAACTTTGTGATGTAGACAAGCCCTAAGACTTTGAATGGGAAACTCTCCGAGACAATGATAAACAAACAATCAAAGCCACTTAAAGATAAAAATAAACTTTTCAAAAGACAAGGGTTCTGTGAACAGAAGTAAAAGGCTGTTTTCAGTAATAACAAAAAGTACTCTGTACCCATTCACTGAGGAAAACCCCTTGTGGAGCAGGGGTGCTTTCATGAACGTTTGAATCCGGGTACCTGAGAAACCAGCTAGCTCTGTAACAGACTAAACTTTGGGGGAAAATTCTCTTTGTTAGATAGGAAAGGTAACTATTGAAAAGTGTCGACCCAGGTTCACATCTTATGATTTTGTTTTGTACTCTGTATGTTTCCACCACTTTGTCTTGTTTCTAGTTAAATCTTCATTCTTTCTAAAATAAATCTATTTTGTTTTGTTATAAGTGCTCACACGTGCTGTGTGGTTTACATGAGTGATGGTGTAAGCTAAAATTGGCAAACTGGGATACACTGCATCTTAGGGTGCAACAGATCTGGAATTTCTATAAGTAGCCAGTGTCAGGGGCTGGATATCTCAGGTGAATGATTCTAAGGGAATCAGGGATTTGGTGCACCTCTTGTTAGCCTGCAAGGAAAAGTTTGGGCTGGCATAGGCCAGAGGAGAGTGCTTGAGTGACTGAAAGACTGGTGGTGTTAGGGAGGAGACCCCTGGCTACCACAAGAAAGATGCCCTCTCGCTGGACACAAAGGGTAACAAAAGGTGACTCAAAGTCCTGGGTTGGCTAGCTTAAGTGAGGAGCTACCCACCATGTTGGCTTTTGTGGATCGTATTCTTAGGTATTGCTTTTTCCCCATTCATTGTATAGGGAGCCTAGGCACCTAACTCAGACTTTGTAGATCCCATTGTTGTTCCTGTGATTTTCTAGGCACCTAGAAGTTAGGCATTATGATGCTCAGAGCTGCAACACTTAAGACCCAGTATGGATCCAGGTCTAAATGCTTTTCTATGAAGGAAAGGTCACAAGTGGGAGAACTGACAATCTGCAACTCTAATGATTTCATTTTGCATCCTCTGTCATTTATTCTGGGCATACGTTTCTATTATTCATTCTTTTGTCAGCAGGTGCTGTTTATCAGAGTCCTTGGAATACTCAGGAATTTCCAGGCCAATTTCTTACATAATGGGAAGGTAATTCTACACCAGCTTTTAAAGACTCTGTGGTATTTATATGGTATGTTCACAAAGTCTGTTGTAGGTTTGAGAATTCAAGAGAACGGAAAACATATTACTGTTGTGAGGATGATCATATATTAATTTCCATATAACCATGTAGATAGAGATATAGACAGCTAATCTATTTGTCTGATTAATCTATTTATATTAGTAAAGAAATATGATCCCACACAGAGGAAGCTAGCATAATGAAGTTTTATTTTTGCTCACACATCTCACCCCTAGAATTCACTCTTGCTGGAACATAGCTGAACCAAACCTCTGTACATGTAGAATTGTAGACATTAGAGAGGAAAAATAACACCCTAAATATATCATTCAGTCCAGTTCCTTTTCAATGAAGAATTGTTCCCTTCAGATTTTCTAGTGCTAAATACTGCCTAGTTTTAAATGCCCCAATTAATGAGACGTCTATCACTTCCAGAGGTAGTCTATTCAACTGTCTGATCAGGAAGTTTTACAAATATTCAGCCTAGATGTTCCTTTATTTAACTTCATTACACTACTGTTAATTATACCTCAATATACGCTCCTAAATAATTCCTTTCCATTATTGGTGTTGACACCATTCAGATATTGGTAAATTTATGTCCCACTTACTTGTAACTGAGCCAGACAATACATATTCAACTCTTTTAATCTTTCTTGGTAAATATGAACTTTTTGCTGCTCTTCTCTGAGCTCTCTCCAATTTGTCAATGTGTCTCTGGTAACATGCTTCCCAGAAGGGAATATGATATTCTGGGTGGGTCATACCAGAAACTTACAGAGAGGACCTCTTATGTCTCTGTCTGATAAGCTAAAACTGTCTATAAATAAAATAAATTGAACGCTACAATTTAAAATGTTTATTATTCCACGTTTCATATTAGTCACCCTGCAAAGGAGAATTATATGTATATCAGCAAATAAACCACTAAAGAATAATAAAATAACTATTCTCTTCTCATTTATGATAGATTCAGGAATCAGGCATCAATAAAGCAGGAATGAAACATTTATCATAAGTTCAGAAATTCAGCAATGTAGAATGTAGAAGAGGACACAGTGACTTTATCTAATTTGATGCTAAGAATTCAATTATCCACTATATTATCTAATAATGACGCTAGAGCAGGGAAGCGTATTCAATTATTTGTTGTCAAGGTCAAAATTTCTTGTCCAAGGTATAGTCAGGGTCCAGACTTCACAAATATTTTTCACACTGCAGTAACAATAATAATAATAAGTAAATAAGATTTTGCAGTCTGTTCAAAAAGCATCTGGAGCTCTGGATTTGGCCCACGGTCTGATTATTGATTACCCCTGTGCTAGAGAGACATACTGATACAATATCTCCAAAAATCTTTGAAAAGCAAGCAGCCTCAAACTAATTGAGGGGTAAATATTAACTAAAACTCAGCCTTTATCTTGTAATGTAGTTTGTACTAAGAGATATCTACTCCAAAGGTCAGTCACTTCAACTGGAATTTCTAGCATGTCATCCATCCCAAATGTTGCCAGACAGTAATGATTCTGAGGGATCTGTACTGTGCTCTTCAAAAAGTAATTTGGAGGACATTTAAGAATCTCTATCTGAATCTGAGCAGAGGAAACCTCCTGCATGAACTACAGCTTGTAGCCATTGTGCTATGATGTGATGCCTTTGCATAGGGACTCTGTGATGCTGCAGCAAAGCATGTGTGTATACATTGTACTGCAGAAGTCTTAGAAAGTGGAACTCTGATTTCTATGAATAATGGGAATAATTGTGCAAAGTCAAAGGAAGGCAATTTGCCTGATTCTGTAACCCTTTTGCACCCAAAATGCCCAATGACACAATGAGGATTTTGGGATGCACAAGGAATGTAAAATTAGACCTTAATTTGTGGAACCTCTCAATAAAACAGAAAGCCTGGAGATTTATCAATCTATGTATTTATACCTCATTCATCCCTGTAGTATCAGAGTACGTGAAACTACCTAATCTTTTCAGGAATTTTAAACATTTAAATAAAATTATATTCATTTGAAATTTGAGATTGTGATTCCCTCACACTGGGCTTGATCCTGCCCCGGTGAAATCTATTAGAGTTTTGCCATTGACTTCAATGAAGGCTGGATCAGATCAACTACATATTATATTTGTATGTGAACATAGGAGCAAAAGAATGTCTTGTTTTCTTATTTCAGGATCCATTGACACTGAAAAAAAGTTTTAAAAAATACACCCCCTTTTTTCCATTCTGACATTGCTACTTTTTGTGGCAAAACACGTATGTATGAGCTGTTTAGGCCTGCAGTCTACACTGGCAAACACCCACTGTCTTCATAGGAGTTTTGCTTGCATATGGATATCATTGCAGGCAAACCCATAGTGTCAATTATCAAGACAGTATGGTTTAATGATAAGGGATAGTTCGAATCAGTCCAAGATTGAGGCCATAAGTTAGGGTTGTTTTTGGTTGGTTTTAGTTTGCAAACCTTTATTTTTCAAATGTATACTTTCTTCATAGAATAGAATACATGGTATTTGCTCTTTTGTGCCAGTTCCATTCCTTTTCACATTTCTCACTTCCTCTGAAAAATTCACACAACTCAATCTAAAGCAATTAGAAATGTCCTTCAGAAGAGTCGAATTTAAAGGCTGGTGCAAGATTAACGTTGCTTAAGTTAAATAAGTCTCATTCTACAAAACCTGGGTAGAAGGTAGCATTCAATATCTTAGTTGTATGAGTTGGAAGCGGTTCTAGTGAGGATAAAGGCATACATAGTGTGACTGTAATAAGCTGATAAGATAACATATCTAATGAGGTAATAAAATACCAAAGGTCTAAATATCAGGTCCAATTTGGAGGCACTGATTTCAGTGGGAGTTTGCTTGTGCAAGGATTGCAAGAGCTGGTGCAAGCTTATATCACAGCTGAATTTGAGCTGTTAAATGTAAACAATTGTCCTACAGGATAGATGTGCCATTCCTTGTTTTTCAGGTCACTTTTTTTCATGTGAGAACCACTTCAGAACATAGCTTTAACTAGAAAGAAACTGGTTTGATTGCTCCCTGAAACATAACTGCTTTAAGAAATGATGGTAGGAATTTTACTTAGCAAAGTATTGATGCTTATCTGTCAGCTGATGTGGTTGTGAAACATGTACTACAGTTTAGTACTAAGGGCCCAGTCTTGCAGCACTAAGAGCCCTTAATTCCCATTTATTTCAGTGGCAGATGAGGGCATTCTCCATTCTGCAGCGTTGAGTCACAAAGAGGCAAAGAAATATTAGCAGAACTGATCTCAAATATATGTATATTTATTAAGAGCATCATCTCTTGTGGTACACTCCAATTCATTCCACAGAATGCTGACTGTACTTAGGGAAAACGTTTCTCTGAGGGTATTATTCTGTAAATTTAGCAGTGCTGCTCTCTCTGACTGCCAGAGTTTGAACAATGTACTAAGAAGCTATGACAAGATTCAGAAATGTTTTCAAAGATATGCAAATTCTCTATACTGTCAACCTCATATAACTTGTTTTCTCTGTGGGAAAAATGTACTGCTCTCCAGCATCAACAGACTTGTCAAGGACAGTTTATGAGCAGAAACAAGAGGCCCCAATAAAAGATCACTGTTTAGACTTTGTTTTTCTGATAACAATGAGGAGATAAAAGTAATTACTCAGTAGTTTTCCCAGTCTCTCTCTGTTCAGAATAAGACTAGCATATTTATCAAGCTTACCTCACAGTTCACCAGTGAATTTCAAGTTTTTTCTGGTTACAAAAGGCTGTCTATAGGTGAAATTTAACATGGCGAAGCAACAGGGTCATGGAAGGTCAGTGGCTAGTTATACCTGCCTCTCCCCCAGTGCCTTCCTACCTATCTCCAGCTGAGTTTGACAAGAGAGAATATTTCCCAACTGTCCCTTGTTATGAAGATGTCACTCATTTTAGACCCAAAGTTACCTACTTTCCATATTTATCTGGTATCCCTTCACTTTACTGCTGAAAATGTACATCAGAAATAAAAATCGTGGGACTGAGGTTAGGGCAAGAGTTATTTGCACCAAGAGTGACTCTCACTGCTTCCTGCCTGAATTCATTTGTGTCACTCATTTTGGATTTATCATCACACATTTGGGCCTTGCCAGGTTGAGAGAAATGAGCCAGTAGTGGGAGTGACATTGGCACCCATTTCATTTTCGGACCCTTAACACCTGCCATAGTTGGCCTGCTCCCCTACATATATTCCTCTTACATAGAGGAGGTGTGTCCACCTCAAGAACCAAAGAGAATCTATTCCTCTTCTGACAACCCAGCCCACACCAAAGAGGTGACACATTGTCAGATGACACTTTTCAGAACTCCTGTTATAATTTTGGCAGCACATATTTTTTCCATTATTTAAAATAAAAGCATCTCCATTAGTCAAGATTCTTTACTAAAATACTAAAAGATTTTTCTTCACCAAGGGTCCACTTGTTCTGGCTCAGCTATGCTCTGCACAGGAATATCGGACTAGACTAGTGGTGGTGGAAAAATTGGCTTTTCACCAATTTGGGCTCTCCATGTTCTGAGGGTATCCAGTATCCACCCCAGGCACAAGTTATAGCCTTACACTTACAAACTTACACTTGGCTGCCCATCATCCCTGGGTACTATTACAACAGGAAAAGAGTAGTCAGAGTTCAGTGGTGTTGTGTTCCTGCACCCCACCCCTTTCTCAGCATATCCTTTATGCTGGAGGCTGCAGCTTAGAACCTCAGAGTCTCCATTTTGGCTCCCCTTTCTGCCAATCCTGCCTGCTAGTGGACAAGGTCTTGAAGGTGGCATCTCAACACACCCTAGAAAACAAAGTCTGTTTCACCCCCAGTGGTAGTAGCAATAGAATAGGCCATGCTCAAGGCAGTCTCTGTGGCGCAGCCTCTCCTTGTCTGACCTAGCAATGGAAGCATCCCTCAGGAATGCCTTTTGCTGGCCCAATTCCATAACAGAGGGAATAATCTATCACTCAGTGTGGAGGAAGGTTTTACAGTCAATACATTCTGCATATAAATATACAATTCACATGATAGAAAGGGAATTCAGTAGCAAACTTACTGAACCACTGACAAATATTTATGAAAAGCCACAGGTAACGAAGTAGAAAAAGATTAGGGAAAAGCAAATGTACTCTTTTTGAAAAAAATGGAAAGAAGAGTAATCCTGGCAATTACTTTCCTATAACTCTAACTTCTGTCCCTAGTAAAATAATGAACACGAACTAGTAGAAAAATGTGTAGAAGATGACTAAGTGTATAGAATATGACAGAATCATAAGGAGCAGCAGCATGGGTTGCCTATAGCTGAAGTGTATATTTGTTTTCCTAATGCCGTCCATTCTCATAACTTTCTCAACCTTTTGCCTTTGGGGATGAAACTTTCCAGATCTGCTTTCTATCTGAAGCTGCTTAGGCCGTTGGCATAAACACCAAAACAGTAGCCTAGTTGGGACTCTAAATACACTAAACATTCCCTCAAGCACACAGAACTTCAATTATCCATATGCAAGGCCTGATTAACAAACTCTCACTCATGCCTACTGACTAGAAAGTATATAATATGGAAAAAATAATTCTTCATTTGAAAGGGGGACTGGATAATCTAGTTGAGTTGTTCTCATTTCAAAAGCCTCAGGCATGGGATAATATTTTTTGTGTGCTGCTTGATGGCCATTATAAATAGTAATTTGAAAATAACCTGGAGTGCGGTCTCTACTTCTATGATCCCACAGAGCAGCAGGTGACTGCTTGTCTCTCTCATCAGTTGCATGCATCCTGCAGTTGGGTTCCTGGCATGTGGTGTACAAGAGACACTTGCCAAAGCAGACTACGTGCATCAGTTCAGAGCCAAGCAGCACTGCCACTCTGGTCTTTGTATAAGGGCCAGAAGTGGAGATGATGGAAGGACAGAGAGGCTGTGTAAGGTGACTAGTGTGGAGAAGAGGGATTGGTGGTGAAAGGGCAGACAGCCAAAAATTGAGTGAGGGGAGGTGAAGAGAATGGGGAGCTAAGGAGAGGGAGGAAAGTAAGCCTCAGGTAAGAGAGGGGGAGCTGGGGAAGGCTCCCAGGTGAAGAGTGGGAGCTGGGGAAAGGGCCAGGCCCAGGGAGAAGGGAGGAAACTGGGGGTAGGGGCAGGAGTAAAGCTCAGAGAAGTCGGAGAGGGAGCTGGAGGTTAAGGAACTACGGCCCAGGTGGAAGAGGGGGGCAGCTGGGGAGCAGGCCAGGAGTAAGGCCCAGGGAGGAGCTAGGGAGGGGAGTAAGCCCCAGATGAAGGGGGGGGGGAACTGGGAAGAGAGCTGGGAATAAAGCCCAGGGAGAAGCGGCGACCTGGGGTGAGCAGGGCAGGAATAAGGCCTAGGGAGGAGAGGAAGCCGGGGGGGGGGGAAGCTGGGGAGCGAGCCGGGAGTAAGGCCCGGGGAGAAGCGGGGAGCTGGGGCAGAAATAAGGCCCAGGGAGGAGATGGGGAGCTGAGGAGCGGGCCTGGAGTAAGGCCCAGGGAGAAGCGGGGAGCTGGGGCAGAAATAAGGCCCAGGGAGGAGATGGGGAGCTAAGGAGCGGGCCTGGAGTAAGGCCCAGGGAGAAGCGGGGAGCTGGGGCAGGAGTAAGGCCCAGGGAGGAGCTGGGGAGGAGAGGAAGCCCCAGGTGAAGGGGGGGGGCAGCTGGGGAGCAGGCCGGGAGTAAGGCCCAGGGAGAAGCAGGGAGCTGGGGGGGGGGGCGGAATATGGCCCAAGGAGAAGCAGGGAGCTGGGGGGGCAGTAAGGCCCAGGGAGATGGAAGAGGAGCCGGTGGGGGGGGGGCGGACAATTGAGAAGTACCGAGATCAGCCGGAGCAGAATTCGGAACAGTTACGACTCAGAGGAGCCGCAGAGCAGGAAATGGGCGGGAACCTCGAAAGGTGGGTGGAGCGCCGGTAGCCAATGGGCAGTGGGCATGGGCGGGAGGGCGGCTTGGGCGGGCAGTGATTGGCGACGCGTGGCAGAGGTAGCCAATGGGCGTGTCGCTGGCGGAGCTAGCCCCTAGCGGCGGTGTGACGTGGCTGGGTGCTAGAGCGGTGACAGTTGCCGTGTGCGAACTCTCCGCCTCTTTCTCTCGGGCTGCGGGCGGAGACACAGCATCGTGCCGGTCCTAGGGGTGAGTGCGGGGCTGGGGGCTCCTGCCGGGGGAGGGGGCCCGGCGCAGCGACGTGTCCCAGCCTGCGGGAGGCCGCGCCACTGCCTCCCCCGTGCCGGGGGCTGAGCCCAGAGCCCCTGGGGACTCGGCGGCGGGTGACACTGGCGGCCTCACAGCAGCCCCCAGTCCCGCCGCGGATCCTCTCCCTGGGGGCCTGGCTCTGCCCCGGCTGGAGCGAGCCCTTGGCCCGGCGGGGGCAGGTGGGGCCGGGCGCTGGCACCGGCTGTGCCGGGCCGGGGCTGCGGGCGGTGCGTGCTGCACGCACATCCGGCTCCTCCGGGGCTAGGCTCATCCCACGGAGATGCAGGGGCGAATCTGGGCTTGGCCGGGTACCGCTGTGGTAGTTGGTGGCCGTTTGTGCTGCTGTGGCCGCCCTGGTCCCACGAGCTGGGCGAGGTGATAGCCCGTGTTGGGTCAGGGCTTGTCAGCTCTTCCCGGGAATCTGTCCCCCACCTAGGGCCATGGGTCAAACCTACTCAAGAGCCCCAGTTTCGTTTCCAGAAGCGATTCTGGCACTTGGGAGCAGGTCTCACTGAAAGCCAGTGGGATGCAGATTCCTCAGACACTTAGTGCTCTGAAATCTTTACGGCGGGGCCCCTTCTGCCTTTTTGTTCCCCTTCTTCCTCCATTCTCCCCTCTCTCTTGCTTCCCTGTTTTGCCAAGTTCTTCCTCTGCATATTGTTCCCAGCAGCAGGTCCTAGTTCACACTGTTCCCTGAGCTTCACGCTCCCCTTCTTCCCTAGTCTAAAATGATCAGCAATTCAGTAGTTGATATTGATAATGAAGCATCATTCCTGCGTTTTAGCATTAATATCCCAGTGAGATTAATAGGGGGAGGGAAACTTTGCCTTTCTGAGACATTGATTGTCTCATGCTGTCTGCTGACTCAGAGGGAGACCACTGCATCTGTTACATTTGGAAGACTTCCCTCTTAACAGTGAGGGCTAGAAACTTGATTTCCAAAATGAAAGCCTATATTCTTCATAGTCATAAATACATCAAATGGGCCATGTATTTGACATTTTGGACTGGTGGAAACTGAATGAAGGGGAGAGTTAAAATGTCATTGAGACACCACAACCCACCTACTCCTCCCCAAGGAGATATGACACAGGGTCTTCCAATCAGTCACCTCCCTTGACTGTGTAACATTAGCCTCCCCTGCTGTTTACATCCGCAATGTCCTAGTTTTATCTTGTCTTTGACAGCTCTTGGTAGAGAGGAGAGGGATGGGACATTTGCCTTCTCACAAATTGTCTACTTATTAGGTCTCTTTAATGGTATATATTCCTGAGCCTCATTCACATGTGATGTAATTTTTTTTTGAAGTTAATCTTGTTTGGAAAAGGTTTAAATAATACATAACCAGCCGTAGCTGTTCCTCCTGAAAGCTTGGGCCTTGTAGCCAGCCAGTCAGTCTGATCTGTGTAGTCTGAGTCTTTATAGACCGAAAAGATTTAATTGATTTCCCTGCATTATGTTAACTCTCATGTAAAGACATAGACTTACAACTTGGGATGATTTTTTTATGCTTTAGTAAGGGGCAATGAACAGTAGCTCAGTTCGTATCTGAGGACTGCAAGAGAACTAACTCCCTCAGGAACATGCTTTGTAACTGGGTGAAGTTCTTTAAAAGTTTTCTGCAGTCCATCTTCCACCAACATTTAGGAACTGCTCTCCATCCACTTCATCAAATGCTTTTGCCCAATAACTATATTTAATGTGGCCTCAGCATAACTCTGTTTTTCTACCTTTCAGAGCTTTTACCAAGTTCTTGTTTTCTTCTGGTTTAGGATACTCATGCCAGGGCAGGGTACACGTAGTTGTTGGGTTGCTGCCTTCCCATTGTCTGGGTTTCTAAGAAGAATTCTTTTAAAAAACCCACAGCTTTCAAATCCATTTGAGTTGCTGATTGACATTTTTCTTCTTTAAAGGAAAGTAAAAGAGGGAACCCAAACTGGTTGTCTCTAATTCATAATGCCTAGGGCCCTACTAAATTCACAGTCCATTCTGGTCAGTTTCATGGCCAGAGGGTTTTTAAATTGGTCAATTTCATGATTTCAGCTGTTTTCATCTGTAATTTCAGGGTTTGTAACCATGGGGGTCCTGATCCAAAATGGGTTGGGGAGGTGTTGCAAAGTAGTTGTAGGTGGGTCCCAAGATTGCCACCCTCACTTCTGTGCTGGCTTTAGAGCTGGGCTCTTCAGGCAGCACCCTCTCAGCTTCCTGCAGTTAGAGGAGGTTCCCGGAGGTGGAGGTATGTAGGATCTCCCCAGTGCTGCTGGGAGCACCCCACCAGGGACAGATTAAGGTAGGGGCCCCTGGCCAGTTTGGGGCCCCCTAGGAAAAATGGGTTGCCTAGCCCTGGAAGAAGTCTCTACTGGATCACCCCGAGCCTGGGCTGTAGCCACACAGCTGAAGCCTTGAGACAGGCAACCTCAAGCTCGGACTACTCTGAGCCCTAACTTTTGTGTATGTGTGGAGGGGGGCAGGGGAGGGATTGTGGAAGCCCTGAGCCTAAACTGTCCCAAACTCCGGCTGGAGTGGCAGAGGGGGCAATCAAATTTCACAGGGGGGGTTGATTTCATGGTCTGTGACACGTTTTTCATGACCGTGAAATTGGTAGTGCCTTAATAATGCCAAAAGTTGGTTTTCTAATAGATGGCATGTACAGCTTAATTTCCCTACTTGTCTTTACTTAAGGCTTGTGCATTCTTGGAAACTTATTGAAATAGCCATTCTGGAAATTTTCCAAATGTAGCTGTGCTCTTAGTAACACTGGCTACGCTACTAAGGAGGTGTGTTGAGGGGCTTGGCTGTCATGGACCACTCACATTTGAGTAGTTAAACCAGATGTAATTTTGACTGATGCAATTGAGCTGCATTTCAGTCATCTCTTTGCCCTTTCTGTTTGTAAAATCTCTTTATATGATGTGTGTTTTGAAAAGCTAACACAAAAAGCTAATAATTAACAGCAGGGGCAATGGCTGGTGAGATGCCTAGATTTGAGAAATGCCAGATAGTCTCTTATTTAAAAAGAAAAATATTGATTCTTTTTAAAGAGCTAAACATATAGCATCAGTTTCTTTGAACAATAAAAAATAGGACTTTAGCTTTACTTATAAGTGGGGCTTTGAGAGTTCATGACTGTGGATTTTGCTGCAAAATGCATCCCTTGTTTTAAAATTGTGCAGCAGGATCTAAGCTTATGTTTTTAGCCCTTATGAAAACTTTTTTGAATATGAATCAGAAATATAAACCAACACTTGTTTTTGAGACTACAGACAGCCTGAAACTCTGAAATGTGAACTGCCCGCATTTGCCCACTATTGCTATTAATATCTGTCACTTGATTAGCTTTGACAATGTGCTTTTTCTGCTGTGCAGCACAAAACCCCCTACACTGTCCTTGACCCAGAGATCATCCTTGATTTCACTGAGAAATCCAAAGGTGGGGCTGGGTTGTGAGTTCAATCCTTGAGAGGGCCATTTAGGGAACTGGAGTAAAATCTGTCTGGGGATGGGTCCTGCTTTGAGCAGCGGGTTGGACTAGATGACCTTCTGAGGTCCCTTCCAACCGTAATCTTCTATGATTTACTGTTTTTCTATCTCCTCTCTTCCACTGCCCAGTGAAAGGGTAACTGTGAAATCTACTGAGGATGAACATGTCGAGTGTTTCCCTAAACAATTTAAAAGCTTATTCATCTTTACTGGAGGTAGTGCCATGTAGCAAGAGAGCTAGTTGATCTGAGGAAGAACAAGGAATTCAAGCTTCACAGTGTCGCCTCTTTCCCTGTTCAACAGGAAATAATAAAAAAGTTGTATCCCTTTCACAGTGCAAAGACTCAGTTTCCTTACATTTTTACACCATCTTCCACATATCTCCAAATGCCAAAAACCCAAACTGTCCCCTACTCAGGTGCCAAAATATCCCGTGTCTCCCATGACATCTACTGCAGTGCAGTAGTGTTATGTTAAAGATCAAAAATCTTGGGACAGACCAAAACTGAATTAAGTAGCACAATACAGGAGTGTGTGCTAACTATTTTATTTTCATGTTCATTAAAAAGAAAAAATCCATAACTTCTCTGAAGCTGCTGCAGAATTTCTAGTCTGCTGCTTTGGAATAGCTTAGAAACCAGGGTCCCATGCTCCAGAGTTTAGGTTCAGGTTGCTGCAGAATACACTGAAAGGAGAGTTGCAACTTGTTAATTGGATCACTGTTCTGAGTTAGACCCCAGTGAAATTAATGGGGCAGTTCATACTTTATAACTATTGGCTCTGCAAATTCAGGCCGTTTCTGATTTGTAATATCATGTAAAATAGCAATGTAATAAGAAAACTTTAATTCTGATAAAACTTGTGCCCTAATGAAGAATAGTTTCTCAGCAGGTTTATTATACAATAGAAATTATTTTTTTTAAAACTTTAATTGTTCTTAGACTTTAATTCTGATAAAACTTTTGCCCTAATGAAGAAACTGAAAGCTTCAAATGGAAATCTGTTACACAATGGAGCCCACCTTGTTTAACTTTTAAAAAAATTGTTGGCCATTTTATAATTACCTGTAACTTTAACATGAAATGTGACTCTTATACCAGTTTTACTGACCTAAATTAATGCTGAGTTTTTATTCTATCCAGCAATACTTTGTAGTAGTAGAGGAATCTTGGTCTCCTATAGTTGCAATAGTGTAAGTGCTGGTTCTCTTCAACTCATGAGAAAAAGCTGTAAAAAACTAGACTCTGTTAAACTTTGTTGCAAAATAGAAATCTGAAAGAACTAATTGGACTTTGCCAAGGCACCCATCATAGAATTTAAGTAGATAAGTCCTTAAACAACTTTGGCTTGCATAGTGTCTACATACCTTAAATTATCCTATGTATTTAATTTCTGTTATTTACAGGAAGCTATAATTGTGCCTCAGAACTAAATAGTGATACCCTATTTTTTCCTCACATCACATCTTATTTTTTCTCTTAATTGTTCTCTCCCTGGTAGGTGTGTGGAAAAATCTACGCAAAGTGAATTTAGGAATATTCAGCTGTACCCTTTGTCAGATGTTTTACAGAATTTGAATGGAAAAGGAGTACTATACTACTCTCCTGTTGAAATTATACAACGGTTGTGTTCTCTGAAAGCACAGAGAATCTGTCCACTCTGTAAGCATGGAAAACACAGAAAATGTTCTGGAAACTTCTGTAAAACTGGTTGTATAAGTGAACTCTGCCATGATATTATCCTTTGATGCTAGCATTACAAGGTTCATGTTCCAACATGTAACCATTACAAGGTTAATTGTTCTTTTAGAAAGTTCATTCTGTTTTGCATAAACATGTTCTTTATCTGGCACAGTGTCACTTTCCACCCATTTAATCTTATCTGCAGAAAAAATAATCATGCTATTAAGATGGAAAATTCCATACTCCACAAAACTGTCAAAGGAATGTGAATGGCTTGCATTTTTAAACAAATTCTGTTTTAGGAGAGGCTTCTTGTGCTCTCAGAGTAGTCTTATTTTGCCATTTCATTTTTGTCCTCAAGCTCTAATCTCTTCAGGTTTCCAAGGAACTCTTATCTCTGACTTTTGTGTTAGGAAATGACTTGAGTTTAGATGGGCTTCTCTATTGCACAATTAGAGACAAGATATCTGAAGTCATGAGTTTACTGGGGAGTTATAAGAATGTAAGACCAACTTTCATGTCCAGCTGCGTCTATTCAATAGTTAATTATTCAAGTATCTGTATCAGAACTTCTGTAGTGAAGTCCTTCCATGAGTCTGCTTTTCATCTTAGCAATTGATTTTTGTCCTCTAAATGAATCAAAGGGTTCCATTGCACTTCTTATGTGATGTAATTTTAAAAATCTCTGTCCTTTATTTACAGACAGTCAAACTGCACATGATGAAAGTACAGGGCAATTTATATGGAAGTACAAATTTCACTTCCAAAACTCAGGCTTAGCTAAACTTTGTGTAGAACTGTCTTGCCCGTGTCAAACTTGATAGTACTGTCCTCTAAGCTTTGGGTCAGAACTGGGCACAAATTTTGCATTCTTCTGGATAGTTTTATTTAATTTTTGATCTTGTGTTAATGTTTTTAAAGTATACAAATTTGCCTCAGCTGCTGAATTATAGAAGTAAAAATTATTATTGATTTTTATATAATTGTTTTTTTTATCTTACTAAATTCAATTTATTAATACAATAAAAATACTACTGTGGTTGAAATGGTGCTGATTATTGCTTTTTCATGAACAAGAAAATAAAACAATTCGTAATTTCTCTGAAGTTGCCACAGAATTTCTAGTCAGCTGCTTTGGAATGGCACAGAAATCTGGGTCCCATGCTCCAGAGTTTAGGTCCAGGTTGCTGCAGAGTACATTGAAAGGGTAGTTACAGCTTTTGTGCATAGACAAGAACTTAATCATAGATGTTAACTTTCTATAGACCACTGAAATATAGTAAATGAAAGCAAGAAACTTGTTTTATCAGGTATTTGATGTGGGTACTGCATTCCTTGGTATCTAGTATAAACTTACTTAGTTAAATTGCAAAAGAGTTATAAATTCTGTAATCCTAGTGGAAAAGGCATTTGAATCCCTGCAAGGATTTCCTCCACAAGTAGAGTATGTTAGTTCTAAGTGTCAATTTTCTCTTTTCAGGTCTGTAACAATATACCTGAAGTCAAGAATGTTTTCCAAACTAGCCCACACACAAACCTTTGCTGTTCTGCGTCGTGGTGTTCATGTTTCAGTGAGTGCTTCTACATCAGTTGCAACTAAAAAAAACATCCAGGGACCTCAATCCTCTGAGTACATATTTGAACGTGAAGCTAAATATGGTGCACACAACTATCATCCCCTACCTGTTGCTCTAGAAAAAGGAAGAGGTACTGTATTTTGATTTGCCTTTATGCTGCACAAGAAAGTGTGATGCTTCAAACTTTTTCAGTCTCTATTATAATTGCTCAATATCTAGACTGAGTCTTGCTATGAAATCTATACCAGCTGGCAATGGCAATTGGTTTGGCACTGCAAAGCTGATATTTAGGGTGGGATTTTCAGAAGCATTTAACTGATTTAGGAGAAAAGTCCCATTGACTGTGTGAGGTTTGTGCTCTATTCACTTAAATGCTTTTGAAAAATCGCATCCTTCAATCTTTTTTAAAAGTATTCATTGGAAGAATTCCTCATCTTTAGTTAAGTTAGAATGTAATTTATTTGAAAGACTAAGGGTATGGCTACACTTGAAATTTCAAAGCGCTGCCGCGGCAGCGCTTTGAAGTGTGAGTGTAGTCAGAGTGCCAGCGCTGGGAGAGAGCTCTCCCAGCGCTGCACGTAAACCACATCCCTTACGGGTGTAGCTTGCAGCGCTCCCAGCGCTGCAGCACTGATTACACTGAGGCTTTACAGCGCTGTATCTTGCAGCGCTCAGGGGGATGTTTTTTCACACCCCTGAGCGCGAAATTTGCAGCGCTGTAAAGTGCCAGTGTAGCCATGGCCTAATTTATTCTTGTCACATAAGAAGTTTCTTTTGCTGAAGATGAGCTTGTTTCCTTACATCTGTTTCCTGAATTTTAAACACTTTTCCTACTCCTTTCTCTAGCAAAAATATGTAATTTGACACCCTGGCACCACCTTATTGTCCACTGTCATATAATTAGGATATGTTTTCTACAAAGTGTGCCTTGTGAGGTATCATTCTAAAAGTCTTGATCTGCTAGACATTAATATCTCATTGGATTGCATGTGCTATTATCATATGTGAAGTTAGGCTACGTATGTGTTACTGAAACATGTTGTGAGATTGAAAACACCCATAAGCAGCCTTTCAGGTACAACAGTAAAAACGTCAAACAATGTTAATGGCTAATTGAGGAAATGCACACAAGCACAAGGATTACCCCAGGAACTGCGTACAATAGAAATTTCTCAGAGGTAGCACTGCACAGTGGGGACTATTTGACCCAGGTCACAGCAAAAGAGCTTTCCAGAAAGTGGGAAGAAGATATAAAAGGGGAAAATGACATCAAAATGGTACTCACTTTCCCTACAACTACAACAATACACCTGGAAACACCTGAGGAACAAAGACTGAACTGGGGGAAGTGATGGTCTCAGGCTAAAGGGATTTCTAGCCTGTGTATGAAAACCTGGGAAACCCAAGCTGCAAAGCAAAGTAGAGCTTGTGTCTTAAGAATCTGCCATCCTGTTTATCACTCAGGTTGAGAATTTGCTAATTTATATCCTACCTATCTAGTATGTTAAGATCAGCTTGCCATTTTTGTTTATTAGGTAATCTGCTTTGATCTGCTGCTATCACTTGATCAATTTTTTTTGTAGTTAATAAACTTATTTTATGTTTGAATCCAAACCAATGTGTGTTTGACTAAGATGTCTGGGGAAAATCTCAGTTTGGTTACCACAAGTGTGCATGGTCCTCTTCACACTGAGGGAGAGGCAGACCAGGTATTAAACCCATACACTAGCCTCATTTGACCAGAGCAGGACGGTGCTCCTCTGGGGTCTCATGCTGGGAGGCTGGTGGTTAGAGAGCATGCATGTAACTGCAGCTGGGTGTGTCCATACCTGTGTGAATGCTGGTGAAAGTGCAAGCTTGGAGGGCTTTGCAGCGTGTCACAGCAGCAGAGTGTGTGGGGGAGCTCAGGTTCGTGAGTCAGAGGGCTCAGTGGTACTCAAGTTCCAGGTAGCACCCCGGGGGAACCCATCACAGTGGTGTAGTCGGCCGGATTGTTTGCACTGCTTGTTGCTCTTGAGTGAGAGATGCACTTCATACACTGGTGGTCATTTTTAAGTGTAGTGGCTAGAGATCAGTCAAATAGGTTACCAGTTCATTATTCTCTGTTTTTGGCAAGGGAAATAGGGACAGAAAAGCAGCAAAACGAGTGAAAGTGAAACTAGTAAGAAACTGGAGCTGTGCAGATTGCAGGCAGAAGAGAGGAAAAGAACGCAAAAGACTCTTGGAATTAAAACAATTACAGATAAAGGAAATGGAAGCAGGAATGTCGGACAAGAAGCTGCACACCTAAGAGCCATGAAAGCAGAGGAGGCTAAGCTAAAAGCTGCATGCCAGATAGAGGCTGACAAAGAAATGGAGATCCAGAAATTAGCCCTGGAGGAAAAAGAGGAGCACCAACCAGACTTGATAGAGAAGCAGAACCAGAACACCCACGCTCCAGTGAGTCCCACCTCTCAAAAAATCCACACATGGGAACAGTTGTGTCCTGCATACAGCGAGATGAGACATTGCTGAATATTTCTTCACATTTGGGTGGCTGTGTGTATTTCACCAGATTCCTGAGAACCAAAAGATGCCCACTTTGGTTGCAAAGTTGACGGGTAAAACTCTGGTAAAGCTATGCCAATTAGAGATGCTTCAGATTATGGTCAATCCAAGGAAATGGTTTTGAAGCAGTTTCAGATTACACCTGAAACAGAGTAAAATTTTGAAGCCTTAAGAGGGGTGCTGGGATGAATAATGTGGCATATGTAAACCACATGAAAATTTGATGGAAAAGTGGGTAAGGGGAAAAAGGTGTTATAAGCTTTGAAGGAATGTGTGATCTTGTTGCTCCTGAGTATATGTAAAGATGATGTAAAGCAGTGTTTGTGGGACAGGAAAAGGGTGGAAGAACTGGCTACTCAAGCTGATCATTTGAGCAAATTCAAGCATCTATTGCAAACAAACCACAGACAGGGGTTTAAACGTGGCAGGAGGCAGGGTTCCCATTTTACTCCTGGGAAGAAGGAGGGTGAATCGGAGGCTGGACACTTACCTTCCCAAATCCATTCCTCTAGTCCTTGTCCCAAATCTCCTTAAAAACAGAGGAGTCAGAAGGTGCTATCAGTGTAATTCCAGTTAGCACCTGAGGAATAAATGTCCTGTACTGGGAAAGAACAGGCAGCTATATATTCATGGAAATGCTGCTACCCTGACCACAGAGGCACCTCAGACAATGGCTACTCAGCATACTCAGGGGTTTTTAAAAGTAACCTCTGCCAAGCCGGGCATGAAGCACAAAGCCTGTCAGGATTAATGGCAAGGAATACCTTGGGTGGAGAAGAGACAGGGGCAGAAATTTCTGTGGTTAGAAGAAATGTTGTACAGAAAAGTGACTTACTGCCAGGACAGATGACATAGTTTTTATTAGTGGGAGGTTACAAAATCCTCGTGCCTTTGGCTGAAGTGCACATCGAAACTGCAGATTTGGGAGCTGTATTGTTTGTGGCAGTGGTAAATGATAACCCAATTGCTTTGTTACTGGGGGAATGATTTCTTCCATGTAGCTTGGGCTGTCAAGGAGAAATTTTATGCTGGAACCGCAGAGGGAAGGGTCTCAGGAAATGCTGGGGGAATGTCTCTTTAATCTCTCTACAGGGTGTGGTTGAGGCCAGCTCCTGTCAAGTAGCTAATGGTAGCATATCCTGGGGGGAGGGAGGCGGAGGAGGGAAGCGTGTTGCCTGTCAGTGAGGAAACTGTCCAGGTTGCTGGCTGCCAGCAGGTTGCAGATAAGCAAGGGATAGATCTCGCTCTAGGGTGCATAGGGAGATGTGTCCTAGAGGGACACCCAGAGGTGGGTGATGGAATCGTAGAAACCACTGTGATGGGTGAGGGTTCCATTGACTCTGTAGCTTGAGGCAAACCCAACTCAGGAAGGGAGGGGTGTGTGGTGCCTGTCAGTGAAAGAACTATTCAGGCTGTTATCTGTGAGCTCTTTACAGCTGAACAGGGGATAGACCTCACTCTAGAGTGCAGAGGTGTGTGCCTTAGATGGGGGCCCAGAGGAGGAAGCTGAAAAAGAATTAGTAGGGGTACAAGAATGTTTCCTCGCTGATTACATGGATGCGGGGGGGTTGCCCAGGACAACTGGGTCAGCTTCTGTACAGCCAGGCACCCAACCAGTGGCTCAGGTTTTAAGAGGGAACTGAGTAACTGATCTCCCGGAGGGGAGCAGTCACACCACTGGCCTCTTGGGGATAATGAGAGGGGTGACAGAGGATACCCCAATCCAGGTCCCACTTTTGTTGTTCCTGATGCACTTGTGGAAACTAATCCTGTCTCTTTAAGACAGGATGAGAATCCTACTAAAGACTTGAGTGTCAGTGAAGATGCTAATGACCCCCCTTCCCCCCTATCCCAGCGGAGAAAGGGGAGGAGAGAGCAATTTCCCAGTTGGGTAAGATAGGGCGAGCAGCTAAGGAAAAGCTGCTGGAAGATCACAGCCCTTTAGTTTGTCCCAGTGCTGAGAGTAAAAAATCATAAGAAAACCCTAGGGTGGGGGTGGATTTGTAATATCTTAGAGTACCTCTGGGTAATCACAGATCATAACTGTTGTATGGACACGAGTCTCTTTTCTCTTACTATGAGTTCTTTGAGTGTATAATATTGAAACAAAATATGGTACTGAATAAGGAAACTATAGAAACCAACTCCAGTAAATTAAGTCACTGTACTTAAACACCATAGAGAAATAGAACGAATATTCTCAGCTCACTTGTAATTTAAAACAAACAAAAAAATCAATAACCTCTTATACATACCCTTGGTTGATCAAGTGTCACTTGGCACATATGATGACAGAATCACTCAGCTGTTCTCTATGGTTCCCATAATTCTTAAAATTGTTCAAAGTGGTTCTGTGTCGTAGGCCGGCCTGGTCTACACTGGGGGGGATTGATCTAAGATATGCCACTTCAGCTACAAGAATAGCGTAGCTGAAGTCGATGTATCTTAGATTGAATTAAAATTACTTTCTTTGCGTCCTTGCAGCGCTGTATCGATGGCCGCGGCTCCCCTGTCGACTTTGCTTCCGCCTCTCGCACTGCTGGAGTTCAGCAGTCAACGGGAGAGCAATCGGGGATCGATTTATCACGTCTACACTATGCGCAATAAATCGATCCCCAACAGATCGATTGCTACCCACCAATTCGGCGGGTAGTGTAGACATACCCAAAGATATGTATGTAGAAACAACAGAATCAATTTGTGTTTGAAAGGGGGATGTTTTTAATTGGGTTGTGTTGTGTTTAAGAGCAAAAACTGCTGGGAAGATGTTGCATTGGACATTTTTATTCACCTTTAAGAAACAGAACTTGCAGCAACTTCTTACCTTCAGTTATCTTATCAATGCACACAGTTTGAATTTAACAGTGAATATGATGAAGCATGTTAGATCCATATGTATACTGGTCCCATTTGTGAAATCAACTGCACTATTATTTTAAAGTTGCAGATCTCTTTAACCTTGTTTCAAGGTCTTCCTGTATTGATTTCTCAGGTTCACAAGTTCAAAAGTATAATTTCTCCACTTTATTTAACTGTCGTTTTACTAAGTTGATGTGGTGGTCAGTTTGCTTACCCATGCCTAACAGATTTTGATAGGTCACTTGAAAACTGTCAGCCTCCAGTTTTTAGTGGAAAAATGGCAGGGTCCCATTATCAAGACTATCACTATTCTTATATTTAACTCCTCTTCCAAGGTTAATCCTCTCTATCGTTCCAGGACTCCAACATGGGGAAATGAGGGATATGAGGATCACGTGAATACTCATTTCTACTATCTAGCTTCATGGAGCAACAGCTCCATTATGGAAATGCTTCTGCACTTGAGTGCTGCTTGGGGCATTAGTTATGTGCTGCAATAGTCTGACACCCATTATGTGGCCTGTGATGACATTGACTCCCAGTCAAGGAGCTCATATGGCTGACACACTTTTCCCTTTCTCCTCTCCCCCATGTATTCACATTTTAAGGAATTGCCAGAATACCATATATACCAGACCCCAGGTCATTTTGTTTTGTAACTGTAGCTTGTTCTATTGTTGTTTACCCTTGGCCTCATTTTTTCTCATCTAACCTAAACTTTTCTAGGTATTTATGTGTGGGATGTAGAAGGCAGAAAATATTTCGATTTCTTGAGTGCTTACAGTGCTGTCAATCAAGGTCACTGTCATCCAAAGATAGTGAAATCTCTGAAAGCTCAAGCTGAGAAACTGACCCTTACCTCTAGGGCATTCTACAATGATGTACTTGGTGAATATGAAGAGTTTATCACCAAAATGTTCAACTACAGCAAAGTTCTTCCAATGAACACAGGTAAAGTACTCTCCTCCCATCTCTGTTTTACCCCTTACAAGTATGAGAGTTACTCTTGTAAAGGACCAAAAATTACAAGTGGCCAAATTGCACATATGTGGCTCTATTATTTTAGGTGTGGAAGCTGGAGAAACTGCCTGTAAACTGGCTCGCAAATGGGCATATACCGTGAAGGGAATTCCAAAATACAAAGCAAAGATTATTTTTGCAGGTATGTGAAATTAACATCATAAGAGCTTGTTCGTCGGGGGAGAAGAGAAGATTCCCCATAATAATAGAACCCCAAGCACAGGCTAAAACACTGTAGTCTTCTAGGGTATGATGATTACGCCATGGTATTTTTAATGTCCCAATCTCTCTATTTCACTGGATTGGGTTTTAATGGCGGCCTTTACCTCTGAATGCCCCTGGCAGCCCAGTGCAGTGCTGCTGTTATGTCTCTGCCTCAGTTTTCCCAAATGAAGGTTTTAATTAATCCACTGAAGCTTGTATATTGGACAGCGCCCTTCAGGGGTCTGCCCCAAAGGCAGAACATTACATGAATAGGCCTCCCCCTCAGCATCTCCAGCTGGAGGGAGGAGGGGCTAAATCAACTATAGTCTGTCCATCCCAGTTATGTTCAAAGGTCCCTTACGTGCAAAGCCTTTGTCACCCAGAACCCTCTTCTGGAGTCAGGTGCTTCTTGGTGCTAGCTGGGAAAGGTCTTTCTTCTTGGGTCAAAGTTCCCCACAGCAACTGAATCTCAAAGACAGAATATAATTTCTTTAAACTGGGGCTTCTGCTGTTGCCTGGTGAAGTGGTTCATGGGAGCCAGCTTTCTCTGAGATCTAACATTCATAGTCCTTTTCTGGAAACTCTTCCATCCAGGAGCATTATCTCATTGCTGGTGAGCCCCTCTCACCTCCCCTTCCCCCCCTAAGAAGCCTTCTCTATAGGATTTTTCTCTTCCTGCATTCTGGGAACTGTTCCTCTCCTAGGAGCCTCTGTTCTCCTAGCTCCCTGCAGTGGGTGTAGATTTCATTTTATCATGCCTAGGTGCTTCCCTCCTAATTAACTGCCTCCCAGTAACGCAATGAGTTAATAAGTCCCAAGTGAACCTGAGTTGCCTCATTCCCCCTTATAAAAACAACGAGGAGTCTGGTGGCACCTTAAAGACTAACAGATTTATTTGGGGGTAGGCTTTTGTGGGTAAAAAACCCACTTCTTCAGATGCATGGAGTGAAAATTACAGATACAGGCATAAATATATATTGGCACATGAAGAGAAGGAAGTTACCTTACAAGTGGAGAACCGATGTTGAAGGCCAATTTAGTCAGGGTGGATGTTGTCCACTCCCAACCAGACTCCTCGTTTTTATGGATACAGACTAACATGGCTATCCTCTGATACTTATTCCCCCTTATGTCACCTGTCAGAGGTATGCTATGCTCTTGACCCCTTCAGAGGACCAGCTATTCTCTGACATGGGTCAGTTGTAGGTTATTGTAAAATAGATTAAGCTTTACTATCTTAAATCTATCCCAACTGATTATCAGGAATTCTTAAAAGATTCATGTAATATAGATAACATATATTGTCTTAATAGAAGTATTTTTTAAAAGCAGGAGTTGAAAATTAATTCTTCCTTGCCCTCCATTCAGAGTTCAGGATACGGTTTTCATGGCAAAAGTTGATACTGCATGTATCAACAAGACAATGAATATAGTTCCCTGTTTTGTTATTAAATTCTTGTGATGTGATGTCATCTGTTGCAGGGGCAAAAGAACTATGAACTCAGGTCCTGGAAGGTAGAAAGTCTTCAGTTTTTCTTTGCATATTATGGAAGATACATTTCAGTGTGTCTATAATAAAATGAGAGGTTTTTTAAACACCTTTTTAATTAGTTTTCTGAAATCAGCTGCATGGTTGGTAGCAGTTTTCACTGGGAGGCAGTCAGCCTCTTATGAGGCTACATCACAGCCCCTGGATACTACTGCTGATGTGTTAAAGTGCAAACCATGTTTGCTGCCCTCACCCTCTCCAAAGCCTGTCACCTTCATGTAGCTCCCAGCAAGTTAGAGGCTTCTGAAATGGCTGCTAAACCCAGAGTTCTGTATGGCAGCATAGTAATCTCAGCAGTTGGGATGATCCCACTTCTATATAAGGCTTTCATACCAGATGTGGCAGGAGTTGCCACTTCTGCGATAAAGCAGCATTGTAGTCTTGATTATGTAGTGAAGATAACAGGAACCTTGAGTTAATACTGGGAACTGGAATTCCCTAATGTTACCTTCTAATGCATAATGCATTCTATAAGCAGAAAAGGGACAAGTTACTTGTGATGGAGAAAAGTGCATATGTAGCTTAAAAAAAATCTCATTTCTGTATAGCTATAATTACTGAAGCTTGGGTCCCTTTGGTCACAAAACACTGTTTTAAAACACTATTAAAATGTCAGGCAGTGATTTTGTTAGATATTTATCTTCTTTCATTTTTAAAACTGATTACTACTACTCCAGCTGTCAAGACTACTTCTGGCACTTGGCACACATAGTGCTTAAACCATAAATCTTTGAATCATTAGTAGAGATCGGTGAAAGTTTTTGCACAACTTTTTTTGGTGAAAAATGCAGATTCAGTGGCACAAACATTTTGCAAGGTTATGTCAATTTCATCAAATTGTTTCAATTGAAAAAACCTTTAAAAAAATCCAGTAAAAATCAAAACATTTTGTTCTGACATTTTGTAAACTTTCCATTTTAGAATTTCATTTAATTTTATTTAACACCCTTCCCCCCAAACATCATTAAAAATATTTGAAATCTAAACAAAATATTTTATTTTGGTTGAAGGAAACATTTTATTTGACCCAAAACAAACATTTCTTTTTATTTTTTCAGAATTGCCAGTGAGCCGAAAAATCTGTTGTTCTCCCAGCCCTAATCAGTAGTTATGCTTTTGTAGCCTAAGTGAATGCAAGTAAGTTTATAAATGCTGTTTAAAGTCTGGAGTTTAGTAATACATTGTCCTCTAAAGAGACAGATGCCAGACTGCGTGGAAGTTGTAAACAATTGATTTTTTTCATATATTTTTAACTTACAGTATTTAAATAGTGCAGTTTAACAAGTACTTTTCCCATCATGAGGGACATATTCTACTTATATGGTTTCCCATCACCATAATATCTCAGCACCTGCAAATTATCTAAAATAGAAATAATCCCTCTTTTTGTGAGAGGTATGTTTTGTGGAGAGATTGTAGAGGCAATGTCCAGCTAGCTAGGGCCAGTCCCGTTGAGGGTTCTGAACACCATGGCAGACTATTAAGTGGATTTTGTATTGAGAGCAGTACTAGGGTAAGTGATGTTAAGTAGTCAAACTGTGGCATGTTGTACCAATTCAAACTTATTTGTTGTGTGGTGCTTTGATCCTAGATGAGTGAGTTGTAGTAACCAAAGTTACAGATCATATATGTGTGACTCACTATAGTAACATCCAGGGGATCTTCAGCAGTTGGGTATTGCTGCAGTGCAGGGGTGGTTGTGGCCATGCCTCTTATGTTGGGGACCAGACGGAAGGCTGTCTAGAGCTGGCTTTATGAGCTGTACAGCACCTGGGGATTTCCCCCATGATCCTCAGCTGGCTAGATCCACTGATTTTTATGGCTCCTTTGCACCAGCAAACTGGCATTAATTGGATTAATTTTTGTTACTGTTTGTTTTTGTTTTTTTAATCATGATTTAAGTCAGCAAGGAGGAAACCTTGATTTAAATAATCTATTTTAATCCTGTTTCACGTTTATATTTTCTTTATTTTCATAAAGAAAGGTTAAATCTCATTTGTTGGTATGTGAAAACATGTTGATTTGCAACCAGATATAGTCTTTGCAGTAGATTTGGTACTACTTTTTGCTAACCAGAAGGATATGTTATATCTATATACTTTTTTTAGCAATTATATATTTTAATGTACATTCTGATTATTAATTTTCTACAAGCAGGGGCTACATTAGAAAATTGTGAATGAAGCACTTCTTATTTACAAAGTGATTTTTTTTTCAACGCAGGATTTGTGTCAAGCTGCATCAAACGGAAATTAGAATTCAGCTAATGTATAACGCCAGCATTTTTTTAATTCGTTAAATAAAACTACCTAAATGTGCTGGGTACATAGGAAAAATAGGTTTATAAAAATATATATATTTTTTAAACTGTTTTATTAAACCAAAGAAGCATTATGCATAGTTAGTGAATTGACAGATTGTTTCTGGTCACCCTGGACTAAACAGGTTAGGTACCTATCTCCCATTGAAATTAATGGGAGTTAGATTCCTTACCTGCTTCTGCACTTTTTGAAAATCCTACGAGGTTAGGCAGTGAAGTGCCTAATTACCTTTGTAAATCTTGTCCCATGTCTTTTGAGTTTTTAGAATTAGTAGATCTCGTCCTTTCCCACCTGATTTTGATTTAAAAATTGGAAGAGGAAATCAAGCTTTCTTGCTTTTTTCAGCTCCCAGTTGGTTTCTTAATTTTGAATGAACTAGCACAGGTGAGGAAAATATTCTGTCTGTCCTACTTAGCTAAATTGAAACTACAAGTAATTATGGTAAAAGCTGTTCTGCACAATAGAAAATGTAAAGTGCTTACATTTGTAAAAATGTAAATGCCAGCGTTTGCTCCTTTGTAAAGAATGATGTTAGTATACTTAATGCAATATGTGGCATTTATAAAGCTTGAGTTAGCCTCAAAAGTTAAACAATATTCCCCCCCCCCCAATTCTGTATATAGTTTAAAAAGCAGCACCCTTTAATTCATTAAAATTTGAGGGCTCATTAATTCAGCATTTCTTATATAATATGTGAAACAGATAGATTCTAGTAAGTTTGGGCCTTGCTATAGATCTAAACAGGTTTATTTTTAAAAGAATAGTACAAAAATCTGATAAAAAAAATGGATTAATATTTACTTTATCTGTCCTGGCACAATAAGACTGGATAACTTGGTCCCATATCTTAATTCTTTACCTGTGTTACTGAACACCTGTTCCTCTTAACTTGGGCAGTGAAACTGTACTAATATTTCACTTCTGTTTATAGTCAATTTAGTCAGTTTAACTCTGGTCTTTTATCGGCAGCCATGTTAAAGGATACCATCCACTTAAAAGCTGGTCTTCTTTCTGAATATTTTTTATCTGCTAGTTACTGTGTAACAGCTCAGATTAATAACAAGTTTTTAACCTTTTCCAGTTTGTTTTGTTCACTTTGCCAGGACTTGCAGCATAATAATTTTTCTCCTGAATAGTCTGTTTTCTCCTGTGGTGGTGGGTGATGTGGCATGGGTTTGTTTTTTTGTTTTTTGTTTCTGGTGCCTTTCATATAGCAATGGGGAGAGAAATAGTCTTAGTGTATTTGTAAACTCATAAATTAGCAAAGGGCCTGAGATATTAAATAACTCATTAAAAAATTAAAAATCAACCAGCCTGAACTCTGGTTGCTGCCCCATCACCAATACTGACTGGTGTACTTTACAAGATTCTAACCATCTCATAGCTGGAAACATACAATAATTCTATTTGCTAAGTGCTACAGTTGAATACCTTTACAAGCATTCAATATTTATTTTTTCCCCTCCTTCTAGCTGGGAACTTCTGGGGTAGAACAATGTCTGCTGTCTCTAGCTCTACAGATCCAACTAGTTATGATGGGTTTGGACCATTTATGCCAGGTTTTGAAGTAATTCCGTACAATGACCTTCCAGCTCTTGAGGTATTTCACAATAACTTCCTCTAAAATATCATTCTTAATCTCTCCTTGTAGTGTAAATACTGATGCAAAGAAAGTGAACATGGTTTATCCTTGGAACAAATGTTTATAACTACAAAATATAACTTTTTGTACTTGTTTCGTATTTTTGTAGTTTTCATTTTAGAACCAAAAGGCAGAATTATACTACCTGCAGTAGATTGCACAATAGTAAAGTGCTCAGGACATGAGTGAAGAATACCATGTATATCTTGAACAGCAGAAGGAATTTGGATAGGCAGAATAAATACAATAACTAAAACCTTGATATTAGTCCCAATACCCTGACCTACTTTTCTGACAAATGGCTTTTCAATGGCTAAATGATTAGGCCTGACATTTGAATGTAAGTCACTTCCAGTAGCACCCCTAAAACGATGCTGGGGTGGTGTTTTACTTACCTAACTGAAGTGCCAACACCACTTTCTGCAACATTCTGGGTTTTCTTGAGGATTTCCCATCAAGCTACTGGCCAAGCATGTTGTTAGCCCAAATAAATAAGTGCATCTTAGTGCTAATAGGATACTGGATTAGTAGCCTAGGAGACTGAAAGCCTCCACTTAGCCATAGCATAAGTAAAGCTCAGTGGGAGTGCAAGTTCTACCATCTGCCTTTCTCATATACTTTAGCCATGATCTGGAGACAACTCTTGTAGGAGTGAGAGGTTAGTTCAGTCTCTGTGCCTACAAGGATGCCAGTGATTTGGAGAGGAGGTGGAGATTGAGGTGATAAAGATGTTTGTTTCTTAACTCTATTGAGACTACACACTTAATTCTTACAGAAACAAAGGTTTTTCAGTATTTTTAGTTGCCTTGAGGATAAGATTATTCAAAATTGGATCAGACTATCAACCTTCATGGTGGAAGCTCTGTATTTATCTGGTTTCAGTCAACTTCATTTAGGTTCTGAAGGTGTTTTGAGATGTGGTCTGTAACTTAAACCCATACTTATTCTGCCTGATAATAAACATACGTTGGTTGTGTTATTAATGGGAGGCTCGGACTGTCTCTTTCTGGGTGGCTGAGGTTCCAGCATCTCATACTGGCAGTTTTGGGGGTTTTTGTTAAGAAAACTTCTCCTAATGCTGGCAAATCTTGCCAGTTCTAACCTTGTCTCTACCTTTATGGGGGAAAGTTTATTGAGAAAGCTGTAGCAAAACCCCTCTATGAATGCGTAGTCTCTGAATTTCCTCAAACTTTTAAGGTTGAATGTGTGTTGACATGTCTGCAGACACTGCTATGAAATGATAAAGCTGCACTTGAATGGCTACATTCTTGTGAGGAGCTACTATTGTTCAATTGCTTTTCTCTCTCAAGAGTTCTCACAAGAGGTTAACCAAGTTAATACATTTAACTGATTTGATAAGCTCCTTGTCTGTGTGCCCAACCTCTTTTAAGGCTTCTAATCTCTTATGCATGCAAACAGACTAATTTTTCGAGGTACATGATGATTGAAATCTAGCCTTTAGTCCTTCATGCCAATAAATGTTAAAATACCTTGTTAATGTGACCCAACATGCTTATCTAAGGAATTTGGGGTTAGATTTAGGTTCTGTTACAGGGATTCATCTATTTCCATGATTAAACGTCAGTAAATGGATTTGTTTCCACTTTCCAATCCACATGTCCTTCTTAGCGTGCACTTCAGGATCCAAATGTAGCAGCTTTCATGGTTGAACCAATTCAAGGTGAAGCAGGTGTGGTTGTCCCTGATGAAGGTTATCTAACAGGAGTGCGAGAGCTCTGCACAAAACACAATGTAAGTAATTCATTTTAGCTAAATAATTTAAAATACATCCCGCCAAAGTTGAGTAATTACCAGAATCGTGGCCTGTGAGGCCCTTGCAAATAATTGATGCATTTAAGTCAAAATTCAATGTTGCGGCCTTGGTGTAGTGTTAAACCATTTGTTTTCCTCCAGTATAAATGAGACTAACTACAGTGCATTTTTCAGATTCTTCATGACAAGCCATTACAGTATTTTGGAGCAGCAGTGGTTAATACTTAGTTCTTTTGTTTCTCAGTAGTGTGTTATCTAATTATTAACTTCTTAAATTTCACAGTGATGGGAATCAAATTTGCGGGCTAGATCTAACATGATGTGTCTGGGTGAAATCAAGTGTGTCATGGCATTAACAGTAGTCAAGATGAAATGGAAGTGTAAAGCATTTGAGTTTGTCCCTTTTTAAAATTAATTCTGTGCCTAGAGAAATATAGCTGCTGTTGAGGAATAATGCTAGCTAGCCAGAAGCTGTGTTCAGCCTCTTGATGCCAGAGGCATATCTCCTAATTCTCCATGCAATGGACAGGTTTCAAATAATGCAACTGACAATGTTAACTGTCACTAGGGCAAGCTACTCATAGCTGCATCCAACCCCAGAGCTGCATTCAGTATAAACATAATGGGCCAGGCTAATCACTGGTGTCACTCTCTCAAATTAGTGGAATTGTCTGTTTATCTCCTCAGTTAATTGAGTCAGTGAGACAACTGCTGCCATTGCAGATCCTGCCATCCAGATAAGATCATGTAGCTAGTACTACTTTAGGTCCCTATAAAGCACTTAATTAACATTAATATCCCACATGCCCCTGTTAGTGTCTTCTGCCTGACAGTGATGGTCTTATGTTCTCCCTATTCAACTATTTTGTACGAAAATCCAAACAGTACATCCTCTTCATAGTGGAGTATTTGCTCCATAATCCCTCTCTTTTTAAAGTGAGGACAAATATAATAGCAGCAATTAGACTTTCCTGCATAATACACAATTATCTCCTTCTTCAGACATAGTCGATGCTTCTCTCTCCTTAGGTTGTCGTCGTCTTCCTCCCCCTCCATGGGCGTTTTCCATGTGGCAACGTGACTATAGGTTGCATCTTAGACTAAAGTAATTTAAGATTGTAGTGTTTGTAATCTATTTTATTACAAGACCAATAGACTTACTACCTAGGGTTGTCAAAAGTGCTCAGCATTAGCCTGCTTGTGCTCCCACTGCAGTCACTGAATTGACTTCAGTGAGAGTAGAGTTAGGCCAATGATGAGGGCTTTTGAAAATATGACCCCTTGTTATACTGCTATAACCCCGGAAGTTCTATGTAAAATAATATGGAATGTGCTAAATGTAGAATAGAATTCTTGTCTGCCCCAAAGAAGTCTTAATGTAAAAATTACCGTATGGTAAGTCGAGCAGTCATTACAGTTTGTGTGTCATGGAAACAATGGGTTTTCAGGAGTTTTATGGAGGAAAAAGAAGGATGCTCAGTGTAGGTTAGTTGGCGGGTATTTCAGGTACTAGGGGTGACTTTGCTATGTTGTATGTTAACTTTCTGAAAGATCAGTATGTCCAAATCTTTATTCGATATCTGAGTAAACTGTCATCCGTTGTTGAATTTTTGTAAAGGTTCTGTTTATTGCTGATGAAATACAGACTGGCTTAGCTAGAACTGGGAAAATGCTGGCTGTTGACCATGAAAATGTGAGACCTGACCTGGTGCTCCTTGGAAAGGCCCTTTCTGGTGGTGTATATCCTGTAAGTAGCAAAACACTGTTTCAGTTTAAACTAACAGCTCATATTGGCGAGACTATATTGTCACAAATTAAATGTAAAATTGATCTGATGTGTGGCATTCTTGGGGAAGGTGATATATGTACATATAGGAATAACTGCTTCCAGAATTGTGAGGTACTCTGACCCAGATACCCAAACTTGCTAGAAATACAGGTGAAATTCATGAAATACACAATTTGTTAGTTGCTTGTCCAACTGTTAGTATACTAAGAACTATATATTAATGATTGGACCAATGGTATGCCTGCCAAAAGAGCAGGACCCTTTGTTATCAACTTCCAAGCCAACAACTGAGACTTTGTTTTTTGGAGGTTTCACTTCAAATTAGTATAAATGGTATGAACTATTCCAGTTCTTATGATGGTGATTTAACATATTGTGGTTCTGACATACTGCAGTACTTTGAATGTCACTTGTGTCTCGTTGAATGTTATCCTAACGAGCGGGAACAACTGTAACTATCAAATGTTAAGGGCAGGATTCCTCTCTGTGTCAAGTATCAGAGGGGTAGCTGTGTTAGTCTGGATCTTTAAAAGCAGCAAAGAGTCTTGTGGCACCTTATAGACTAACAGACATTTTGGAGCATGAGCTTTTGTGAGTGAATACATGATGCATCCAACGAAGTGGGTATTCACCCACGAAAGCTCATGCTCCAAAACGTCTGTTAGTCTATAAGGTGCCACAGGGCTCTTTGCTGCTCTCTGTGCCAGAGTACCGATCATTCTATGCTCCAGTTCTCAGAGAGCTATTTCATTGCTGTTTCTGTGCTGAGCTGGATTAACTTTGAAAGCTGAAGAAAATTCTCATGCACACATTAAAATGGCTTCTGTTAAAGATTTGTTTCTGAGTGAGCATTAATCTTCATCTTTTTTCAGTTGTCCAGAATGCTCATGTGAACTGGCTTAAATGGCTCTAATGTAATGAAATTCCTGCTGAGTAGGAAAGCTACAACCAGTAATTGAGCATTACTGCTGACTGGAGCTGTATCTGAGCTGTTAATCAAAATATTGAATATTAAAATCCCCTCAAAATGCTAAACAATGTAAAATGCTTCTCATATCTACTAAGACAGTATACAGTACCTATGTAGTTAAGTGGTTTATATTTAGGCTTGGAAGAACTTGTTTTCTATTTTTTTTTTTATAATTTCAGTGTTTATTTAAGCTTTTTTCAGTTTTTTATCTTTTTATTTTTAAATTTTCAAAGTTGCAGGGAATTATGGGAGGATCAGACAATGGGGGAATTAGACAATTATTTAATTACAGTTGACATTGATTCATAAAGTTAAAGCTTTATAACTATTAAAACACAAATTGCCAGCATTATGTCGAAATATACAAAGTAAATATCCCTAAATTAAACTCTTGTTCTCAAGCTGAGTTCTTCTTTCTTTGCCTATCTGTATATTTCTGTTGTCACTGAAAATACTGTTTCATCAGTTTGTGTATGCATGGTGAAATCAATGTTTACTAACATTTAGTGATATAAATCTAATCCTTCCAAACTTAGTTATATTGTGCCATATGACTGCTAGACAGCCTTTCCTTCTATATAGATCTGTGGATGTGGAATCTATGCAGGAATGTGGATGTTTGTAACAAACTATGCAGACTGAAAACTACCAATTTCTAGGTACTGAAGAAAGTCTGGTCTAAGCGTAAAGTTATTTTGATCATTACATATATGCATGTGAATTGGTGGACCTTCCCAATTTTTAGGTATCAGCAGTACTGTGTGATGATGAAATTATGCTGACCATTAAGCCAGGTGAACATGGATCTACATATGGAGGAAATCCATTAGCCTGCCGTGTGGCTATATCAGCACTTGAGGTATGTAAGTTCTAGCTAAGATTTTGACATTCCAGGGACAATATTACATTTGTTTTGGTTGCTTATGTTTAAATGACACACTTTAGCAAAAGTTGATGTGTATAAACAATAGAGAATAATGACTTCAGAATTTTACTAAATAAATGACATTTCTAGTGGTGCTGTCCGTCAGAATTTTGTGTTTCGATAGGAGTGGAAAACTGATGGTAGCTTCTATAATTTGTATATATTGACTGTTACAAAACACATTCTGAAATAACAGTTAGAAATGTATTCTCTACTTTCTATTAATTTTACTGTTTTAAACTTCTTAAATAGTCCAGTATAAAAAAGTTGGAGATAACACTTTACATATCAGCTTTGTCTAGTGGAAGACCAAATATTTCAATGGTATTATAGGGAGTTGTTAAAATAACAACATTCTCCTATGCCATTTTTAATAAAAAAGCTTTTAAATTTTGTCATTTTATTATAGTGTGTAGAAGGATGTTAGTCTGTCATAATTCATTTACTCAAACATCTGTGGTGTCAGAGTTCAAAACAGATGCTGTTACAATATCATGTCAAGGAATCCATGCTTTAATAATTATTTAATATAAGTTTTCCAGTAAATCATAAAGCTTTTTTTTTTTTTTTAAAGTATTGTCCAGTATATAGATTCAGGCAAATTCTTGGATTAATAGATTGTGTCTTTGAAGAGTGTCCACCTGCTTGCGTGTGGTTTAAAAAAAACACGTAAAAGTAACAAGCAAAAGAAGGCAGAGTTCAGATTAAAAATTCAGAGCAATTCAGAGCTTGTCAACGTGAAGTATTAAGGACCCCTATGTACAAGTAATCATCTTGGATGGTCAACCTCCACCATGATTTTTCTAGCAGATACCATTGTTTCTACCCCAACACTAAGTGCTGTACTGGGTAATATATTTCATGTCTGTACATACCAGTATGGTGTAGTCCACCTTAGCAGAGAGACTGAAACAACCAAAAAGCCCTTCAGTTATCTTCAGCTTCACTTCTCTTTAGGTGATTGAAGAAGAAAGCTTAAGTGAAAATGCAGAAGCAATGGGCAGCCTATTAAGGAGTGAGCTCATGAAGACTCCATCAGACATTGTGACCTGTGTAAGAGGAAAAGGATTACTAAATGCTATTGTTATCCGTGAAACTAAAGGTAAGAAAACTCTCAACCAGCTGCAAAGCTGAAGTGAGTGACAGGTTTTTAACTTGACTTGCAGATATTGCGTGAAATGAAGGATGAGTTAATTACATCACCTTGGGTTTCAAATCATGGCTAACTCATCTTACTCTCCAGTGGCAGTGTGTCCAAACAACTGCGTGTTTCTGACGAGATACTTTTCCTTTCTAGTGTGTCTAATTTCAAGCAGAAAAAGCTGGTTAGTTGTTACATCAACCTTTGTAAATTCCCACAGATATGACAAATGCTAAACTATCAAACCAGTGCTGGCAACAGACATCACGCATTTTCATCACTGTCAATAAACACCCGCCCAGCTAATTGCCCAACAAAGCTGGATGGAACAGATGGAGATGTCTTTTGCACTATGCCCTGAAAGTTTCCATCCCAGCCACACAAAGAGAGGGAATAGCTTCTAGAGTTGAAGGCACACTATTAGCACGCATTGCTGCTGTACTCCCAGGTTGTCAGTCCTGGAATAAAGAGGTAAAGTGTCACAGATGAGTACAATGAGGTATTGGGAGGGGAAGAGATGACCCCTGAGAACATCAGTTTCCAGGGACTAACACCTTGAGTTGCACCTGAAAGTGCAGTATACAGAGTAGTGCTGTCATATACTCTCATTCATTTTTTCTGCTGGTTCTGGTCCTCTTGCTTTCTGTGGTAAAGTGCTGCAGAGAAATGCTGGAGTTACCTTGGTAGTTTTAAGACATTATGCACTGATTTAGGTATATCATATGCACCTTATTTGTATCCTCTGTTAAGCCTTCCTCCTCTCTCTTTCTTTCTTCACTTGGTTTATAGGAGCATCTGGGCTCCTAAAAATTACAGTGATTGGGAAGGAGGGAAGGGTCTAGATGGACAGTAATTTCATCAGAGCAAGGGATGTGTGTTCTGTGGAGGACAGAACTTTTGGATGCGCCATCCCTGTCTGTTTTATATCTAGCTACTGTAGTCCAGAATAAATTGTATCTGATTTCTGTGTCAAGTTCTCAGCAGCAGAATAGCAGAAAACCTGTGCTGGAGACAAAATATGGATAGCCACGCACACATGCGACAGTGGCATAACATTTACCTGGGAAGTAGCTCATAAATGGATTGGCCACCTAAGATAAAGAACACTGCATATGTAATCTAATTACTGCCAGACAGCAAAGATGCTGCAATATGGTACCGCACACTACAGATTAACATGGTGACACTTAATATTCTGTAGCATAATTTTTTTTTTTTTTTTTTTTTTTTTGCTTTAGACTATGATGCCTGGAAAGTGTGTCTGCGGCTTCGTGATAATGGACTTCTCGCCAAACCGACTCATGGTGACATCATCAGGCTGGCACCTCCGCTTGTGATCAAGGAGGATGAAATCAGAGAGTGCATTGAAATCATTCATAAAACCATTCTGTCTTTCTGAAGACATGTTGTTTCAGCACATCATCTTGGGTCAACTAGCAGATGCAGTTGAAAGATGTGCTATAAAGACCCCACTCTCAAAGCAAACATCCACTCCTGTATGTTTTAAAGGACTTATACTTCTAAGACTTAGTTATGTTTAGGTACTTAAATTATAATGGATTAGAAGAATGTAAATCATGACTCTGAAGTTTCCAATCTGTTGTGACTATTTGCAAATGAAAAAGTGAAGCTATTCAACCAATAATGTACTGTATGCTTTAAGTTAAATGTCTTGGGAGGAGCCTGTATGCAGATATCTGTTAAATTGCTAAAGGTCTCAGCCAAAGTTGAATGTGTAATTTACACATATTTTAATAATAAACATTACCCTTTCGTATAACTGCACAAAGGTTTGTATTTGGCATTTTATCTCACTTGGTCTGTACATGTAGGGCTGAATCTCTTGCTGTGGACGCTACTGGTTGTCATGCCAAGAAATCCTGGCTCCCATCCTCAAAGCATCAAGAATGAAACAATGTTTTTGTTCTTCTTTTGCAATTATAAAAAGGCATCTAACGGTAAAGGTTTGATAAACTGGATGTTCTACTGATAAATGTGTCACAGACCAGCTTATACTCTGTATGTAAAATCTCTTGAATGTATGACAATAATAGTAATTGTTTTCAAGAATGTGATCAGTGTTCTATTTTGCAGATTGTGAAACTAATCATTGTACAGATCTTGGTTTGCCATTCTAAAACTGTTGTCCTTCTATAATTTGATGTTTATTTACATTACAGTAAATACATCTTGTATTAAGAAATGTCCATGTTCAATTAAAACTGTCAATGCATTAAAAAAGGATTAGCCTAACTTGAACCTGACAAGAGCTTTTCTTCGTAGCTATGGCCAAGTGGCTCCTTCGTATTAATGAACATCCCATCTGTTTGCAGCCACCTTAACATTGGAGGTTTCTGCTTTATTTTCCTTCAGGACTAGTGCTTTTAACCCTTCATGCCTTTTGGAAATTGCTGAGTATAGTACTAAACAGGTACATGCGATGGTCACTGCTAATCTTTCACTAGAATATTCCTTCGAGTGCTTGTTCATGTCAATTCTGAGCTACGTGCACGACAGCTGGAAGATTTTTCCCCTAGCAGTATCTGTAGGTGACCCCTGGAGTTGCGCCTCCATGGCACCCAATATAGGGCCCTGCCGAACCAATCCCCCTCAGTTCCTTCTTACTGCCGATGATGGCTAGCTGGAACTTTCCTCGCTCTTGCTTTTGCAAGTGCATTTAGCAATGTCCCACTATCAGCTGTATACAGTTATATTATTAATTAGTAGTATTAGTAGTTTCTCTAAGTTTCTGTTACGGAGGTTCTCCCCCTCCGTTTTGTTCTCTAACATCATGGCATGCCTGGTTGCCAGGGTTCAAATCGTGTGACGTCTGCGGGAAATTGATGCCGAAGAGTGACCCACACACTTCTTGTTCGAAGTGCCTTAGTGAGAGTCACCAAAAAGACACATGTCGCATTTGCAACGGGGTTCAGCTGAGGACCTTTAAGGATCGCAAGTAGAGACTCTGAATTCTCCTCATGGAGGCAGCCCTCCATCCGCAGTCTGACCCACGTTGGTGGAGCCTGTGCTGAGCGCTGCCTCTTCCGCGCGCAGCGCACCAGCACCAAGAAAGGAGGCTAAGGACTCCCGGCACCGACATGGCAATGAACATAAGACTTCTGGCAGACAGGCATCATTCATCCCTGATGCTCGCCTCTATGCCACTTAGACTGGATTACCTTCTCCATCTCAAGCAGGAGGGGCTGTCCATGTTGTCAATAAGGATTCACTTGGCCACCATCTCCGCCTTCCATCCAGGTGCAGAGTGCAGTCTTCGCCAACCCCTATGGTCAGCTGTTTTCTCAAAGGTTTTGACAGGCTATGCCCACAAGTCAGACAGACGGTCCCAGCTTGGGACCTCAGCCTGGTCCTTTCCAGACTGATGGGTCCGCCTTTTGAACCAGTGGAGACATACTCCCTGCTCTAGCTCTTGTACAAGGTGGCATTTCTGGTGGGAATAACCTCAGCCAGGAGGGTGTTTGAGCTCAAGGCCCTAACATCAAGCCTCCTTACACTGTGTTCTATAAGGACAAGGTTCAGCTCAGGCCTTACCCAGCTTTCCTCCTAAAGATTATCTCCCAATTTCACATCAGCCATGGTATCTTCCTCCCAGTGTTCTATTCTAAGCTGCACTCGAACGGTAGAGAGCAGAGGCTTTACTTGCTGGTTGTCCGCAGAGTGTTAGCCTTCTTCATGAGAGAACAAAGCGATTCCAAAAGTCCATCCAACTATTTGTGGCTGTGGCAGACAGAATGAAAGGTCTTCCAGTCTCTTCTCAATGGGTTTTATCATGGATCACGTCCTGCCCCTCTGATCACTGCATTCCTGGCGGTTCTTATCCAGTAAATATGCAGAGCAGCGACATGGTCTTCGATACCCACTTTCACCATACATTATGCAATCACCCAGCAGGTCAGAGATGATTGGGCCTTTGATAGAGTGGTCCTCCAATCAGTGGACAACTCCGACCCTGCATACGGAACTTAGGCTTGTGAGTCACCTGATTGGAATTCACATGAACAAGCACTCGAAGAAGAAAAAACAGTTACTCACCTTCTCGTAACTGTTCTTCGAGATGTGGTGTTCATATCCATTCCAGTACCCTCCTTCCTACTCCTCTGTACCTGGCAAGAAGGAACTGAGGGGGGTGGGGGACTGGGTCAGCAGGGCCCTATATTTGGTGCCATAAAGACGTGACTCCAAGGGTGCCCTAACTGACCCTATAGATACTGCTGGAGGGAAAAGTCTTCCGGCTGTCGTGCACACGGTGTGCACGCACCTGATTGGAATGCACATAAAACAATACATATCAAAGAACAACAGTTACGAGAAGGCGAGTAATCGTTTTTTCTTGGACCATGTAATGCAGTTCCAGCTGATGTAGGCCAGTGGTTAGTCAATGCCATGCATCTCACTCTTTTTAAAAATTCCTTTCTCAGTTTGCCCAGTGCAAATACTTCCTACTAACTGTAGTCAAAAGTTTTATGAACTAAGACTACTAAATAGTAGCAGAGCGTATAAAAATGGTGTACATGGATCTTGCAAAGGCAACATTAAGTTGGTGAAAACAACAAGGAGTCCTTGTGGCACCTTAGAGACTAACAAATTTATTTGGGCATAAGCTTTTGTGGGCTAAAACCCACTTCATCAGATGCAAGTTGGTGGTTATTTATGGAAGTGAGCAGGACTAGAGAACCTTAGGCTGACTCACAATGTACATTTTTTTTAGGATAAAGGGATGGGATGAATATCAGCTGTAGATGAGTGAGAATGAGGGTGAAGTCTTCCTTATAAGGTGAATATGTATTTGAGAGAGACAGAGAATGGTGATTGTTGGGTTTGGAGATAAGGGACAAAATGCTGGAAGGTGTGGCTTGATGTCAGTAGCACTTAGAGAGTAGCAAGATTGCCAGGTAATATAACCAGAGCTAATGGTGTAACAGAAAGAAAGTGGTATATAATTCATAACTGACTAAGTCCCTTCAAAAAGTAAGCCGTGTGGCATCATGGAGAGTAGGTGGTAACAGGATCTTGGATTCCTATATATCTTTTAATGTTTTACAGTGACTTGTGTGTTTGTTGGTGTCAGATGTTATTTTTATTAAAATTAAGCCTTTTTATCTCAAGTCTGAGCCTAGCACAGAAGTTTGCCTTCTCCATGCATCATATTCAGTTAGTAATAATAGCAGGTCTAAGATCCTTAAACGAAAGGCGGTATGTGTTATATTTGTTACTAAGCTAGTGCTATAAACATACTTGACAGGACATCCATACAACTTTGGGAACAAGGAAAGCAAACTAACCCCATCTTAGTTCCTTTTATTTAAAAGGGTGGAGCTGGTCAAGATGTTGGAGAGAGGATACATTCCATTTATCATCAATAAAAGACTGGGGAGGGAGCTCCAGCAAGATAGTAGCAATAGCTGGGATGACACTAGGAAATTCAAAATTCCTTTCCCCACTCCCTGACTGCTTAAAGGGGTAAAGTCAGAATACCTTTATATTCCCATCCTCTCTCTCTCTCTGTGTGTGTGTGTGTGCATGTACATAGAGTCTGATTTTTTCCTTTGGTAAAATTGTTGTCTCTCTGCTTCTCTTGTTCCTCCTTTAATAGGCATAGCTGTAGTCTCTGCAGTTTATGGATATAAATAAATAATAATGGATATTCTTGTTTTTAAAAAAGCAAGCCAAATGAAAACCCCTCCTGTTTCATTTTCCAGAATTTTAGTTAGGTTTAGAAATTTTATTCCAGGTGGTTCTTATATAAAAAAGTAGAATATCAGGGTTGGAAGGGACCTCAGGAGCTCATCTAGTCCAATTTGCTGCTCAAAGCAGGACAAATCCCCAGGTGTGGGTGGTGGTTTTTTTGTTTTTGTTTTGTTAAATACCCCAGTTCCCTAAATGGCCTCCTCAAGGATTGAACTCAAGCCTGGGTTTAGCAGACCAATATTCAAGCCACTGAGCTATCTCTCCCCCCAAGTAGTGGCTAACTAACCTCATTCTTTACCTCTTCCTTCCATAAATTCAATGTCTGAGCATTTATGCTCCCTTGACATATTCCTGAAGCATACTAAGCCTATGTCATAGGCCACTCTGCCGCACAATATCCTGAACGTGTTAGAAGTGTCTACGGTGGAACAAACCCTCTTATTTGTATTTCAACAGCAAAGTTACTGGCTTTGATTTTTTATTTCAGTTAAAGAGAAAAACACATTCTCAGTTGGCTTTCTTTCTCCACTTCATTTTGCAGTAGCTACTGCTTTATTCCCTGTCTCTTTCAATTTTCAGCCAGCAGATGGAGCCAAAAGCTCGGCTTTGTGCTGAGAGCTAAGTCATGAGTGTAGAGTTAGTGGCACTTGTTCCTGTTTCATGCTTGCTTTTGATCTTTGATAGAGCAGGGAAAAGCCACACAAACACCACTGCATCTCTGCCTGCTATGCAGGCAGTGTGACTTAGGGTATGGTGAGGTAGTCAAGCTTTGTATGGGTGGAGCTATGAAAAGGAGACTAATTTAGCTACATGCAAATTACCACTGTTTTACAAATTAGGTCATTTTAAAAGTATACTCTAAAAAGGGCAAAGAAAATTACTTCTATGAGTTCTTAAAGTTAACTCATAAGGGCATTCTTATCGCATCCTAACTTTATAGGTATGGGAAATTTTTTTTAAAAAAAATCCATAAAATGAATCAATCAATGTCTCCAGCAAGACGGAATGATTCACCAGAGTGTTTTTCCCTCCGTAAAGGATTCCTATCCCCTATTACTAAAAAATACCATGTGCTTCATACCTGTCAACATGTGAAGGCTATAACTAGGGAAATCACAGAAGAAAAGTAGGGCCTGGTTGTCGGTGGGTGAGATCAAATCTGGGACCTGTGGAGCATAGTGCTTGAGCTAAAAGCTATATTGTGCTTAGCTAAATCTGTAGAACAGCCTCATTAATCTCTCTAAGCCCACGTCCAGACTAACCCGCGGCATCGGCGGGTTAAAATCGATTGCTCGAGGATCGATATATTGCGTCTAGTCTGGACGCGATGTATCGATCCCCGAGCGCGCTTACATCGATTCCGGAACTCCATCAACCCGAACGGAGTTCCAGAATCGACATGGAGAGCCGCGGACATCGATGCCGCGCCGTCTGGATGGGTGAGTACCTCGATTTTAGAAATTCGACTTCAGCTACATTATTCACGTAGCTGAAGTTGCATATCTAAAATCGATTTTAATACCCTAGTCTGGACGTGGCCTATGTGGTCTCGGTGCCACTAGGTGGGACAGAACACCACATCCAGGAGGTGTGTGAGTTACACTGCACCTTTTAATAACCTGGAAATACAGGGACTGAGGGACCTTTTTGTAAGACAAAGAGGGCAAAATTATAAATATTTTACTCCAAAGAGTGGGACTGGCATTCCTAAATCGGGATAGTTATCTTGTGGGGCTGTAATCTGTCTGTTTATTACAGAGTTTATGTGTGACTGTCCAGTCCAGGGTGATCTACTGGAAAATATTTTTCACTATGTAAAAAAGGATGTTTTACACAATGTACGCTCATCCTAAGGCAGGGAATGCAGAGGAGGAGCTAGTGATACCAGTAATGTTCTGCAGTTAAAGAATCGTAGTCATAAGTCACTTGTGTTTTAACAGAAACGTGGCAAAACTACTGAAGCATTACTATGCACCTGGGCGTCTCAGCATCTGTGCCAGATGCCAGACAGTAATTGCTTTTATTATTTTCTTTCCTCTACTGCAAAGCACCGTGGGAGCTGGACAGCTATAAAGCCCTACTCAAAAGGGAGCATAGACACTGAGCTAGATGGGGTCAAGGAAGGATTGCTTGAGATTGGGTTGCTTCTTGAAAATACTCCTTTGTTTTTCTTCCAAATACTTGTAAACAAGTTTTTTATTTCATACTTTAGTCAGCTGGGGTTTTCATCTAATAGCCTATCATGCTGACAATAACATAGACCAGATAATACTGGCCTGTAGTGAATTCTGTTGATGTGTATGGAAAATCACTCTTGTTGTTCCCCTTCCCTAACCTTTTGTCTGTCTTTACGTGCACAAGGTGAAGGTTCACACTGAGGGTACTTTGGGACAGGGACTCTGCTGGCTGGAAAATGCCCATCACATTTGTGCTACTATTGCAAATAAGACTGCTGCTTACTCCTATTCACCTTGCTCAAACAAGGAGTCCCGTTAATTTCTGAAGGTTTAGGCTACTTAACACTCCTCAAGAATATGAACCCTACAGATAACACAATAGTGTAATTTAACCATGTTCAAACATTCACCTCTTTTCTAGTATCCTACAAATCATAGGGACTATGCTAAAGTTAACTCATTTATTCAAAATGTATAAAGATCCTAAATGAAAGATGTAAAGAAAATTGCAAATAAAATTTAGCATGGAATAATTCAGAGTAAAAGGATGTATGTAAAATTAATGTTTTTCTAACATACATCACTGCTGCTAGGGGTGGGGACTATAAATATGTAAGATGGAAAACACTTTAGGATATTTAGTCCATCCATCTGTCATATTTCTCCAGAGTGGGCACTGAGACTGGACTTGCTTGGATGTGGAGAGAAACAGGAATTGGCCCCACAGTACTAACAGTGATTAGCATTCTGTACAGTAGATAGAAATAATCTCTGGAGGAAACAAGAACCTAAATAGCCTATCCAACCTGGGCAGGATCAGACAGTGCAATATTATCTTCATTTTCCATAACATACCCCAGTAATATTGTATCCCGTAGTTGGTCAGTATAAACAGCAACGGTTAGTCTTGCAGCATTATAGGAGAGACCAGCCTCAATGAAGATACTGCAAAGTTTGCTTCATATTTGTAAAGTGATTTGAGATCTTAGCATGAGATACACTTCCATAGAGCTTTACACTATTAATAAGTAGATTTATGGTAACCTTTGTTAAATTGTATCCCACTGGTTGGGGATATTATTTCTTTGCTTTACTCAATGGGCCACAGGTAGCAGGGTCTGTTTTCTAGCATTCCCTCCAATTTTTTTCTTTTGTCTTGTACCCAAGGAGCAATCAGAGAGTAGCTGGTTTGCACAGATATTAAATATGAATTACTTGATATTTCAAAAGCTTTTGTTTTTTTAAAAACGTGATGACTATCACAGTTTCCCCCCAAAGGGCATTCTTTTCCACACTGATGGAAGCATAATATCTGAGGGAAGCATAAAGACGTCAGCTATTATCCTAAGCTCTCACCAGGCACAAATTTTGTCAAGAGATCACGTCATAAAACTTACCCAATCTGATTATAACTGAGCATCCTTCCTTTGTACACAGTCTTAAGCAACAATGATAAAATATGTTCCGCAGGGATCCCATGTATTCTGACATCCCACACGGATGTAGGATGAGGATTTTGTATTTATTTGTATATTCATGTGAAGTGTTATCTAGATGCAGAAGCCCTCAACTTTACATGTTGCTTGTCAAATGTGACACACAATGTCATAAACAAAGCTAAACATCGGGCAGAAAATCAGGGGCCTTATTGTGTTACAAATGGATACATTCATAAGTATTATGATGGAAGTTGAGTGAACCTCATTGGCTGGTGTGATACATGCCCTTCACTTGGAATAAGTGTAAGAGCAGTTAACCTTTTTTGGAATAAAACAGCTAATGCAATATAGGAGCCACTTCCCAAAACACAGGGCAGGTCTCATGCAAGACTGGTCAGAAACTGAGCTATATGTGCAGAGTGGTTTTGCTTGATGGAGATGTATCCAGGGCTTTGGACCACAGCGCGGGGCTGGAGCACGGAGCAGCTCCGGAGCAGTGGAGCTTCAGGCTTTTGCCTGGAGCTGGAGCGGAGCCGGAGCACAGCTCCAAAGCCCTGGATGTATCTGTTAGTAGAAGCAGGCAGAGACATGCATCCCAAACCCAAGCAGACAGCAATATAAAACACTGGTAACTTTGCTCTGAGAGAGAGAGAAAACAGCTTTTTAGGCAGTGTGATAGTTGGCTTAGAACTATGAGCAAAGAAATGGTTTCTTGCTATTTGATTCCTGCTGTGTTCAGAGCAACAGAATTTTATGAACATTCTTTGTAAATAAATGGGATTGAATCAACCAAATACCTGACATCAATTTCTCCTCCTAACAGAAAGAACCTGCAAGGTATTGACTCGCTGCTTAGGGCAAAAGGAGTAGCTATATGTTATACTTAAACATTAACTTCCATTCAAAGAGCCCAAAGCACTTGCAAATATTAATGATTTTTAGCCTTCCATGTGAGATTGGGAAGTATTAATTATTCCCATTTTACAGCTTGGGAATTGAGGCATAGGGAAATTAAATGACTTGCTGAAGGTTACACACAAAGTCTGTGTCAGAGACAGGAAGGGAACCTAGATCTCCTGCCTCCTCTGCCTTAAACAAGAGGAAGGCTGGGCTTGTGGCTTCTGGTCTGACTTCTGAGATTTGGGCTCAAAACCTAGCTCTCATGCAAGCTTTCTATCTAACTTTTGGCAAGAGGTTTAGTCTCTCTCTGGCTCAGTGTCCCATCCGTAAACTGGGGCTAACGATACTTCCTTTCTCCCTGCCATCTAATTAGATTGGAAGCTCTTTGGGGCAGGAACTGTCTCGTACTATGGATATGTTCAGTGCCTGGCACAATGAGGACTCAATCTCATTTCGGGCCTCTAATAGAAATAATCATCATGTAAACAGTGCCAGCGTGAATAGGTTTAAAATATGTTTTTATTGCCATGGTATTAAAACATAGTCTTCAAATGAGGATAGTCAGAAAAAATAAAGGACCAATTAAACAGTACTGTGGACAGATGCTTCTCCATTGCCTTCAATAGCATTGTGTCCTGCCACAGCAGGGCTGACTTCGTCCCAGAGGGAGGTCAAATCTGAGCATGAACCAGAGCTATATAACTAGGTGATTTTGTATTGTCTGAACTGTTTGCAGTAAATGTCACACACTCTGAAGAGAGGCAGAGGAATGAGGTCTTGCTGATACATTTGCTGATCTCTTATACTCACGTCTGCAGGGAACAGCTCCTTCCTATCAAGGTTAGTCACTTTTAGGCACTGTGAGAAATTGACTGATATTTGCATGCTAGCTGGACTGTGAACAAAGCAAAGGTTTGAGCTCCTTGCTCTGAAGTTAACCTTCAAAAGCACAGAAATAAAAACAAGATTAAAACCATCCCAGGCAGGCATTCCTGTGCAGTCATTCAATTTCCAGGGATGATATCTGCCGTATGAAAGAGATTAGACAAGTGGTGGGCAACCTGCAGGCCACGTGTGGCCCATCAGGGTAATCTGATTGTGGGCCATGAGACATTTTGTTGAAGTTGACTGTCCACAGGCACAGCCCCCGCCGCCCGCCCCCAGCTCCCAGTGGCTGTGGTTTGCCATTCCTAGCCAATGGGAGCTGCTGAGGGTCGTGCCTGCAGACAGCAATAAGATTACTTTGATGGGCTACATGCTTGCCCATCAGTGCATTCGACTGATGCAGATAGTGGCCTTCCCAAGTACCAGTGCTTCTTGCTAGAGAAGAAAATAATGCAAAAATGTCATTCTAAAAGCACTGTCCTGCATGCCCTTCTATGAAGATGAACTGAAACGATTTTATTAGTGTGATTACTAAATGTCTCCTTCCAAGATGATTATTGCCAGTAATAATTCCTTTCCTACATCTGCAGGCATGAATCATATTGATGCATAGCCATTTGTTAAGTGTGCCAAACACTTTTAATTTCTTAGGAATTGCCTCTGTTGCATAGGCAGGATGCATTTTGTTTGCTTTTTGTTCATCAGATGGTTTGTCAGCACAGGCTCTCTCTTTTTTTCTCAATAGTGGATACTCTTCTGTGTTGGCAGGTTAGCCATTGCCTACCCAGTTTTGAATAGATGCATTCCAGTTTTTCTTCATGGGTGTAAATCAGCTCATAGACTTTAAGGTCAGAAGGGACCATTAGGATCATCTAGTCTGACCTCCTGCACAAAGCAGGCCACAGAATCTCAACCACCCACTCCTGTAACAAACCCCTAACCTATGTCTGAGTTATTGAAGTCCTCAAATTGTGGTTTGAAGACCTCAAGCTGCAGAGACTCCTCCAGCAAGTGACTGGTGCCCCATGCTGCAGAGGAAGGTGAAAAACCTCCAGAGCCTCTGCAAATCTTCCCTGGGGGAAAATTCCTTCCTGACCCCAGATATGGCGATCAGCTAAACCCTGAGCATGTGGGCAAGACTCACCAGCCAGCACGCAGGAAAGAATTCTCTGTAGTAACTCAAATCCCACCACATCTAACATCCCATCACAGACCACTGGGCATACTTACCTGCTGATAATCAAAGATCAATTGCCAAATTAATTGCCAAAATTAGGCTATTCCATCATACCATCTCCTCCATAAACTTATCAAGCTTAGTCTTAACGTTCCTTTCTGTATCAGTTTCATCTGCCCACTTCCCGATAGCACCAGCATCCACAGTGTCTAATTGTACTTGCTGGGTTAGTGATTTTAGTGTGAACGTCTGTCCTGAAAAACTATAAGGGGGTCTAGCTGGTGATAGATGACACATCTAGCAGATCTGCTGGTGCATGGACAAATTTCAATGTACAAGCCGCAACCCTGACTCCAGTCCATCTTGTTTTTACATTCAGATACCTTACTAAGGATCCTATTCTCTGCCAGTCACTGTCATGAGTGGTTGCATAGCAGTCCCTATCAGGGAGGAAGGTGACAAATATTATGGTGGTACCATATTTTGAGCCCAAGAATGAGCCTTGGTCTGCCAGCACCACCATATTGCATTCTTTGCTTGTCTGCAGAGAGTTCAGTGTTGTGAAGAGGTAGGAGCACAGGGACTAGCAAAGGGTGGGAAAAGAGTACAACTGTCAGTACAGATGCTCTCTGCAGACTACACTGTACCAGGGAAAGGGAGGGAGATGGCATAGGGTGAGGAATGGAACTGGGACTAGGACTGGGGGGATGCGGGTAGAGATTGGAGGAAAAAATCCTCAAGTGTGAGTCATGGAAAATATCAAATTTCTTAAGAACCACTCAAATTGATGTTAATTCATGGTCTAAACGTCTGACCCTTCATGGGGGTGGAGAGTCAGTGTGGGATTGTGGGATGGTGTGGGATGCTCTACAACATCTGCATCTTGTTCCAAGAGCAAGCCCTTACTGAAGTACTAGGAGCCCAGAGGCAAATTAGACAAACGTTTTTTATTAGGGACTAAATTAAACTGATTTTAATTCAGGGTACATGAGTTTGAGCAGGAACGTTTTGGCTTCATCCAGTATACTGTAGACTTTTGAGTGGTAATGGGCCAAATCAATAGCAATAATAATAATAATAATAAAAAGATTCTGGCATTCAAATTCTGCAGTCTCAGAATTGTGGCATTGGCTAGGCCCTGTCTCCCCCACAATAAGAAACCTCGTGCTGATGATAGGGCCAAACTTTACCTTCAGTTTCACCAGGCAACCCCAGTGAAATTATTTCATGATGGATACAGGTGTCACTGAGGTCAGGATTTGGCCCCAGTGTTGAAATCCCATTGAGGAATGGAGGTATAAAATGTCCAGCTTTGCCAATACATCATGTTATTTACATGCATTTGAGGATCCCGGCCTAAAGAAAATGAAGCAGCCTAAAGCCTGACTATATTCTGGGACAGACCTACCACCTTCCTCACTAAAACGCAAACAATAAACCACACAGGAAAAAACTCTGGAATTCTCTGTGTGATTAAGGAACATGTGAATATGCAAATAGACAAATGCTTCATCCAGGATCAGAGGCACATATTAATGGCTCAATTAATCCATCCCTGCTGGGCTGTCTTGTCATACACTTACTCCAGAGATGATCCAATCTCTCATATATCCCTTCATATCTCTCTGATAACATCTAATTAGGGCCTGAGCCAAAGTCGTTAGACCTATTCACAAGTCAAAGTAAACACATGCTTAAGTGCTTTGCTGGCATGGAAGCAGAATGTTCGGCACCTTGCAGGATCAAGCCCCTTAATACACAAGGAATGCCACTGATTTCTCGAGGCTCCATGCTTTGGAGGCTGGGTGCAAATCTGCAAAAACTTGGCTGAATGCTTTTGCCTTCAGTGCTTCTAGTAGATTGGAAGCCATAGGGCCAGCCAGGTCAGTTAGAATAAGGGCAGGTTCAGTGAAGTCTTTCAAAAGATAACACCTTGAACAAATCAAAAACAAAGCAAAAACACCCTGTTGACTAGACTGTTAGCCCTTCAGGGCAGGGATTATCTCTGTCCTGTTTGTATACAGCACTTAGTGCAATGGGGTCCTGATCGCAATAAGGGCCTTTGAATGCCACTATCATATAAGTATTCAATAAGAATAACAGGGAAGGGCGGCGATGCTCACGGAACAGAAGAGCTTCAAAACTTCACAAGCCATCACTACAAAAGTTTTTTTCCCTCCTGCTGATAATTTCTCATCTTAATTAATTAGCCTTTTAGAGTTGATATGGCTACTTCCACCTGTTCATGTTTTGTATGTATATATATCTCCTTACTGTATGTTCCAGTCTATGCATCTGAAGAAGTGAGCTGTAGCCCACGAAAGCTTATGCTCAAATAAATGTGTTAGTCTCTAAGGTGCCACAAGTACTCCTGTTCTTTTGGAGGAAGTAAGTTGGGTTTTGAAAATAAGGAAAAAGGAACTTGGATTTAAGCTTGCTGGAAGTTCACCCCAATAAACATTGAATTGTTTCCACCTTTGGACTTCGGGTATTGTTGCTCTCTGTTCATGCGAGAAGGACCAGGGAAGTAGGAGAGTGAAGGAATAAGCCCCCTAACACTAGGCTGACATAAGTGGCCATCCTCTTTATAGTATTTGGACTGGAGATAATTTGTATTAGAAATTCTCTCTCTTTGCTTTTCACTTTCCATTGGATTTTTTCCCCTTTCTGCCCCATCTCCGCTCCTACTTTGCAGTCTCTCCTAAGCACAATGTGAATCGAATAACATCCAAGTTACGGTCCAGCTTTTGACCCCACAGTTTTGAGTGAGTTTGTTATTAAGCAAAATAAAATTTCCAATCCTGACTCCTAGAAGTCATACATCGTTTTCTTACACTGTCCTCTACAGAGGCATGGGCTGAGGCGTTGGGGTGTATTGAAGAGGGTGATGTTGAAGAAAAGGTAAAGGTAACTGAAGACAAGATTGCCGCTTCAGTCCTGCTAGTGAAAGCTTTTAAATTAAGGAGGCAGATTAATCATTGAAACACTATGAAAAATATTAAGAGAATATGATCATTGCTCAGTTGCTAATTACGTGACTCTAAGTGGGTAATGAACATTAAAAACACATTACACTAACATGGATATCCTTCAATCCATACTGCTCTATCCCCCAGCCGCCATCTTACAATTATCGCTCTAAGACAGTAATTCAAACATCTGTTCAGAAAAGCGTATCTCAGCATATTAAAGCATTTCTTTTCATTCGCACATAAGCTGAAGGATTTGCATGGAGAGGGAGGAAAAAAGAAAGCAATCTAACATTATAACTGTGGCTTCGATGAGCACATAAATTTAAATTAAAATCCAAAATTAGATGCTGGTTACAGTTCAAATCAGATTCCTCAAGTGGGAAAACTTTCTCCACTCAAACAGATTTTTCTCTAGCATTGGCCTCCCAAAATAGTAATATCTTTATTTTTTTCTGTACCTTACCCACAGGTCAGCAGCACCCAGAAGAATTAATTCCAACATCTGAAATGGAAAGTCATATTTCTTGGACACCAAACCTTGTCTTTTGCCTACATACAGGGGCTGAAACTTGGGAAGAACTAAATTCCTCTGGTTCTTACATATTTAATGGACCAACTGGTGTATATCAGCACAGATGCAAATCAGCTGGGCCATGTTGATTTACATCAGCAGAAAATATGGCCCAATCTTTCTTGCTGCTGCTAACTTAATTTTCTCCTCTTGACTCTGTTTAAAACTCACATTCTTTACCTTGGCTGTTCAGCGTACAGCTGCATCCTGAGCTGCTTTTACTCTAATTAATCCTTCTAAGCCATCCCCAGATAGCCGGGGGCTGGGACCAAAACTCCAGAACTAACCACCTGAAACTTTACAATATTTGGCCCAGACTACACAGCTGGTTGATATTATCGAACGTGAGTCGAACCAATAGTCTGAATCCGAGCACCTTAAACTTTGGGCCAAAGAACAAACAAACCAACAACAGCAACATCCTCACTTTCTCTATCTCAGACCCCAAACTCCAGAAAGCCAGGTGCAGTGCGCTGGCTCAGATTCATCCCTGGTGTATCTGTATTAAAGTCAATGGAGGCAGGGATGAATTTGGTTCATTAAGTCTTGTCAGAAAAGTGCATGGGACTACATATCATGGAAGTTTTGCAAACAATCTCAGGACCTAGATGCTGAAGAAGTGTACAGTTCCTGTGTTAGAGGGTAAAGTGAGGAGTGAGAAAGCAGAGCGCATAGCCACTGGGTGAAACTCACCATGTTGGATAAGCACAACAGGCCCCTGACATCCCTGTTAAATCCTCAAGGACTTCAGTAGCACATAGGCTGCTGCACAGGGGTGAGTTTCACCAATGAAGAGGAGTATAGAGAAAAGGGCAAGGTGAGAAGGAAATAGTAAGGCTTCCAAGCAGCAAGAGTCCATAGTTTAAGTCCCACAAATCCAGATTATCACAAAGGGAGTGACAAAACACTGTTATTTAGCGATCGATCTATCAGGGATTGATTTATCGCATCTCATCTAGAAGCAATAAATTGATCCCCAAATGCACTCCCTTCGACTCTGGAACTCCACCAGGGCAAAAGGTGGAAGCGGAGTCGACGAGGACAGCAGTGGCCATTGATCCCATGCCATGAGGACGGGAGGTAAGTCGAAATAAGATACGTCAACTTCAGCTACGCTTTTCCCATCGCTGAAGTTGTGTTTCTTACATCGACACCCCCCTCCCCCCCACAGCGTAGACCAGGCCTTATAAAAAACTGCTCAGGCAGTTCCAGACTTGGTTACAACACTCAGTGCTGCCAGCCAAATAGGGGAAAGGTGGCGTAATGAGAGTGAGATTTTCAAGAGTACATAATGATAACTTAACTCTGCTCCCATTCCAATCAATGGACTTGAGTACAATGGGAGGAGAGTTGGCCAACGCTCAGAGCTTTTGAAAACCCTGCCCTAGGATCCACAGATAAAAGTCCATACTTGATTTGCTTTTGGTGTAGCTCAGTTCCCTTTGTCCTCTAAACCAGGAGTTCAATGGTTCAAGACTCACACTACGAAGAAGGTTCATGTTCATGGCTTACATGATAACCTGCTGATTAGAGGAGCCATCTTTCAAATAAGACTGTAACATCAAGGCTTTCCTGTTATGCTCATTGTCTGGTTATAGTTGCCAGAGCACTTTCTGACAGTCCTGCTGCCCTGTCTCAAACTTCCTCTCAGTAGTTTGTATGTATGTAATCGGCATGTGTTGCAATTTGTTTTCTTGTCCAGTTAAATGGAAGTAAATCCCCTACCCTCCTTCATAGGCAGCTGCTGTTTTGTGTGTGGATGCGGCCTACTATAGATGAGACACATACGTTGTCCACTCCGTCATGGACACCTGACTGCAGTTTTGTCTTGTGTTCCCAGAATAAAGCAGAAGACATTCTGACTGAAAGTGGAGACTTGCTTTCTGCTTATAGAAAAACAGTATCAATAACCAGCAAGTTCTAGTGCTCAAGGCAGTTTGAGCTATTCCTGGGTGCATTATTGGTGTTCTGTTTGCCTACACAGTCATTACATGACCACCTTCTAGCTCATTACTTGTAATATTCTTTGAGGTATGGAAATACTCTATAAAACTAAATTCTCTTCTATTCTCTTCCTGATTTGTCGCATCGTCTCTTTGTATTTCAGTGTGCAGAGAATAGTAGGTTAAATCACAGAGCTATGCAACACTTAGATTCCTAGATTTATAGATTCCAAGGCCACAAGGGACCATTGTGATAATCTAGTCTGACTTCCTGTATAACACCAAGCCATAGAATATCCCCAAAATAATTATTAGAATATATCTTTTAAAGAAACATCCAGTCTTGATTTAAAAATGGAGAATCCACTGTTTTTGCTCCAACAGTTGCTCTAACAGTTAGTTACTCTTACTATTAAACATTTATGCCTTATTTCCAGTCTGAATTTGTCTAGCTTCAATTTTCTGCCATTGGCTCATACTATACCTTTGTTAAATATTTGTTCCCCATGTAAGTACTTATAAACTGTAATCAAATGATCCCTTTAACCTTCTCTTTGCTAAGCTAAATAGACTCTAGAAGCTCAAGCTATCACTATAGGCATATTTTCTAATCCTGTAATCATTCTCATAGATCTTCGCTGAACCTCTCCAATTTATCAACATCCTTCTTGACTTGTGGACACCAGCACTGGACACAGTATTCCAGCAGTGATTGCACCAGTGTCAAATATAGATGTGAAATAACCTCTCTACTTTCACTTTAGTTTCTCCTGTTTCTGCTTCCAAGGATTGCCTGACCAATCCATTTGCTTTCTATGATGACATAACTGGCTCTGTGGATATGGGGAAAGCAGTGGACATGATATATCTTGACTTTAGCAAAGCTTTTGCCACAGTATTCTTGCCAGCAAGTTAAAAAAGTATGGATTGGATGAATGGACTATAAGGTAGATAGAAAGCTGGCTAGATCGTCAGGCTCAATGGGTAGTGATCAATAGCTCGATGTCTAGTTGGCAGCCAGTATCAAGCGGAGTGCCCCAGGGGTCTGTCCTGGGGCCAGTTTTGTTCAACATCTTCATTAATTATCTTGATGATGGGATGGATTGTCAGGAAGTTCGTGGATGACACAAAGCTGGGGAGAGAGGTAGATATGCTGGAGGGTAGGGATAGGGTCCAGAGTGATCTAAACAAATTGGAGGATTGAGCTAAAAGAAATCTGATGAGATTCAACAAGGACAAGTGCAGAATCCTGCACTTAGGACGGAAGAATCCCATACACTGCTACAGGCTGGGACCGACTGGGTAAGCGGCAGTTGTGCAGAAAAGGACCTGGGGATTACAGTGGATGAGAAGCTGGATATGAGTCAACAGTGTGCCCTTGTTGCCAAGAAGGCTATGGCATATTGGGCTGTATTCGAAGGATTGTTGCCAGCAGATCAAGGGAAGTGATTATTCCCCTCTATTCGGCACTGGTGAGGCCACATCTGGAGTATTGCATCCATTTTTGGGCCCCCCACTACATAAAGGATGTGAACAAATTGGAGAGAGTCCAGAAGAGGGCAACTAAAATGGAGGCACATGACTTATGAGAAGAGGCTAAGGGAACTGGGTTTATTTAGTCTGCAGAAGAGAAGCGTGAGGTGGGATTTGGTAGCAGCCTTCAACCACCTGAAGGGGAGTTCAAAAGAGGATGGGCTTAGGCTGTTCTCAGTGGTGGCAGATGACGGAACAAAGAGCAATGGTCTCAAGTTGCAGTGGGGGAGGTCTAGGTTGGCTATTAGGAATTTCACCAGGAGGGAGGTGAAGCACTGGAATAGATTTCCTAGGGAAGTGGTGGAATCTCCTTCCTTAGAGGTTTTTAAGGCCTGGCTTGATAAAGCCCTGGTTGGGATGATTTAGTTGGTGTTGGTCCTTCTTTGAGCAGGGGGTTGGACTAGATGACCTCCTGAGGTCTCTTCCAACCCTGATATTCTATGATTCTGTGATTAGCCTTTTGGACACAGTGTCTCACTGGGAGCTCACATTCAGCTGATTATCTACCACATCCCCAAATCTTCTCCAGAGACACTGCTTCCCATTTTAGAGTCTCCCATCATGTAAGTAGAGGCTACATTCTTTGTTCCTAGATATATCCATGTATATTTAGCCATATTAAATACATGTTGTTTGCTTTCATCCAGCTCACCAAGCGATCCAGGTTGCTCTGTATCAGTGACCTGTCCTCTTCATTATTTACCACTCTCCCTATTTTTTTTTATCATCTACATACTTTATCAGTGATGATTTCACGTTTTCTCTGGGTCATTGATAAAAATATTAAATAAAGTAGGTCCAAGAACCAGTCCTTGTGTAACCTCTCTAGACACACCCATTTGATGATGATTCTTCATTTACAATTACATTTTGACACCTATCAGCCAGATTTTAATCCATTTCATGTGTGCCAAGAAGTCTTACAGAAGTCTAAGTATATTACATCAACACTATCATCTTTAATCAACCACATTTGTAATGAGATCAAAAAATGATATCAAGTTGGTTTGATCAAATCTATTTTCCATAGACCTGGGTTTTACATTTATTACATTATTTTCTTTTAAATTTTTACTAATTGAGTACCGAATCAGTTACTCCATTATTTTGCCCAGGATCGATGACAGACCATCAGGCCTACAATGAACTGGGTCATTCCTTTTACCCTTTTTCTATATTAGCACAACATTAGCTTTCTTCCAGTATTCTGGAACTTCTCCAGGGTTCCAAGACTTATTGAATATCAACATTAACCGTCCAGCAAGCTTCTCAGCCAGCTCTTTTAAAACTCTTAGATTCAAGTTATCTTAATCTGCTGATTTTAAAATATCTAACTTTAGTAGCTGCTATTTAACATCCTCCTGAGATATGAGTGGAATGGAAAGAGTGTTATCATACATACGACTACATCATCTGTTTTTCCCCAAATACCAAACTGATATATTTATTTAATACTTCTGCCTTTTTTGCATTATTATTGATGATTCTATCATTTCCCCCTAGTAATGGACCAGTGTTAGGATTCTTTTTGTTCTTAATGTACTTAAAAAGACTCCTTTCCTTTTTAGCATACTCAGAGGAGAGCTCCCCAATCAGCAAGTCAGAATCTTTAGCGAGTTTCTTTAAATATTAACCTGATCCTAAATAAGAAATAAGAATGTACAGTGTAATATGTTAATGTTTTACTGTAACTTTGCCTTAATGAAAATGTTCAAAAACAAAACAAAACCAGAAACAAAATAACATCCCCTTCTTACTGTCCTTAATTCTGCTGGCCACAGATTTTCCCTTGTGTCCCTGTGCTTCCCTTATCCGTTTTGTACAACTCCTAGTAATAAATATAAATCAGAAGCTATCAACGTCCCCCTTTCTCTCATTGGTTATAAATTGTTCTTTTATTTTTATTATCTGCCTTCACTTCCCATCTAAACCAGATATTTTAAACCAATATGGCCTTCTTCCACAATTGTGGCTTTTTGGGAGATCTAATAAATTGTTCTCGAACAATTCCCAATTATCATTCACATTTTTCTGATTAAATTCTTCCTGCCAGCTGAATTGGCTCATAATTGTTTGCAGCTTTGTGAAATTGGCTGCTTTAAAACATCAAGTAACTATATCACTGGTCTGGACTTTATTCTGTTTGCACATTATAAATGTGGTCAACATTTCGATCACTTGTTACAATTTATCATTAATTTTTAATTCTGGGATCAGTTCCTCTTTATTTGTCAAGACAAGGTCTAATATAGAGTTCCTCTGTGTTGAATGCAACACTTTTTGAGTTAGGAAATTGTCATCTATAATACATCAACCACGTATTTTTAACCTTAACTCTGAATATCTTGCCTTTCATCACTTGATGCCAGAGGCCTAATGTTATCTTATCATATTTGTGTGTTTGTATACACTATAAATAACAATAGATAGCCCTGAAAGGCCCATAGTGAATACATGACTGAATTTACTCTCAGGATTTTGCTATTGTTCATAAGTCAATCTAGCCAGACTCTCACTGTTTATGATAACGAAAAGAGTTCCTAAAGTGAATTGCAGCCTTGTCTAAAATACAGGACTGTCTGTGATCTCATATGTATTGGACAAGGAAAACAACAGTTTACTTGCAGGGAGTTAGGAAATAAAATCTGACAAAAGAGCAATAACAGGTGGAAATTTATGAATGTCATCTTCATAGCACCCCCCATTTATTCTGTTCTCAAGAAAACTTTTTATGGCAAACAAGGAAGATCCAATTCTTGTGATTTCTGGCAAGTTCACCTATTGAGGGGAATAAGCTTATTTTATTTGCTATATGGTTTAGTTTCCTTTTTACATACACAACTTTGCTGTATTAGCACGGTCTTGTGCTGGCAAATAGAACCTTGCACTTTTAGATTCAGGGGTGCTAGAACAATTTGTAGAGTGGGGGCGCTGAGAGCCATTGAACCAAACTGTAAACCCTGTATATGTAATGTAATGGAAACCACTTCAAGTCAGCAGGTGCGGCAGCACCCCCAGGACCCCTAGTTCCAGCACCTATGTCTAGTTTGCCCATTCACACTCAACCTCGGGTGCTAGCAAATGAAAGTTATTACTGTGACAAAGTGGGAATTCTCTGTCTGTCTGAATTGTGGATTTAAGAAATAGTATATTATGTCATGAAAGCCTATAGGTGCAGTATGTGGATCCACCCTGAGTTATCAAGATTGTGTTATGTCGCTTCCAGGCCAGAGTCAATGGTGAGTAATCAGCACTTGGTGATCGTTTATTCAAAGTAAAATACTTTGGGACAATGGATTTTCTCTAGCTGGGAGAAGACACTTCCTCCTCCTATGTGAAAGAAGTGGTGATGTGGAAGTAGCGGAAAGGAGGAGAACAAAGGAAGCCGATGAAACCAGGAGGAATCTATAAAGGGACTGGGGAAATAAATGGGGAAAAGAGTAGGCAGCCACCTGTCCGGTATTAAACCAGACAGTCTTGCTTTTCTAGGGTTTGTCCCCCATCCATTATTCAGATAAAATCAGACACCATTTTGAAGAGCGTGCCATCCTGCCTCCATGCAGCATGACCTTGCAAGCACCAGTTGTCCAAGGTCATGCTGGCATGGGTGGGGTCATGCTGACAGGGACAGGCCCTCACTGTTCCTAGAATTACTGGAATATCAGTATTCCAGGAATGCATCAGAGGCCACCCTAAGGCAAGAGCCATCTTGCACCAGAGTAAGATGAAGGAGGCTGCTGCAGGGGCAGGGTAGGCAATGGGATGAGAACACAGATGATCTCCCAAGAGAAGGATGAGCTAGTGAGGGACATTGTGCTTCGCATGTTTTATTGCTGTGTATAATCTGTTCTGTCTTGTGCTTTTCATGCTTAGATATAAGAGCATAAAGATGCTATTGGGCAACCTTTGTGTGTGTTGACTACTTCACAACTACTGTGTGCCCCTGAGAGAGTGAAACTAAACCAGAAGCTGCACACCTGTTGGATGGAGTTCTGGGAGAGAGGTGTGTTTAAGTACTGAGGAGTCGGAAGAATCCAGGCTGTGCCCAGAGAGGCTGGTGGTTGGACAATAGGTTATAACACTAGGAAGGGGTGTGTGTGGCAGGTAGAATCATAGAAGTATGGGACTGGAGGGACCTCAAAAGGTCACCAAGTCCAGTCCCTGGCACTCCAGGCAGGACTAAGTAATAACTAGACCATTTTGACAGGTGTTTGTCTAACCTGTTCTTAAAAGTCTCCAGTGACAGAGATTCCACAACCTCCCTAGGCATTTGTTCCAGTGCTTAACTACCCTGATAGTTAGAAAGTGTTTCCTAATGTCCAACCTAAACTTCCCTTGCTGCAATTTAATCCCATTGCTTCTTGTCCTATCATCAGAGGTTAAGGAGAACAACAAAGGTCTGTGCTCTAAAGGAGTGTGATGGGACCGTGATATGAGGGCAGTGGCTGGAGTGTGCTCAGGATCTAGTGGCTTGACACACCCCAAGAAATACAGAACACAGGGACTTGGATTTCCTTCACAGCAATGCAGGTGGGAGGCCAGGAAGTGGTGCATGCTAGGATTTGTGACCATCACCAAAATTGTTTGACCTATGTGAAAAAAGCTTGGTGTTTTAAATCCAGTTCCCATAGGACTTCGGTTTACATCATGAAAGCCAACACCATACTTGGCACTGATTGGCACCTTGAGCAAAGTGGCCAAAGATTGATTGGGCCTGGAGACTGAATTATCTGCTCTCACTAGTCTTTACATGTTGTAACAAACAAACAAACAAACAAACAAACAAACAAACAAACAAACAAACAAACAAACAAACAGAGACAGACTATACTTACCTTTTAGATAATCTAGAGAGGTGAGCACCAGTTCTTGTGTGGCGCCTGTGTCTTGGCTTGAAAAGCATGAACAAACAACACTGACTTCTGAGAACCAATCTTCAGGCTTAAGACCTCTCTCGAATGACTTTTCTTTTGGCTTTTCAAGCAAAACAAACACCCCACATAGAAATAAGTAGTAAATATCATTTATGTTAACAAATACGGACCCATATTTGCATGGCCATATGGCAGGCAAACTGCTACTCAAGTGCACCTGAGTATGTGAAGTCAATACGTTTGCAGATGTGAAGTCAAGCATGCTGAACTGCTGAACTTTGCATCTGATACCTGAATTGCAAGAAATGTTAGTGCTTGATCTTGCACCATTGAAGACAGTGGAGGCTTTGCTGTTGATTTCAATGGGAGTAGGAACGGCCAGTTTCCAAAGAAACATTAGGAGTAAAAATACCAGGATATTTAAGGGAAGAAGAACTTGTGAACTGAAGAACTTCAAATTCTGTGACTATAATTGGAGACTAGGTAGCTGACCTAGCTATAAGAGAGAGTCTCCGTATGTTTCCTATGGGTCCCATGTAGGCATAGTAAACTCCACATTAAAATATTTGCATAGTTTCCGAAGTTTTATTCCTCTTTTTCTTTTTTGGAGACACTTTTAATATTTGAATACAGGGGGGATTCTGGATTGACTAAATTGTGGCTCTGTAGTTTGTGGACTTAGGCATTTGGTTAAGCTTGCATCTGATGATTTTGCTGTCACTGGCACTGACGCTGGTTCTCTTGCTCCCTTATCTGTTCCTTGAAGAACTGGGCTTTCACTTTTTCTTCTTTTTGTATCAGCAAGTATCTGAGATGCCTTAGGTATTACAAATAAATCTTCATAATTCCTCTGCTACTTCTGATGGGATATTTTGAGAAAACAAAGTTGTGGCTCTGCTTTCAGCATACCCTTGGCCATCCCCCTATGAGCGTCTATTTCAATCACCACTGTCTCCTTTTCTTTGGCTTACTGGAACTTTTTTTTGCAATAGCAAAATGTTGTCCTCATTCATGTCTTCACTGTGTGACCAACGTTGTCCCTTTTTATTTTGAGCCATGACTATAAAACTATTTGATTCAATTGATGCAAAACTGGGAGGGTTCTATTTCTTACTTCTAAATTCTGCTCATTTTAACATTCCTGGCATATGTGCCTCACTCATAAAATTCATATTCAAAATATCACGTGCAGGTGCTGTTGACCTGTTTACTTGTTAAAAGTATCCATCTTTTGCAGTTTGTTATCTTAGTTATATGCCACTTGGATATCAGGTCTTTGCAATAAGAGCATCAAATATTGGGTTCTGGGCTGGTCTAGGTACAAAGATTTTCTAAAACAAACAAGAATTGATTGTGCTCAGTTTCTCCTATGTATCTTTTCTCTCTTCTTGCAATGGAACGAAAGACAGCCAAACAGTTGTCACAGATATGTTTTATCCTGTCTTTGTTAGATATCACAGAACTAGTGAAATAAGGTTTTGTCCTTTTCTGCAGAAGGCAGCTCTACACTCACTGCAATTGGATTAATAAAATAGTTAAATCATATTTTAAAAGTGATGGAAATGGTGGTCAGTGTTTTCATGCCTGATTATGTCTGTCTTCCCAATGTCAGACATTACATTGTCCCTGATTTTGCTTAAAGAAATATTGACCACAGATATATTTGGTATTAATTTTGCCACAGTTTGCCATCACGCACAAATCTCTCTAGATCTATTTAAAACTTTGGAGTGGGCATTTCAGCTATAGCTTTTATTCGATCTTGGCTGTTCTCTTTCACTGCAAAACTTACCGAAGCCTCAGTCATTATGTTCCCTAGTTCAAAAAATTTAACTTCACAATAGTTAATTATTCAAAGATCTGTGTAATTGCTCCTTGAAATACTTTGGGAGCAGGATTAATATCAAACATCATTCATTTAAATCTATAATATCCAAATATATTAAAAGTCATTGCCTTAGAGGATGACTCATCTGACTTTACCTGCCAAAATACATATCCTGCATCATATACCAAACGTATTTTTGCATTTGAGAGCCTAGTTATCACTCTGACGAATTTCATAAGATAATATTCATGTTTAGTTGAATGGCTTTATTCACATAGATCAATGCATATGAGAACATAAGAACGGCCGTACCAGGTCAGACCAAAGGTCCATCTAGCCCAGTATCTGCCTACCGACAGTGGCCAATGCCAGGTGCCCCAGAGGGAGTGAACCTAACAGGCAATGATCAAGTGATCTCTTTCCTGCCATCCATCTCCATCCTCTGACAAACAGAGGCTAGAGACACCATTCCTTACCCATCCTGGCTAATGGGTATTTATGGACTTAACCACCATGAATTTATCCAGTTCCCTTTTAAACGCTGTTATAGTCCTAGCCTTCACAACCTCCTCAGGTAAGGAGTTCCACAAGTTGACTGTGTGCTGCATGAAGAAGAACTTCCTTTTATTTGTTTTAAACCTGCTGCCTATTAATTTCATTTGATGACCCCTAGTTCTTGTATTATGGGAATAAGTAAATAACTTTTCCTTATCCACTTTCTCTACATCACTCATGATTTTATATACCTCTATCATATCCCCCCTTAGTCTCATCTTTTCCAAGCTGACGAGTCCTAGCCTCTTTAATCTTTCCTCATATGGGACCCTCTCCAAACCCCTAATCATTTTAGTTGCCCTTTTCTGAACCTTTTCTAGTGCCACTATATCTTTTTTGAGGTGAGGAGACCACATCTGTACACAGTATTTGATATGTGGGCGTACCATGGATTTATATAAGGGCAATAATATATTCTCAGTCTTATTCTCTATCCTCTTTTTAATGATTCCTAACATCCTGTTTGCTTTTTTGACCGCCTCTGCACACTGCGTGGACATCTTCAGAGAACTGTCCACGATGACTCCAAGACCTTTTTCCTGACTTTATTTGGGTTTTCAACTACAACTCTAGCGTAAACAGTCTGTAGCTTGTTCTACAATTTCAGTGACTTCCAACTTCTCTGGTTTATCTAATTAATTTTACTTCATTAATTTGTCTGTTTACTAATTTGTCTATTTTAAGGGTATTCATTTTCCAAACAGCCTTGGAAAAAATCCGAGAATTCTCTTAGCATATTTCCTTTGCTCTCTGTACGTGATTCTATGATATTTACAGCAAATACCTTTTTAAGATGACTTCATAGGAAGATTTTTTTTAGTTCTAAGATGTGCATTTACAGTTTGAACAATCAAGTTGTAATAATTACTTGCTCTTTGTTTACCCTCACAGTACACGGGTTTCTATCTACACTTGTAGATTTGCTTATGTTATGGCTTCATTCTTTGAGGTAAACTTGGCATGTCAGATGTGACGTGTGTGCCAGTTTTGTCATGTTTGGGATATTCAGTTCCAAAAGCATTGATTTAATATACAGTATAGACTTTTATAGTAGGATAAAATTGAAAAAGAATAATAAGAAAAAAACATGTATATTACTTATTTTCTGCATTTTGTTGTTTATATGAAATCTCTGTATTACTCATGAGACATGGTAGCGTTCAGTTGGCAAAACAAAGGGGTCTCATTTTCATTTCATAGTCTGTTCTTTTCTAATCAGAAGCTCCTTCTAAGACCTTGACATAGTGCTAACACAGGCTGTATGAGGAATTATAATGTGATGCAAAAGAGATAAGATGTACATGATGATACATAACCCTCAAATCTGTCATGTACATCTAGACCAAACTAAATGTCTCTAAAATGTGGTAGTGTTGAGGTTTTGAGTGCACCTCAGTCTCCCTAATGTTGCTGGGTCCCCTAAGCTCTGCACCAGTCATCAGCATTTCCAACTTTTAGCTATCAGGGTATTTATTACACACCCACAAACAAACGGTATCCACTGAACCCTATTTTCTTTTGCAACCCAGAATTCAAGGTTTCTTTCCCCTTTCACCCAAGATTAAAAAGGCTATGAATTACTAGGGAAAGTTAGGAACCCACAGGAATAAAGGAAATCCATAGAAAGTGTTAGCAAACTCTGCAGAGATTTCTCCCCATGCCTTTGGACTTTCACCAGGGGATTTTTCTTGGGTTTTTTTGTTGTAGCTGGCACAACTCAGTTCCAGACGTTTTGTAAGACACAAAGTGGAAGGATATTCCAGAATTATTAATTATCTTATGAAACTGAACTGTCTTTCCTGCTTGACCAAATTTTATCTAACAATAAACCCCAGGCTCCCATCTCACTTAGTCAAATAAATGAACTCAAGCTCAGTATTTTAGACTAACTCTTGTTCTAATACTCTCATTCCTACAATCCTTTAAAACTTAGAACTTTGATCTTTCTAAACCAAATTAAAAATGATCATTAGAATGAAGTGATGAAAAACATTGAGCCAAATTTTCTGGTCTCGCTGAACTGTATGGTACAGGCCTTGGGTAGGGGAGAAAAGAGGGCTTTAAGACACCTTTATGGCTTCCTGGGGCTGTTTAGCCTGCTCTGCTTTTCTCTTGGTTGCCTATGATCCCAAGTGGCTGATCCAGTGTCTGGCAATTGCCATGTCCTAGCCATTTTTCTATCCCTCCAAATTTGTTCTCTATACTAGGAGCCATGCACTGGGTGACACAGAAGCTATATTCTGGTCTTTTCACTACTGGACTATTCTCCTACACGGGGAGATTCCCCGCTGGCCAAGTAAGCTGGCTTTAAGGCTTCTTTGCACTTCACTGTATTCATCTTCCTGGACCGTCATGCCAACCACATTATCCCTCCCTTTGTTTCCTTCCATTGGCTCTCCTTGTTCCACCACATCAAACATAAGCTCTTGGTCTTTGTCTCAAAGGCCCCATACCATTTAGCCCAACGCTATCTATTCGTTTGTTGGACTGTTGACCCTCAACATCAGGGGGTGAGGTTCTGGAACAGCCTCACAATAAGAGTTTGGCTGCGACCTTGGGGAGATTTTGCCTTCCTCTGCAGAGTGTGGGTGTGGATCATTTGCCAGGATTATCTGGGTATATCTCATTTAATCATTTCCCTGCCATTCCAGGGGCCTTGGCACTGGGGCACCTCATGCCTCTGGCACATAATAGCTAGCCTACTGTGGATCCCATTTACTCTGGTGTCATTTCTAGTGTTGGGTTTAAGTGTGAAAGTGCTGGGGTGGGGGTATCGGTGGCCTCTGATATACATGTGGTCAGACTAGGTGATCTAGTGGTCCCTTCTGGCTTTAAATTCTATGACTGACTCACCATACATACAACCCTCATTTTATTCCCTTCTAAATCCTTCCTCAAAATATCTCTCATCTGTGATCCTTACTATCAATGTCACAGGGCAAGCTGTGGTTTAGATCTCTTTGTGTCCCTTTTGAGTGCACATCTCTGTGGCAGCTTTCACTACTGTCCCTCCTCTCTAGGTGGAATCACATGGCTTTACTTCTCTTGGAGTGGGTCCCTGGGTGCAGCTCTCCTGTTCACCAACTGTGAGTGATATCACAACTGGTACAACTGTGTTTGGCACCTGTAAACCCTTTTCCTCTAGGGGCCTATGTAAGACGAGCAGCTGATTAAAGTGATCGAAAAACAGCTTCTCCAAAACCCATTATTTATTCACTTGAGGGTATATAGAGAGCAGAGAAAAGGGATAAAACAACAAAAAGCCTATCTATCTGGGCCCTTGGCTACACTGGAGAGTTGCAGCACTGGTGGTGGCTTTACAGCGCTGCAACTTACTCACCGTCCACACTTGCAGGCACATACAGCACTGTATCTCCCTGGCTACAGCGCTGCATGTACTCCACCTTTGCCTGGGGAATAACAATTGCAGCGCTGGTGATGCAGCTCTGCTCCACCAGTGTGGCCACCAAAAGCACTGTTCTTGGTCTCCAGAGGTATTCGGAGGTATCCCAGAATGCCTGCTCAGCCACTCTACTCATCAGTTCAAACTCTACTGGCCTGGCCTCAGGTGACCTGCCCTTTAAATGCTCCGGGAATTTTAAAAATCCCCTTCCTGTTTGCTCAGCCAGGTGTGGAGTGCAATCAGTGAATCTTTCCAGGTGACCATGCCTCCACACGCGAAACGAGCCCCAGCATGGAGCAATGGAGAGTTGCTGGACCTCATCAGTGTTTGGGGGGAGGAAGCTGTGCAGTCACAGCTGTGTTCCAGCCGTAGGAATTACGATACCTATGGGCAGATATCAAGGACCATGCTGGAAAGGGGCCATGACCGGGACGCAGTGCAGCGCAGGATTAAAGTGAAGGAGCTGTGGAGTGCCTATTGCAAAGCCTGTGAGGGAAACAGCTGCTCTGGTGCTGCCCCCACAACCTGCCGTTTTTACAAAGAGCTGGACGCGATACTTGGGGGTGACCCCACCGCCAGTCTGAGGACCACTATGGACACTTCAGAGCGGGGGGGGAGGTGGAGATGGAGGAGGGGGAGGAGGAAACTGAGAGTGAGGGTACTGGGGTGGGGGAGACACCCCGGAGTCCCAGGAGGCATGCAGCCAGGAGCTCTTCTCAAGCCAGGAGGAAGGTAGCCAGTCGCAGCAGCCAGTACTTGGTGAAGGACAAGCAGAGGAGCGGGTTCCTGGTAAGCGGCTTTTATTTTTGGGATGGAAATGTTTTGGGCGAGGAGGGAAGGTTAGGGCTGCATGCATGCATGTCTAGATGTGGAATAGCCCATTGATTTGGTCTATCATGTCTCTGTAATCGGCCTTAGTAATCTCTTCAAAAGTTGCAGCCAGAGCGTGGGCAATGTGCTTGCGCAAGTTTATAGGGAGAGCCACCGTGATCCTTGTCCCGGTCAGGCTAACTCGTCCGAGCCACTGTGCCGCGAGGGGTGGGGGGACCATTGCCGCACACAGGCAAGCTGCATAGGGACCAGGGCAAAATCCGCATTGCTGTAGAAGACCCTCCCGCTCTTCCCAGGTGACCCACAGCAGCGAGATATCTTCCAGGATTAACTCCTGTGGAAAATGTTGGGAGAGTGTTCACTGTAGGTGCCCCCTGCAGCAGTTTGCTTTCCCCAATGCACAGAAACCCCAGCACAGCCCTGAAGCAATCATTCCCCCTTCCCAGGTGACCCACAGCAGTGAGATAGCTTCCAGGATTAACTCCTGTGGGAAATGTTGGGAGAGTGTTTAGTGTAGGTGCCCCCTGCAGCTGTTTGCTTTCCCCAATGAACAGAAACCCCTGCACAGCCCTGAAGCAATCAGTCCCCCTTACTCACCATTTCGGGGCTCCTGTGGGTTATGTGCGCTCTCTTTGGTATGGGAAAATTATGCAACAGTGAAGACTGTAAACTCCTTCCCTGTGTGGGAATAACTGTCTGAGGTATAAACAATGCTGCCTCTGTTAACTGTTGCCTTTTTTTCCTTTCCACAAGCGACCTTGAGTTCTCAGCTGCCAGTGTTAACAGCAGCTCAAAGACTCCAAAACCTATGGAAGAAGCCGTGAAAAAGCAAAGACAACCTGCTGCAAACAGTTATGGATCACTCTGCCAGAGAGAATAAAAAACTGCAGGACTGGAGGGAAAGAGAAAGCAGGATCCGCCAGAGAAACACAGTGGCCAGGAAGGAAAGCACAAAGCAGCTGATAAGCATCCTGGCGCGTCAAGTGGACTCTATCCAGGCGCTCGTAGCCATGCAGGCAGAGCACTACTGCACCGCCCCCGCCCCCGTCCCAAAGCTTTTTCCCTTGTGCCCCAAAGTCAGCTCAAAACCCCCTTCCCCAGGATCCAGATTCTTACCTCCACCAGCTGCCTCCAACACCTGTATGTTCACCAACCAGCCCTGAGAACTACGACCCTTACCCTCTTCACTCAACCCCCATCACCATGCAGTATAGGCATCCTGAAGTGCAGCAGTCATTGCACAGCACTCCAGACAGGACATATTCAAACCTGTGACTGTACAGTTCCCCACCACACCCCCCTGCCCTTTTAGGTCCCAAAATGTTGTGTGTCTGTCAATAAAGTTATTTTCTTTTCAATAAATGAATTCTTGGCTTTGAAAAAAGTCTTTATTATTGCAGAAAGTCAAAGATACCTTAGCCCAGGAAAGAAACAGGCACTGCAAATCAGCTTAGGAAAAGCAGATTCCTACTAACATTGTAACCACTGCACTTCACTTCCGTGCAAGGCACCAAACATTACTGTTGGTTTTCAGCCTCAAATTCCTCCCTCAAGGCATCCCTGATCCTTGAAGCCCTGTGCTGGGCCTCTCTAGTAGCCCGGCTCTCTGGCTGTACAAATTCAGCCTCCAGGCGTTGAACCTCAGAGGTCCATGCCTGACTGAACGTTTCATCCTTCCCTTTGCAAATATTATGGAGGGTACAGCACACGCAGATATAACCACAGAGATGCTGCTTTCCCCCAAGTCTAGCTTCCCATATAGAGATCACCAGCGTCCTTTTAAACGGCCAAAAGCACACTCCACAGTCATTCGGCACCGGCTTAGCCGGTAGTTGAACCAGTCCTTGCTCCTGTCAAGCTTCCCTGTATACGGTTTCATGAGCCGTGGCGTTAACGGGTAAGCGGGGTCTCCAGGGATCACAATGGGCATTTCAACGTCCCCTACTGTGATCTTCCAGTCTGGGAAAAAAGTCCCAGCCTGCAGCTTCCTGAACAGGCCAGTGTTCCGAAAGATGCGTGCATCATGCAGCTTTCCAGGCCAGCCTGTGTTAATGTCAATGAAATGCCCACGATGATCCACAAACGCTTCGAGAACCATAGAGAAATACCCCTTCCGATTAACGTACTCGGATGCCAGGTGGGGTGGTGCTAGAATAGGAAGATGCGTCCCATCTATTGCCTCTCTACAGTTAGGGAAACCCATTTGTTCAAAGCCATCCACAATGTCCTGCACGTTCCCCAGAGTCATGGTTCTTCTTAGCAGGATGCGGTTAATGGCCCTGCAAACTTGCATCAACACGATTCCAACGGTCGACTTTCCCACTCCAAACTGGTTCAAGACCAATCGGTAGCTCTCTGGAGTTGCCAGCTTCCAGATTGCAATAGCCACCCGCTAGTCCACTGGCAGGGCAGCTCTCAATCTCGTGTCCTTGCGCCTCAGGGTGGGGGCAAGCTCAGCACATAGTCCCATGAAAGTGGCTTTTCTCATCCGAAAGTTCTGCAGCCACTGCTCGTCATCCCAGACTTCCATGACGATGTGATCCCACCACGCAGTGCTTGTTTCCAGAGCCCCAAAGCGGCGTTCCACGGTGCTGAGCATTTCCGTGAAAGCCACAGGCAATGTCGTGTCGTACGCGTCAGGCGACTTGCAGTCATCTTCGGACTCCTCAGCGCTTTGGAGCTTAAGGAATAGCTCAACTGCCAAACGTGATGTGCTGATGAGACTCGTCAGCATACTCCTCAGCAGCTCGGGCTCCATTTCCCACAGAAATCGCGCTGCACAGAAACCGTTGGGAGACTCACAATGGTTCCAAATATGGATGGAAAAATAGGGACTGCTGGGATGTAAAGTAATGCATCATGGGGCATTGGGACAGGAAGTAGAATGACCCGCACCCTTCCGTCCCCTTCCCAGAACCCACGGTGCCAAAATGGGACGAGGTGCTCTGTGGGATAGCTGCCTATAATGCACCACTCCCAACAGCGCTGCAAATGCTGCAAATGTGGCCACACTGCAGCGCTGGTAGCTGTCAGTGTGGCCACACTCCAGCGCTTTCCTTACACAGCTGTACGAAGACAGCTGTAACTCCCAGCGCTGCAGACCTCCAAGTGTACCCAAGGCCCGGGTCTCACCTAAATCTTATTCTCTCCTTGCAAATTTTGGGCAGGTTCCATTCAGCCAAATCCCTTCCTTCTAGGCTGGGAGAGAGAGACAACCCCTGACACATTCTCTGTGTCCCTCTGTCAGAGACATGGGGTATGGCTACATTTGGAATTTCAAAGCGCTGCCGCGGCAGCGCTTTGAAGTGTGAGTGTAGTCAGAGCGGCAGCGCTGGGAGAGAGCTCTCCCAGCGCTGCATGTAAACCACATCCCTTACGGGTGTAGCGTGCAGCGCTGGGAGCCGTGCTCCCAGTGCTGCTGCTCTGATTACACTGATGCTTTACAGCGCTGTATCTTGCAGCGCTCAGGGGGGTGTTTTTTCACACCCCAGTTGCAGCGCTGTAAAGTGTGAGTGTAGCCAAGCCCTTATTTCCAACTCCTGCTGCTTCCTACTCATACCCCTTCCTCCTTAGGCTGGGATCTGTAATGGTTGATTCCCCTTTGATCCTAGGCTTTGGATTTGGAGAAAGTAAACCTGCTAGGCTGCCTGGAGCTAGGCAGATAGCCATTCTCCAATTAATAGCCTTCCATTGTTCCCTTAAGGACCCTGGGTATTGTCTCTGACTGTAACTTATCTCTGCCATTGTTTCCTTTCCTGTTTGTTTCCCCCAACAAACTCCTTTGATTAACTGTGTGCTGTGAGTCAGAATAATATCAAGCAGGTAAACTGAAGAACATATGATATTCATAAAAATATAGATATCTCCCTCATTCTCCACACCACTCCCATCTACACTGGTTAGTCAAATGGTAATCTGTACAGGGCGATGTGTGTGTGGGGGAAGCTGGTACAAATTATTGGGGCCCGGCAGTCTGGAAGAGGGTCCGGGGCCTGGCTTTGTTGGCCCTGTTTAGCTGGTCTGCCCTTGCTGGGGGGCCCAAAAATTTTTTTTTCACGGGGGCCCAAACCCGCTCTCAGCGGCCCTGAATATGTAACATCTGCTTGTCTGCTAAGCTCTGCTTTTATTACCTCATCCTACCAACCCGTTTGTGTGAAGTTTGTCTATAGTGCTCTGTTGAACATGTAGATTGAGAATTTCCTGGGGCAGGAACTGTCTTCTTTTCTTGTGGGTACAGTACCTCACACAATGAGGACTGACCCTCAGATGGGGTTTCTAGACACTGCCACAATATAACTGAATAAAGGGTGGTGCAAAGCAACCAACACATAGCAGCTCATCTGGCTCAGTGTTTTTAATACTTTGGATAACTCAATAACAGCTGAATGGAATTTTCCTGTACCGTCCACACACGGCACCATAGTAACTCTAACTCAGGAACAAACCTCGATGCCAACTCTGCCCACATACTTACACCAGCAACACCATCACAGGACCTAACCAGATCAGCCACAACATCACCGGTTCATTCACCTGCATGTCCACCAATGTAATATACGCCCTCATGTGCCAGCAATGCCCCTCTGCTGTGTTCATCAGCCAAACTGGACAATCCCTACGTGAAAGGATAAATGGACACAAGTCAGATATTAGGAATGGCAATATACAAAAACCTGTAGGAGAACACTTCAACCTCCCTGGACACACAATAACAGATTTAAAGGTAGCCATCCTGCAGCAAAAAAACCTTCAGGATCAAACTTCAAAGAGAAACTGCTGAACTTCAGTTCATTTGCAAATTTGACACTGTCAGCTCAGGATTAAAAAAAGACTGTGAATGGCTAGCCAACTAAAAAAGCAGTTTCTCCTCCCCTGGTGTTCACATCTCAACTGCTAGAAGAGGGCCTCTTCTTCCCTGATTGAACTAACCTTGTTATCTCCAGACTGATTCTGGATATGTATATGTATACCTGCCTCCGGAAATTTCCACTAAATGCATCTGACAAAGTGGGAATTCACTCACGAAAGCTCATGCTCCAATACGTCTGTTAGTCTATAAGGTGCCACAGGACTCTGTCGCTTTTTACAAATCCAGACTAACATGGCTATCCCTCTGATACGTTCTCCCTTGGCAATATTATTACTAAACATAATTTCTTATAAAGAGAGGAAAGAAATGCAAACCCCTTCTGCTTTATCATGACACGTTGTACAAAACATGCCATATCTGTAGTTCTCAAAGGAGAACAGAGTCTTTTCCACTTGTCATTCCACGTAAATAGAATTTTACTGAATGGGTCATTAAACTTTTCCACTGTACTTTACACAGGTTTTTCTGACATTTATAAAACTGGCAGCGAGATAATGTAGATGGATGACTAAACTCTCTACAAGTTTCATGCTACAGATATTCCAAGTCTTCGTTGTGAAAGCAGAGGTAAGTGAAAGACTCATTGTTATACTGTAGTTGTATGTGTGTCCATTATATATATTAAAAAAGACACAGCCGTCTGTGACACAGGTCAGCTAAATAAATCCTTTATCTTTGTGCCTGCATGGTGTGCTCATTTCACAGTCAGCTGAAGCGCAAAATGGATTGCTCTCACTACCGCAAGAACAAGACTCAATTAAAACAGGATCTTTTGCCATGAGTACTTAAAATAACAGGAGTCTCATCAGTCTGAGTATTCCAGACGACATCAGCAATTTTACTCCTGCGAGAATTCTGTACCACTGAGCATGCACAGAATTTGTGTCGCCTGCAGACTTCTTTGCTTCCCCATAGAAAAATGACTTTCTGATGGAGAAGCAAAGGGAAGACACAAGAGTGGTCATGTGACCCTCCCCAGCACCATGTTTTAGGGGCCCAGGGCAGCCAGCAGAGAGGCAAATCACTGTTGGGTAGGAGGCAGGACTGGAGAAGACCCAGCTGGTGGCTCCTACCCTGCGCTGGGCTCAGCTGCTAGTCCTGACTAGGATGGGGAGAACAGGACTTCCTCTTCCCTTGCACAGCATCCGGGGATGGGTCAGACCCACCCCCAGATTTCTCCCCCAGCTGAAGGAAGCTGTGCAAATTCCCGCTCTCCTTTGCTTCCTGCACCCATCACTACTCAGCTGCAGGGGGAGGCATCCATGTACAGGGAGCT